>NC_079335.1:134028309-134338309 GCF_029582105.1 Oenanthe melanoleuca
GGGGAAGGAAGGCAATTTTTCATTGGGAGTAAGTTGTCAGTAGCTCCATGTGTTTTTGCACAGCAGTCCCAGAGCAGGTCCTGCTCCCTGGCTCTGAGTGCTCTGAGGTCTCTTGGTTGCATCCTTGGTAAATAGAGGGAGAGGGTACTTGGAACACTGGTCCCCCTTGCCAATGGGCATCATTTAGACCCTTGATTGTAGAAATGAGGAAGTTTAATCTAGGAGAGCATGAGGAGATTGCCCATTGCATGTTATGGTTCACACAGTTTGGGGAGCCCAGAGGCTTTGTAATACATGCTTTTTGAACATAAGGCTGCAATTCTGCAATTTTGCTGTCAGTGTAAACATGTGTTCCTCTGTGAAGTGCATGTTGTAAGGCTATTCAGAAAAATAAAAAAATAAAAAAAAAAAGGAGGAACTTCCAAACAGTAGACAATCTTCAGAAATATTTCTGTCATGGGTGGTGCAATACTGTTGCAACAGATCCTCAGCTGGACATCTCTTGGCTTCTGCAGTGAATATGCAGTTTTTATAGTATTGCCAGGCTGCAGCCAAAAAAGCTTTTGCTACTTGCAGCCTTTCTCATTATCAGAGTGCTTCATAAACATATATATTATAACATTGCCTGTGTTATAAGCTGGAAAATAATGAGTTTAAATGATCACCCCAGGCTGTAGTGCTACACCACAAATATTAGAAATAGAACATGGCAGTTCCATAAAGTGTTGATGCTTTTGATGTATCTACTGTCTGTGCTAATTCTGCAAAGCTTTGGTTTATCACCATCTTGGACATGCCAGCTGGTGCTCCTTTGCTTAGAGAGAAGGCCTCTGCAGACTCTTTTGCAGGGGAAAAAGACTGTGGTTGGAAACTATAACCTATTTATCAAAAGTTCCCCATTCATTACAGCATCTTCACCATGATGTGCTTTCTTTTCTATTTCACAGATTTTGCCAAAGGAAACTCAATCAGATTTAAGCCTTCACGACTGCTCCTAAGGAAGAGAGCGTTAAGGTAAGGTTGAGTTTTTCTTGCTCAGTGCATTTATCCTTTTGTCAGGAAAAGTGGTTGTTGGTCCTCTCACAGGACTGAGCTTTTGCTTAGAGCAGATGCTCTGATCAAGCATTGAAAACACCAACTGCCTCTAAAACAGTGTTAATATTTATAGCTGACACTGCTTTAGGGAAAGCCCCTGTGCACTGAGCCTGCTGCCATTGCAATGCCCATCTTTCCTTGCAGGGCATGGGCAGAGTACATGGAGCCTTACCTGCCTGTAAAAGCAGGTGGCTGAAGTGGGTGACTTAATTATAGATCCTTGCAGGGAGCAGTCTGGGGGAGAAAGAAGGTGGGCGCTGCAGAGATGAATGGACTGGTGGTGTTGCTTCCATGCAGGGCTGTGTCTGTCTGTGTTCTTAGGGCACAGTTCCACAAGGCAGATAAGGGGATGCCATTGAACAGTTAAGCAAGAGGGCATCTCACATTCCCTCTCTCTTCCCATCCTTGCTCCAGCTGCCTTGGGTGAACACTTTTGTGCTTGCTGGACTCATTCACAGTGGCAGAGAGGAGGTCAGGAGCTGGGAATGGACCCTTGCCCCAGGAACCAGCTGTTTCATTGGCACAGTGGCACAGGGAGGAGGTCAGCAGCTGGGAATGCACCCTTGCCCCAGCTGTTTCATTGGCTCAGCTGCACAGGAATCCACCTGCCATTGGTGCACAGGCTCATGTGTGCCAGCTTCTCTTCAGTCAGTGCACACACCTGGAGCACACCTGGTTCCCTGCTGTGTTGTTTCTTAGTCCTGCAGAAAGATGGAGGGAATGGGTGTGCAAGTCACACTGTGCTATGAAAGCAGGTAGGGGGAAGAAGAAAGGAGAGTAGTAGAGAAGGACAGGACTCTAAAGTGAACCTTTTACATAAGAGACCAGGGAAGGAAGTTCTCCTGGAGATAAAGAGAAGTGAGCAGCAAGCCCCTAGCTGGCAGGTGTACAAGTGGGTTTTGTACTTCAATCATAAAATCTCAGTATATGTCACAGCTTTAATTGGGATGGCAGGTCAGTGTTAGCAGTGGCATTTGGTTCAAACTTCTGGTTGTTTTTGGGCATGTAACTAGGTTAGTGGGACAGCTATTTAGAAACCATATGCTGCAGCAGCAGCAGATGAAGTTTTCAGCCTGATGTACAGCATGCAGCTTGCACTTTGGAAGTTGCCAGAATAGTGCAAGTACTGAGACTGTCAAGTACTCTACTAATCCTACATTATACATTGTTTTTAAAGAAAACTATTGAGATTGTGAAATATTGTTGCCTATGTTTTAACAGGAATAATCTGAATTCCTGAACATTGGAGAGTATAATGAGTTTGTTGGGAATCTGAGGCCAAGCCACACACAAACTCTGTGTGAAACAAACTGGTGGAACCTCATGCTGTTGATTGCATTTCATGAACCCTGATCAAAGGCTATATTTCAAGCAAGGAAAGGACAATAAATTCCTCTTTCAGCATTCACATTTATCAGGGATTTCAAGAAAGAATTCTTTCAAACGTCTAGTTTATTTTTTTTTATTTGGAGAAACTCATGCATTCCCTAATTATTTTATAATAAATGTACATAGCCTGGGTATTAAGTGCAAAACTTCATAGTCCTGCTGCTCAGAATCTGAACCTAAATTTACAGCATTGACTGGATGTACTTGTGGTATTTCTAGAAGAGGGTTTGGGATGAGTTTGAAGGTACAATATATTTGGCAATCCAAGTCTAACTATCTGAGTCTGCTTAAGCAACTGAATTGGTGCTGTGAGTGCTCCTCCAGCAGAGAAACTAACAAAGCAGAGAGAGCTCTGAAAAGAGGAAAAGGAATTGCTCATGAGTTTGTTTTTTAAAACAATTGAAAATGGTGATGAGTAGCCTTCTGTAATTTTTTTTCCTTTCTCTCTCTTTTTTTTTTTTTTTTTTTTTTGCTATTTGAAATTGCCTTAGCATCATTCCAACTCAATTTAGATTCCTAATGAATGTTCTTATTGAACACTGCGACATGTCCTAAATATGCCTGCTTTCATTTTTAGAACTAATTTGATGTATGTGTCTATAAATACTCAATTGTTTGGCTTGACTCTGTCATCCTCAGAGCAGTGCTCTCTCTGAATCTTCTGTGCATGGGAAAGCAATGTAATTATGCATTGGATTAAAACATTTGGATTTTCTCATGTGCAAACATTTAAAACAAGCAATTCCACCTGCAGCTTAGCAGGAGAGAGGGGAAAAAATGTCTAAAGAGATAAAACTCCTAAATTGTGGATAAAGTAGTGTATGAAAATTGTTAATCTTTAAAAAAATAAATGGTAACAGTTGACAGTCTGTCCAGAGGGGAAATGGAAAATGAGGGCATGAGGGAAACTGTGAAGGGGCTTTCACAAAGCAGATAACCTGTGATGCTGTGTAGTGTAGCAAGGGTTAAGCTTAGGAAGTTTGTGGTTATTTAAGGAATTTTAATGAAATCTGCCAGTGAGCAAAGGCTGCAAGCCACCCTCTGTATAAAGGAGGAGGGAGCTCCCATACAGGAAGAACTGGATGACCTTGAGGAGTAATAGAAAAAAGGATGTAATGTAATAATACTAAGTGCACTGTTGTGCATTGGGGGCTGATAAATTTTTCTGTCTCTTGCAACTGATGAAAGCAAAGCCTTTGCATATTAGTTTCTCATGCAGGATTGAGCAACCAAAACAGTGTATATGTAAAATGGCAAATGTGTTGTACATCCCAGCATTCAGCTAACTAGTCATATAATAATGCTTTCTCTATTAAAAATCATATTTTCATGAGATACTGCTAACACCCAAGTTTGGAATCAAGACTACCCAATTCTGGTCACCATATACAAAAAAAAAAAAAATAAAAAAAAAAAAAAAAAAAAAAAATTACTTAAGACTGGAATAAGTAGAGAACCTTGTAATAGATAATCAGTGAGACTGAGAGCCTGTCCTTCAAAATCTGAGTGTATGTGGATAATCTCTATTAAAGAAAATAAGTAACTGACAACACTGGCACAAGAACAAGTGGATGGAAAGCCAGTGCCAGACATTTAGCCAGGGTTCAAAGGATCTCTGCCTTCAAAGTCCCTAGAACTCCCTGGAGAGAGGAGCAGGAGTGAATGTAACCAGTTTACAAGAAATCCAGTAATATAGTTTATAAATCATCAGGCTAGTGGCAGTCCTGATTCCATGATTTTACCCCTGGAAATTCACCTAAGAATTGGGCATGGTGCTGGGTGTTCACACACAGTTCATTTAAACAAGGATTTTGCTGTTGAGTGAAACAAACCCCTTGCTTAGGGAAACTTAAGGTGCTGCACTGCCACAGGCATTATGAAAGCAAGTGGAGACACTGCTAAATAAAGCCCAGATATTCCAAAGTTATGAGCTGGATCCTTCAGCACTTTTGTCTTAAATAATTAAGTTGATTTGGCAGAATAAATTTGGGGTTGGTTTATAGCCTTATGCCAGTATTATTTGCATTTTTCAAACTCATCCTCAGCTAAAAGGAATAGAAACTGCTTTCAAATGCGAGCTGGGTATCTCTCCATCCAGGACTCTGTACAGAAGTGTATCTGTAAGAAAATAATATATTGTGAGAGTAGTAAGAATTACAGGTGTTGGCAGTGTGGGGTCAGGCACAGAAGAACATCCAGTTCACTGAGAGTCTTTGCCCAGTCTCAGATGACACATGGATCCATCTGCTTGTGGCTGCTGTGTGCTGTTTTTCATTGTGTTTAGTTTTTATTTAGTTCAATTACTGTGTGTTTGCCCTGTAAGGACACACAGTTCTCTCTAATGACAGCTTATTGCAGCTCTCCATCTTCTATTTGTTATTTTCTGTAGTGCCTAACTCTGTTTTTCTTGGCAATACCTGGAATAATTTCTCTAAGTGCAGTTGTTGGAGACAATTTGCAGCAGGTGGCACAGTGCCTGGTAGTGACACAGCCCAGTTTCTTCACTGTCATTTCAAGGGTTTTATTCTCCCCTCAATATCTTCAAAAGGAATGTTATTTGTAAATTATAAACAGGGAAATACTTATGAAAAATATTAGTCAATATATGTTAAAACTCTTTTCAATGAGAATTGTTCTTTGTAAATAGTGACTACAGAATTCATGCCCTTAAAAAAAAAGCAGTCATTTAAAATCTGTCCTAAGGAAGGATTTTCCAACAGTAAGACTGTGCAGTTTATCTTATCAAAATGACTTTAAATCATAGGGCACAGCACTACTGTGACAAAATGAAGAACCTGGGATCACTGAGGATTTATCTGTTACACCTGTCCACATAGTTTACTAAAGGTTTTAAGACCATTATAAGTTTTCTTATGCCCAGCTGGGATAGTCACAATGGCAGAATACAATAATTTGTTCTCTATAATTTGTTTTTATTGATTGAAGAAAAAAAAAAATCTTGCTTACAAGTAGGAAAATTTCCTCCAAAAAAGTCTCTGTAGACAGTTGGGATCTACTTTAGACCATTATGACACCTACATTTTACAGTTAATATTTGTATATTTAATGGAGATATTGAAATAAATATTTTGTTTCATTTAAATGGGCAGTTATCCTGTTTTGTGAAGACATGGTATAAAATTAAATTATCTGATACTCCTATTGGCATATTATAAACTGTATAAACTGTTCCAGTGAACAGTGCAGTAACAACAGGGTAGTCATGCAGAAGGCTTCTAGGTGGTGTATATGCAGTACTGCATTTGATGGCATGTTTTAATATTTATGAAAACCATTCAATATAGATTGTTTTAAACTTAATTGCTTAGTAGAGCATTTTGAAGGCAGTCTCCAGTCAGTAATTTAATGCAAAAATGTGTCACAGTCAGTTCCAAACAAGTTTCAAATTATGTTAGGTTTGGCTTTCTTAGTTTCTTTGGGTTATTTCTTAGCTCATTCTCAGGGAAAACATTTTCTTTGGTATCTCTGTTAGACTATCTTGCAGTAAATTAGTTATGTCTTGGGTTTATTTGATTTGTAGCAGAGATATCCACAGTTCTGTAAACCAGATGTTGCTTTCAGTTTTCAGAAGGAGTTCTCATTTGAAGATAAAGAAGAACTTGCGAACAGCACGAAGGATATTGATGCTAATCTCTTAGCAGTACTTCCAAAAGGTAGGTAGGAGAGACATTTTCAACACAGTGGCAACTTAACAGCATGTGGAGTTTTGTCTATGCAAGTACAAGGCACAGTTAAAATCACTTAGGCACAGATGGTTTGTAAATGAGTTTTCCCTGTGAAGTATGCTTGAAGGATGAAACAGGGGATGAACCACAATGGTCTTTTCTTACATCCTCACTTCATAAAGTTCAGCTTTGTTTTCCTAGTTTCAATAGATTAGTAGTTGAAATTCAAAACTTCAGAGTTTCTTTGTACAGCAGCTCATTCCAGACCCCTTTGGTGGTTGGTGGAGTCCCTGTGCATGACCAGCTGACTGCACTCAAATTTTTGCCTTGCATGCTAAAGGGCCTGCAGTAAATATGGAGTTTAGTTTGGGGTTTTTTTTGTTCCAAACTTCTATCTTAATCTGAATAATTTCTGAAGAAAACAGCAGTTCCATCTTTATCGTTTGGCACAGTTGATGTAGAGGCAAGAAATAATTCTCTTGAATTATTGAGAGAAAATCAGGGTGTGCTTGACCCATAGAGGGTGACATTTGACTGAAGAACCATGTGCAACTGGCACAAAGGTGTTCCCTTCATTCAAGAGTGTTGTGGACCTAACTCTGATTAAAATTATGTGTATGTTCCAGTGATTTACTCTTTTCAGACAATCTGCAAGGCTAAATGCACTAGTCCCAACATAAAGGAACTGGCTTGCTCTTTTTATGTCATTTGCTGCTGAATTCCTCTGGAAAGGAGCATTTCTTCCAGCATAACATTTAAGTGCTATTTAAGTGACATGCTTGCTTTTAAATATAATCGTTACAGATGTTCAGGAAGAAACATTGTTGGCAAAATGATGGAATAGAGTGATATGCATTTGTACAACACAGACTTCTGAGAGCACCAGACAGCAATAATCCATATTTCATTATTATTCCTTATGCTTAGCATTACAATCATGTGGCCAGCAAGTTAATTGAGCCTTCACTTGAGAAACCTTATCTGTAAGTTTCTTCTCAGTGAACTAATTTCTATTCCAGGATGTTTCTGCTTTTTCAAAAAACTATACTCATAATAAAGGCATCATATTTGGTGTGTACCAGACTTAAAAAACAGCAGTGGCAGCTTTTGGTAGTATTCTGAGAGAACTACTTGAAGTCCAGGGTTTTTTGAAAATACAATTTATTTGTCCTTTCTAGAGCCTAATTTTGATGCATATTTGCACAGGTTGAGAAATTGAAGGAATGTTTACTTTTCAACTGATACAGACTGAACTGAGGCCTGCCATTGTGCCTTTGCTGGCATAAACTGAAGATAAATGCTTCTCCTGCCTAGTTTTAGGAGCATCACCTTTCCACTTGTGGAAAGGAGGAAGTAGGAATGAGGCTGGTAGGCTTTGCTATGGTGTTAAATTTCCCTCAAAATGAAAATATGTGGTACCTGTGTTGCAATGGTTATCTACCATCTCTGAGAAATTAATCCTCTGCAGGTAACCTTTTCATCCATGTCTATCCAGGCTTCACAAATGTATGTGCTCCTCCTCTATCATGAACTTCTTAATTGAGTATTTACAGCATCTGTACTGTAAAAATAAAACTGCTCTCACATGGCTGCAACTTAATTCATGTCCCCTCTGCAGCTGTCAAAGAGGGCTTTCAGCATAAACATGTTTATATTCTATTGCAGGTTTCTGAAAGATTTCCATGAATATATATTTCTATAAGAAGTATTTTACCTTAATTTAAGGAGTTTTTAAAATATAAGATGCACTCCAAATGCACTTTTTGTTTTTTATTCTGGGACAACATGGGAAGCAATACTTTTTTTTCTAAATAATAGTATTTCAAAGTAAATTTTGTTTCAAAGGACTAGAGTTACCAAAATTAAGATGCCTCTAGACAGTTTAGCTCAGAGGGTATCCTACCACAGCATCCTGCTCAACATGCTAAAATAAAGTCTCAAGTTCAGAGCTGTTTCTGAGTGTGGCTGTTCTTCCTCTTGCCCTTAACTGATCAGTGGTGCTTACTAAGTGTGTTGCCATGAAGTAATCTAGATAAGGAGCTTTTACTGTGAAATTAATTATTTTAAGCCTCTTAGTCTTTTCTTGAGTGCTGAATCAGATTTTTGTTCTACCTTTTAGGTAGAAGTGTTGCTGTTCTTTAGCACTCCCATGGTGTTTTTTGTGATGGTATCATGGGAAAAACATCCCATGAACAGATAAGATCTGGCACCAACTTATTCAAATTATAAACTAAAACGGAGAAACCTGATCACCTAAATTTACAAGGACCAACTAGTGTCCTTGGGAGTGAAATGTTTCCAACTGGTTTTTAGGTTTTGAACTAAAATTCGGCAGAAAGAAACTAGACTAGAAGACTTTCTGCTTTTTATCTTCTTTTGGTTTTGCTTTTTTTTTGTGCTTCTTTTTTCCACCTTACCGAAAGAAGAATATTACTGGAACTGCTTTCACATGAAGAATTCTGCAGATGTTGGCCAACCTAGCTGAAATTACTTCTGTAAACTCAAGCTTGGAAAAAGTGTAAGGCAGCATAGAGTAGTCCCATGCTATTTTTGTCCCATGTTGTTTGGGGAGGTGTTGGGAGACATTTTTCATGAGACCAGTGCTCTTTTTAGGACTGCAAAGTGGTAGTAGAATCTCAGGAACTTCAGCTAGCATGTAGCAAGAGAGTGTTGAGCTAATGCTTTGGGAGTTCTTTGGATGTTCCACATTTCTTGTATGTGGACAACTTGTAGTCAAGTTCCCTTTTTTGGGGATGGGGAGAGAAGAGTTTCTCTCATAAATGAAGCTTTAGGACTTTACCAAAGCTGTGTAAAAGACCTGTTGTCTGATTATGGTTTTGGTGACTGTATAAATTGATGGCTAGGGGAAAAAAAGGATCAGGATTTGGATGGAATGTGATTTTACTGACTCTGAGCTCTGGAGGTCTTTGATTTGTCTGAAGACAGACAATTACAGGTTTTGTTTTGACAATGTGTATACATGGCCAACAAATGGAACAGAAAATCTCTAATAGCTAGTGGAACATAATTGAACAGAAATAGATTTGGGGAGGCAAGAGCAAAGTCTTTATGAGAAATCATTCTCTTTGGTGTGGATCTGAAATGAAGGCTGGTTTCAGATGGCTAAGTTCTCTGTTTAATACAGTTCCACTGCTAGCACAGCTTGAGTAGACAGGGCAGCAGTGGAAACTGGTCATTCATTGAGAGAAAAGTTTGTGAAAACACAACATAAGGGCTCATCTTTGCTGTGGTGTTGGTTCAGGATCAGAATGTGTACATTCTTGCTGATCCTGCACATTTTATCTGTAGTCCTACTTTCAGGCTTTTCAGCATGTGAGGTTGATATGACAGTCAATGTCAACAGTATCTATGAGGTGTGAGCACTGGTATTGAGTACAGCAAACTTCCTGCATGAGTCAGCTCAGCTGGAACCCTGGAACCTGTTAAGTTCTTGCAGTAGAGGGAAGGCAGAAAAGGTGCATCTGACCTTTAAAAGGGTGGTGTTTCCATAATATTTATCTTCTATGTATCTAGAGCAATGAGGTAGCAAGAAAAATAAGGTGATAGGTTTACCTCTGCAGTGGAGCAATGTCAGCTAGACACTCCTGACTCATCAGGTATTTCTGATGGCAATCTCTGCCAATTTAGCAGGTGTAGATTCTAGCTTGCTTTAACTTTTGATCCCTGGGTCTAGAGAGTTGCAACCCCAGAGGTGCATTGGCTTCAGAATAGGTGCACACAGCTTTCAGCACCACATGTTTGCCAAGGCCACAATACAGGGGTGTGTGGATGTGCATGTCTGTGTGTTATTCACACCCCCACCCAATCCACTGTTTCCCTGGACAGCCTGGACAGTTTCTTTTCCTGTGGTAAGGAGTCACACCACACTTATTTGTGTAGCACTCAGTGCTGCAGTGTGGTTTGCACGTGCACATGTGTGTGTATATATGGGGATTACTTCATCCATGGTGCCTCCTTGTGGGTCACCACTGTTTTGTGGACAGCTGGCAGCAAAGGGTTCAGGAGAAAAGAAGAAAAGTATGTCCCATTAAAACTGCAAGGGAAAGTTAGCAAAGTAGCAAGTGATTAACCATGCAAGAGTACCATAAGGGTGCATGGTAATGTTCACTTCAGCAATGAGTCACTGGGATTATTGGGATTTGATCAATATAAGGGTGTGGAGGAAAGTAAGGAAGAAGGAACCTCTTCCTTACTGCTGCTCTTTAGACACAGTCAGACCCTGACATTTGAGTGGACAGGGTAAACAAACTTTCCATACTACCTGGTTTTGAAATGGGTCACCAGAGCATGTAAGCTTGACTTCAGCTAATGAAAATACAATTTGTCCAGTATATACTAGATCTTGAAACTGCTAGGATGATAGCAGATTTGGGATTAGCCTGGAAGTACATGGAGGGGAGGAGTATTTGATGGTCACACCTATGTGCCTAATGCACTTTTGACAGCACAACCCTAATAAACTAGGAAAACAAGAGGAAAATGCTCATTTCCTGAAAAAAGCTATTTCAAACCTCTGAACTTTATCTGACTGTTCCTTCTTATTCTAAAGCATTTTAGCAAGTTTCTGAAACTTACTGTCTTATAAGCTACATAATCTTTTGTTGTCTCAGTTTCAGAATTAAGAAAACTCTTTGAACCAAACAACCGAGATTTTTTGGAAATGAAAAGGTAAAGAAAAAATAAATAAAATAAAATAAAACACGCAGCTTATTTTGTTACCTCCTCATAGAAGCTCTGCCCTCGAATCTTCAAGGTGCCTGTTTTCACATTTTTCACATATTTTTCAGAAAAGAAAGAATAGCCAGGCGCTTAGAGGGAATTGAAAATGATACCCAACCTATGCTTCTGCAAAACTGCCCAGGATCAGTCACACACCGTTTGCTAGAGGAGGACACACCAAGATATATGCGTGCAACTGACCCCTACAGCCCCCACTTAGGTAAGTAACAGTCAGGGAGTCTTGCACTGCTGAATTACTTCATGTTTGCTACACTACCAGTTATGCAGTGCTTAAAGAAGTGCTCTGTCAGCTCATTTGGGTTTCTTGAAATTTTTCTCTTAAGTCTCCAGTTGTCCCATTTGAAAAATGTTGATGGTTCTTATTGCTTTAAAATAACTATTTTAAAGTTATTACTTATTAAAGAACTATCCCTAATACGTATTTCTTAATTGTTTGTATTTGCTTTTGGAGACAAAAGTGCAATAATATAATGTGTCTGTGCAGTCACTTAGATCTGTAAGAAAATAGGAAGCTTTTAGTTCACTCAGTTTGAGTAGTGGGTGGGGTACTTGGAGTTTTGGGAAGGACTTGCTCATATATGTTGTACTTTCGACAGGCAGATCAAATGAAGAGGAGGAAACTTCAGATTCTTCTGTAGAAAAACAACCCAGATCATCCAGATACCGGTCAGAAACCACAGGAGGCAACACAGAGCCCTTGTACAGTACAGCAAACATGGATGTCCAGGAACTAGAGTCAAAAGCAGAGAGAATAGCTAGGTACAAGGCAGAGAGGCGGCGCCAGCTGGCAGAAAAGTATGGATTATCTCTTGATTCTGATTTGGATTCTGACTACTCATCCAGATATACACGGGCAAGGAAAGATCCTGACAGTGTGGAAAGAAAGGGAGTGAAAAGTGAAAGGCAGGATGGTGAAAACAAGGACTATGGCACCCTCTATTTGTCCAGGACTGAGACAAGGGCTTCAAAGAGTGTGGTTTCTGATTCCAGAGAGTACTCCAGCCATGAAGATAAAAATGACCTCTCAAATGAAAAGAGTGTTAGAAAAGCAGATGACAGTGCCATTAGACAGGCTTCTGACCCTTCAGCAGCCCTGGATAGTTCTGTCTCCCTTTCACTTTCTGGACGAGACTCCTCCTGCTACACCGAAGTGCCAACACCAAAGCAGAGCCCCTGCGAGTCCCTCCCCTCCCCAAAGCGGGCAGCCTCACCCACCCACCTGCAGAATGACCAGCCCTTGCACACTAACAGCAGACAAAGGTAAGCAGGGGTTTTAGTTCTCCTTTCCCTGTAGAATCCTTCATCTTAATCAGCTTCTACATCAGTGTCTACAGTGCTAATGAGAATGTGTTTATTGCCCTTGAAGAATGTATTTAGTTGATTTGGGTGTCTCAAGCTGGATTAGTTGGGTTTAGTGTATCAGTATGTGATAAAAGGAAGTGACTATATGTTTCTCTAATTAGCTATGTCATTGGTTTCACTTTATATTTATAGAATTTTTGCTAAAATTAGGCCCTTTGTGAGGAGGACACAAACTAGAAATTGAAGGAGTTATGGTTCTAAATCTCCTTGTGTTTTGTTTTTTGTTTTTCTAATAATCTGTTAGAGCAAGTATTTAACTTTCTTTCTTCTCTATCTTGTAATTGTTGGCTGGGAGCTTCCAAGTAGAAGCAAGCTGTTTCTCAGTGAAGGTTTGAATATCTTTATGATGGCTTCTGCCAAAATAAAACAGTCTGCAGACTTAAAAGCTGAAGAGTGTCTTGGGTCAGTTGAAATAATAGCTGACTTGTTTTCCTGATGTGAAAGCATAAAAACCCTTTTGAACTGTGATAGTTAATCCTTCAGATAATATCAGGTACATATATATATATGTGAAGGGGCAGAGGGTAGAGTTAAAATTCTATGCTGAATTGCTTCAGACTTGACAAATTTGCTATGGTAATAGGGTGATCAGATTCTTCCAAAAGGAAAAAAAAAACTAGTTTTCATTAATTTTACATTACAATTTCTCAGTGTGATATAGAAATACTGTCAAATTCTTATGCTGACTGAAAACAATGTGTGACTAAGAATTTTTTTAAAGTATGATTTTCTCTAAGTGCGAGTCTTTAATTTCTTGGTAGGTGACTAGATAGAAGATAATAACTAAAAACCTAAGTCAAAATGTTGCAACTAAAAATTATGTAAATGAGAACTTAATTTTAAATGTATGTGCATAATGCTGAGCAGTGTTGACTGTTTTTTAGAAACTGAGATAACTGGTATAAACTCAACCATTTATGCTTTCCATAGAGCACAAGAGCTCTCAGTTCCAGTTGTGAGAAATCAGGAAAAAAATGGAAAGACACCAACATGGATTATTAAAGAAGTAAATGCACAGTCAGGGAGCAGAGACAGGTGTTTTGGGAAGAGTAGAGACACTGCCCAGTTGTGTAGAAATGAGGTTAGGAAGGGCAAGGTGAAGCAGGAACTGAACTTGGCAAGGGATGCAAAGCATAGCAAGGACTTCTACAGGTGTGTTAGCTGGAAATGGAAGGTCAAAGTAAAACACAGACAAGGAGAAGGCTCAACTACTTTTTTACCTCAGTGGCAACCTCTCTTTCTACAAGTGGGTGGACAGCAGGATGGTGACTGGGGAAGCAAAGTCCCTCCCACTATAAGAAAAAATCATGTTTCTGACTACCTGAGGAAGTTGAATAAAAGTAAGGCTATTAGATTTATCCCAGGGATAATTGGCTGATATATCTCCATGATATCTGAGCAGTCAGGTGAAGTCCCAAGTGACTGGAAAAAGTGAAACATTGCACCCATCTTTAAAAAGGGTAAGAAAGGAGGATACTGGAAACTACTGCCCTGTCAGCCTCACCTCTGTGCCTGGGAAGATCATGGAACAGATCTTCTCAGAAGCCAGGCTGAGGTACAGGAGGACAGGGAGGTGATTAGAGACAGCCAGCACAGCTTCATCAAGGCAAGTCCTGCCTGACCCATCTGGTGGCCTTCTGTGGTTGAGTGACTACATCAGGGGACAAGGGAAAGGCTACAGATGTCTGTGTCTGTCTCCTGCAGGGCCTTCCACACTGTCCCCCAGAGCATCCTTCTCTGTAAACTGAGGAGCTGTGGGTAGATTGGTCAGTAGATGAGGAATTGGTGTTGCATCCAGGGAGTAGTGCTCAGCTTAGAGTCCTGATGGACACCAGTGACAAGTGCTGTCCCTTAAGGGTCTATATGGGGACCAGGGTTATTGAGGGTCTCCCTCAATGACACAAGGGGATTGAGTGCACCCTCAGCAGTTCTGCAGAGGACACCAAGCTAAGTGGTGTGGTTGACACTCCTGAAGGATGGGATATCCCCCAGATGGGATATCACCAAGTGGGTTCATCAGAGTCTCAGGAGGGGTTTGGTAAGGCTAAGTGCAAAGTCCTGCACCTGGGCTGGGGCAAGCCCCAGGAGTGCCAGTACAGGCTGGGGGTTGAAGGGAGTGAGAGCAGCTCTGCCAACAAGAACCTGGGGGAACTGGTGGATGAGGGGCTGGACATGAGCTGGCAATGAGCACCTGCAGCTCAGAAACCTGAATGTGTCCTGGGCTACATCAAAAAGATCATGGTCAGAGATTGAGAAAAGTGATTCTGCCCTTCAACTCCACTCTCATGAGATCCCACCTGGAATACTGTATCTGTAGCTCTGTAATCCTCAGCACTGGAAAAACATGGAGTGATGGAGCAAGTCCAGACGAGAACCACAAAAATAACCAGAGAGATGGAGCACCTTTCCCATGAGGAAAGGCTGAGAGAGTTGGGGTTGTTAAGCTTGGAGAAGAGAAGGCTCCAGGGAGATCTGATTTCAGCCTTTCAGTGCTGCAGGAGGTGATTATAGGATTGGGACAGACTTTCTAACAGGGACATTCCTCCTTTCCTGTAGGACAAGGAGGAATGTTTTGAACTAAAAGAGAGATAGATTGATACTAGCTATAAGAAATTTTTTACAAGAAGGGTGATAAAACACTGACACAGGTTGTTGAGAGAAGGTGGATGTCCCTGCTGATTGCAGAGAGATTGGACTGAATAACCTTAAAGGTTCCATCCAACTCAAACTATTCTGTGATTCTGTTAATGAGTAATAATATAATACAAATTGCTGACTGCATTTTCTCCAATTTTTGATTTTTTTCTGGATGAGGCTTGGGTCACTATTTGCATAAAAAAAAATTCTAATTTCTGTCTGTCTATCTGTTGAAGGAAACCATCTGCACTCATCAAGATGTGGTGTAGTATTTAATGCACCCAAGGGCTTAAATGTAGGATTTGGTCTCTTGTTTGGATACACATGTAGGCAGCAGATATTTTAAAGGCCATGTTGCCATTCTTTAATACCCCTGACACTTCCAGTGCCAGTGTGTTCTCCTTGATATGATATTCAGAGATGTAAGAATAATCTTTCTGAAACTCTTGTCCCTAATTTTGAGTGGTAAAAAAGTCACTGTGTCCATGCAAAAAGTTACTCTGTGGTGGTCTCCTATAAGGCTATTTACACATGAGAAAAAAAGGCAAACTCCAGTTTTTCAGGTGACTGCTGTTTTGAAGTCAGTTCCACATTAGATACAGGCTACAAAATTGGTTTTGTTAAATTTAAATTTCCTGAGTTTAAATTGGAAAATAAATGCAGCTCACTTTAGTGCCTTCAGTACTAAGAAGATTTAATAATTAATCCAGTTACCCATCACTGAGGAGGTATCATTTGACATTGCCTGCATTTCGCTCCTGAAATGGCTGATTAAATTTGAAACGTGGCTTACGTTCTTCTGATTGCACTCTTCAAAGGATGAATGATCAAGTACAAATAATTGCTGCCTGAGCCATGCCCACTATAAAAATGTGCCAAAGTACACGTTAAGAGAGAAGGAAGTTCCCTTGCTTTAAAACAATTCCAGATAGCTTCTAGTCAGCTTCTGTGCAAAGGCTTTGCCTCCTGTTTGGTCAGTTCCGTTAGGGATTCAAAAACGTTTGGAAAAACAGAAGGTGTTCAACAGTTGGTGTTTGTTGTTCTAAGATAGATTTGGATTCAATGACAACAGTAGGTGAGTTCTCAAATTTAAACTTACTTACATCAAATACACAGTTGTTGATTTGACCTTTTTCAACTGTTTTTCTTAAAAGAGTAGTTAAGAAAAATTGAAGTATGTGACCTGGAGCTTAATTTGGGGTTTTCATCCCAAGTGGCTCTTCTCCAATGGAAATTCTTTCAGATGTAGCTATAAGTGATGGAAAGCATCCTGGATGCTTATCACCTCTGGGGATGAGATTGTAAATGTTAATTTGACAGGACAGGCTGTGTTTGCAAGGTTAAAAGTACTTGATGTGTTGTACTGTTGCTGGGGGACTGTAGGTGAAGGTGAACTTTAGGAAGGTGTATGAGAAACTTTATGTAGGAGGTCTGCAAACACCCTTTCTTGCACTGCTGCAGAGCTTTTAAAAGCTTTCTTTTTATGCTTTCAACTTCAAAGTGTAGACAGGGTAGTCACGGCAAGATTAAATTGGGGGTCACTTTGTTTCTTAAGTTTTCCCTTTGCCAAGTTACCCAGTGGCACAGTGTGTTTGACTTGTGCTAACCAGGTGGGCATTTCTGAAGCTTTGTAATACAGGGTTATAAGAGGATAAAGGGGTTCTAGATGCTCCTGAGAATTTCTTAGGAAATATGATGTAGCCATGTGAATGTTTCACTTCATTAAATTCCTATTACTACTTCGTTTTGGTTACAGCAGTCTTTACCACTTTAAATCAAAAATTAAAGGAATGGTTTTAACAACTTTTTCAGGTGTCCTTACACAAACTGATCCACAATGGCAAATGCAAAAATAAGGTTGTGTAGCTGCTTTCACTTCTCTTGTAAAGTTACCTCTGCAGAATCCTTACCATTTAAAATACTTTGTATATGTTTGTGGGATTATATAATAGTTTCTTTCACAGTTTATCACCTTTGAATTCGATTAGTGTGCATGAATTAGATTAGTGTGCATTGCTTTTTTTTCCTGAAACAGTCCTCTGCAGCTGATTAATCAAAAATAGAAAGCAGTGGGAGGGGAGATTGGGAAAAATAATAGAAGCATGTGTTGAGATCTCAGAAATTACCTGAAGTTCTGTTTTCTGTAGTAGTGCAGGGAAAGCAAAACCTGAATGGTTTCTTCAGAAAGATTCGGAAGGGGACACACCTTCACTTATCAGCTGGCCCTCCAGGTATCATAAAACAGAGCTGTGTGGCTAACAACCAGACTACAAACCTCCCCTTTCCTTCCTTTTGCTATCTACATTTAACACTTGCCCTTAATTTTCCTTTAACAGCAGCAAGAGTGAAAATGTTTTTTTTTGTGAATAAAAAGCTGTTGAAACTTTTCTGAAGCATCTGCTTTTATCCTAACTTAGAACCAACTGGTGTTTTGATGGAGTATAAATTCCCTAAGCTTCTTCCACAGCTACTATCATTCTGGTTTCCACTAGATTTTATAACTTCTTATTTTATCTCATTTTGTGCTCTGCAAACCAGCATATTTTTATACTGTACACCATTCCATCTTAGCATTTCATACAAGTAACTCCTTGAATTCCAAAGGAGATGGTAGAAGAGAAGTAAAAAAACAATTACATGGAAGAGTAAACCAAAATCCTGATCAAAGCTACAGGCAGCTGCTTTCTCCTGCTTTGGTAACACATACATTGAGCCCACCATGAAAAGCATTGCAGGAAGTCTCTTTTTCATGTTCCTGATTAAAGTAATACCTATAACCCAGTACTAACATTGGTGTGGATGTTTCTGGAGAATGCTTGCTACGTGTAGTTTAAAGAATACTTCTTCAGATTTAACATACTTTATGTGCTTAAGCAACTTTCCTTGACAAATGTATCAATCTTCAGAGGTGAGAAGCTCCAAAATATTAGAAAGATTGGTGTTTCAAATTACTTCAGATATCTTGAATTATTCTCTTAGATAATTTGGTTTTTTTTTCACTAAATATTACTTTTTTCTTTTTTCTTAATGATGTAAACTCCAAAAAGTCTGTTGGTAGCAAGCCTGTAATTGCACATACTTTGAGCTGGATTACTTGCTTTCAAACAGAGAGCTAGTTTCCTAGCTGGAGTCTCTCTTTCCTCAGAACTAAAATGATTTTTTCATAGCCATTTGGGAGGGGAGGAAGTACAGGGCTTTTATTTTTAATGCTGTGTGCGTTACCTACAGACGCTCGCCCTGTAAGCTGTGTGAGCCTCAGCAAGGCTGTAAAAGTGCTGGGCAGCTTTACCTGCAGTGATACCCCAGAGCAAAGCTGCCCCTGGCTGCACGTGCTTGCCTCCCACTGCTCTACTCAGTTTAGAAAGGTTAAATAAAACTCTGTTTTGCATGGATGTTGCAGAAGTCCAGAGGTGTTTCTAGAAAACACACTGAAGTAAGGTAACTTTTGGGAACAAGTGGTTTTTGCAAGTTTTGCATGTTAGAATGTAATGAAACATTTAAAACAGAATGCCTGTTTTGGTTTTTAAATGCCCTTTTCCCTGCAAGCTCTCTGAAGAGCACAGCAGCCATGCCATAGTTTCACTTTCAGGTTCAGAACTTGCCCTTTCAACGTTTTCTCTCACTTACTGAAACAGGTTACACTGCACGTGACATTTCAGATGTCACACATATGATACACAAAATCACAAGTGAACCAGACTCTGGTGAAATATCTGAAGGGCTAGGTGGAAATAACATGTTTTTTTCATTCCTTTCCCCAATGCAACAACCTCTTGATATGATGTAACGTTCCCAGTGTTTAGACATCTTCAAGTATCTGACTGCATACACAACTGCCAGTAGAATTTGCAATTGCAGGCTGAACCCAACACTGATAATATAAAAAGCAGTTTTGATCATCTTGTTTGTTTGAGACTATGGGTATGTGCTGTTTGGCAAACAAACACTTGTGATCACACTTGTGATCTCAGGAGAACATCCTGTATGTTCCCAGAGCTTGCACAGTTACCTTCTCAGGAGTCTTGCATGTCCAAGGGCCCGTGAATCACTTGACTGTTTTTGAGCAGTGTTACTGCTAAGACTTGGGGGGAGGAAGGGGTTGCATCATAAGATTGCTTTATTTTTTTGTGCTGCTTTTTATACAACATTGATGTCTGTACCCACAGTAGGTGTCTGTGTTCCTTTCCAGATTGGGTATTGCTGTTCACAGCTTTAATCCTTTTTCTTTCTTAAAGAGTAAAAGTTAGAGAGAAATTGGTGAAAGAGGAAAGTGCTCGTGGAAGCCCTGAACTTGTCACAGACACAGTATCTCAGAGAAAATCCCATCCAGTGCCAGCCCACTACCTGCCTCTTCAGCCAGAGCCGCCTGCCTTTGACAGGGCTGTAAATCAGCCCGTCAGTTCCATCCGCCAGCCAATCCATAGCTATGTCCAGCCTGCTGGCATTGCTCACACAGCTCAGCTGATGGCAGCAGAAGAGCCAGCAATCAGCCCTGCTGGCAGCCTGCTCCCCCCAGACAGTGCCAGCCTCGGAACAAAACCCCCAGCAGCCGCTGCAGCACAGAGTGAAAAGAAAGAAACACCTGGTTATGGAGCAAAACCTAATGAAGAAGGTTCCCTGGAGGGTGAACAGGCTTCCAAAGGCAGAAGGCCAATTCTGCCATCCGAGATTCGCAAGCAAGGGAAGAACCACGAAGGCCTCTTTGGAGGAGGAGAACTGGAGACCCCTGTGGGGAGTTCCTCCTTTGCAAGCAAGCCAAAAGTTAACTCAGAAGTTCAGAGGGAGCTGGAATGCAGTAAGAGGCAGGCCCCTGAGCAGCAGTTTAAGACCCCTGAGAACATAGAAAGGAGTGAAGCTGTTATGTACATACAGAGCGGATCTGTATTGCAGCCTGACAAGGCAAAGGCTCCTGTTTGGAAAGTGTCAACAACAAAGCATAAGGTCCTGACCCGCTCCATGTCTGACTACACTGTGACTGCCAAGCTAGAACCTTTTAAAAGTAAGGAGAGCCTGGAAGCAAATCCACCAAATGGTGAGATTGGCATGGTTGACACAAAGGTCTCTGTTGCCCAGCTCCGTAATGTCTTTCTGGAGTCTGCTAATGCCAACAAGAAAACAGAACTGTAGGTGACATTTCACTCGTATTTTCGTGTGAAACTTGCACGTCCTTGGCAAAATTACACCCACTCAACGGCAGTTGTTGTTCAGCACTTAAAGCACACAGCTTAGCTCTCACCAGTGTGTACTGGAGGCTGAGGTGGTTTGGATCCTGCTTCTGTGCTTCTGCTTGCTGGTGCGAGTTGTGGTGTGGGGCAGCTGGAATGTGTCCGTCTGCGCATGGAGGAGCATGCAGAGTGATCTCTGGGGAGTTGTTGAGATGCTTACATCTGTGTTTTACTTCTCTCTCCTATTTTCTTTCCTATGCTCTCTCTGTGGTGCGATTTTCAAGTGAATCTCGGTTTGAGATGTCAGCAGCAGGCAGTACTGTGTCTGCCAATGGGGACCGAGGGCCACGAAAGGCGAGGCGCTATTTCACTCCTGGTGAAAATAGAAAGACTTCTGAGAGGTTTAAAACTCAGCCCATAACATCAGCAGAACGAAAGGAGACAGATAGGTAGGCATGTACACAGCTCTGTGAGCGTCCTGGCACAGGTGGATATTAACAAGGTTGTGAAAGAATTTGTTCATACATTAGAATAAACATTTTGCAAGGTTATTGTTTGTCTTTAAAGACCATCAAGTATTTATTACAGCTTCTTATAAAATGAAATCCAATCCCCTCTCCCCCCTCAAACCAATTTGTTGCAAATTCTTTCCATTTGAAATAGTGAACAGTGAATCATCATAAAGTACTGTAGCTGTCTGGTTTGATGTTAAATGCTTTTGGTTTTATATGAAGGGTTTCCTTTTCATCTACTCTGCTTTATCATTTACTCTCCTTGTAAGCCACCAAAGCTATTTTATGTTAAAAAGCTGGCAGCAAATCTTAGACTTTTATTTTCTGCAAGGTGAACTAGAAATAATTTTCCTTTATTGTATTTAAGTTTGGCTGCAATTACTTGCCTTTATGCTTTATTAAAGGATGTTCCCAAATGGACACTTCTGAAACCTGAAAAATAGATAAATTCTCCCACTCTTAAGACTTTGAGGTCCTGCTACTTCAGATTGAATGTGAATTTCATTTTTGATGTCTTGTTTCCAGCTAACTTTTTTCTGTTTGATAATTTTTCACTAGGTCAATTTTGTACGCAGAAATACCAACTGCTGACGGTATGTTGCTGTACTGTTTTCCAAGGAAGAAATGGGATAAGATGTTTTATTTTAACTGAAGAACTGTTTGATAATACAAAGAAAATCATTGAAAATATCTCTATGATATATAATTGAAATACCCCTTTTCTTTGGGCCATGTCTACTACAGACTTGATTTCAAACTCATTTCATTCCAAAAGTCTGTCTGTGGATGCCAAACTTCAAATGGGAGTCACATGGAGAATGGCTTGAAACTTTTCAACATAATTGGGATTGTGTTTTGTCCTAATTTAGACAATGAATAAGCTAGATGTTGGGAAAAAAATTAGTCATTGGTCAGTTTTAGTCACTGGTGTAGGACTTAAAGTTTGAAGAAAACCTTAAGTACAATGTGAAAGTGATGTTCTGACTTGTTTTTGGCTAAGGAAGTTGCAAAATGCAGGTTATTAAATTACAGAATTCAGTCTGCCATCTTGATTCTCTTCACCTCTTGTCACCCTTGGCAAGTCTGGCACAAATTAAGTAGGTAATCTCATGAGTAGCTATATTTAGATTTAATGCCTTATGCTATTTGAAAGCTGATATTCCTTGCAGCTCTGAGATGCTGGCTCTTGGATCTGGAGGATGCTGATTTCAGCTCCTGAGGATGCCAATTGAGCCTCTGAGAAATGGGGACACAGGGTGGTAATCAGAATGGTCAGCTAGAGGAAGATAGATGTTCAATACTCTTCACTGACCCTTAAGGCAGTGTTTGCTTTCTCAGTCCATGTGTTTTCATAGACTGATGCAATAAGTGTGATTATTCATCAAACGTTGTTTAGATAGCTTGAAAGGACTTGAACTGTCCTGAAGACAGTTCCTTTTGTCTGGAAATCATGTCAAGATTTCTCATGTGATGCAATACATGTAAAAACAGGTGAAGTTTACACAGCTGGGTTCACAATAAGTTTTTTGTTAAATGTGAGAAACAGCCAGCTTATTTGCTCGTTTGTAATCATCCATATTAAAAAAACATTGCTCTTAATATAAGATTGAGTCATTATGTTCAGCCTCCTTTTTTTTTTCCCTTTGTGTAGATGAAGAAAAATTGGATGACCGAGCCAAATTAAGTGTAGCTGCAAAGAGACTCCTTTTTAGAGTGAGTATTGAATTTTCTAAATAGGAGGTTGCATTAAACATTTCAAATACAAGATGCTGAAGGAACCCAAAGTGCATTAGCATGAAGTATAATGCAGTTAACCAAGTTCAAGCTACATAACTTTTGTTTTTCACTTCATTCCCTACCCACACAGTAGACCTGTAGAATGTAATTTAGAGAGAAGTGTGTTGTTAGTTTTAACTCCATGGTGCCATTGCACCTTGCTTCTAATTCAGAGATTGGCATTTGGGAACTTCACTGCTGTGCATGCAAAAAAGCAAAGAGGAAAGTATTGCTTCAGAACTTTTCTTCCATGGTTATAATTATGGCATATGTCCTGTTAGGAAATGGAAAAATCATTTGAGATGAAGAATATTCCCAAGCCCCCTGCAAGAAGCTCGGCAGTGGAGAGGAGGATGCGGCGCTTGCAGGACAGGTCCCACACCCAGCCCATCACCAGTGAGGAGGTGGTCATTGCAGCCACGTAAGTCCTGTGCCTCTGCTGGCTCCAACTCCAGCTCCTTTCAGATCTGGGAATAAGCTCCACCTCTCTGGTGCTTATAACTTTGTACTGAGGAAAACATTTATTGCTAAGGGCCTTGAGAGCCACAGGGGAAACTATATTGAAATTCCTTTTTAAGTGTAGAGGGACTAGTAAAGCATAACTAGTATGAACTGTAATTTGGCAGAAAGTTTGGGAACCTGTGGATTAGGTAAATGAGATTAATCATAGCATTGTTTCATAACCCAAATGAAAAAGATTGTGCTGAGGGAAATCTGCACAATTTCTTATGGAATGTGTATGTTTTGGGGAAAAATTTTTACACTCTGAAATCTCAAAGGTACTTTTTGGAAATGCTTTTCTTGCACTTTGGTCATATATCATGACGTTTTCCTGGAAAAGGGAAAATCATTTTGAGGGGGGAAATCAAACAATGGTGAATTCAATGGATGTTCACTAATGGTCAGCTGAAAGGTAGCTTACTTTATGGGTTAAGAATAACTTCAAGACACAGCCTGTTTGCTCCTCTAGGTTTTTAGTTCTTTCAAAGTATTTGGAATTATTTTGCAAATGTCACAGCAGATAACTCAGTTAATTAAAAATGACTGCTGTTTGTTTTTTTTTTTCTGTTTTGTTTTGGTTTGGTCTTTTCTGTAGTTAACACTTAATGTATTGCTTTTCTTAATGCTTTTTTCTTCTCTCTCCCTGTGAATTTTCCCTCCTTGGCAATTCTTTAAAGTGAAACTACCCCTGCTTCACGTTCTGTGAATACCCACACAGTAGTGACAAGAGTACCTAGTCCCACTGTAGTTAAGAGCACTGTACAACCTACCAGGTACTGGGGGGGTAAACATGCATGTTACATGGAGCACAAGATTCCTCAATAGCAGATGCATCTTTAAAGTCTTGAATGCCTTTTCAATGTGTCAAGTCAATACTCGTTTCAAGAATATTTAAAACGTTCGTCAACTTCATTTATGTTTGCATGACAAAGCAATGCAGCTTTTTTTTTTGTCAAGCATCTGTTTTCAGGCCCCTTCTAACCACACTTAACCTGTTGTAGAAGCATATTCTTCTTCTGAAAGAAATTAATTTGCATGTAAGCAAACACAGCAGAACCCTCTTTGCTCTTGTAATTTTTTTTGTATGGTAATGTCATCCTGAGATGAAAATAGCACAGCTGGGTGCTTGATTTCACAAGGAGTACGTGTCCTTTGTCTGTCTCTACATGTATTTTTTAGCTTGCAAAATTAAAGGAAATATAAGAAATTGCACCACCTATAGGTAAAGTTGCAAAATACTATTTGCTTATTCTGAATGAGAGAATT
Source organism: Oenanthe melanoleuca (assembly GCF_029582105.1). NCBI lineage: Eukaryota > Metazoa > Chordata > Aves > Passeriformes > Muscicapidae > Oenanthe > Oenanthe melanoleuca. The sequence goes on from NC_079335.1 coordinate 134,052,460, forward strand.
TTAGCAGAATGCTACTAATTCCATAAATGTGGAAAAAGTTGAACAATTAAACCTTTTATTTTAAAGGTGAATACAATACATTATTGTAGAGACAAATGCAGTTACAGCTTTTATGAATGAATATATCTGCCTTCAGCATTGGTCAATCTTCAAAATCAATGGAATATTTTTCAAAACTAATTTTTGTTGTTGATTTATCCCAGATAATTCAAAAGAAAAGACAGCCTGAATTCTGTTCCACTTCAGATTAGAAGAGTCATTGCAATTTATTCTAATTTAAAAGCAGAACTAACTAGGAGTTAAGTCCGTCTTTTAAATGTTTTTATCATATATGGTCCACAAATTGCTTTAAATAAAATTTAATTTTATATAAATAGCACTGTAGGACCTTAAAGGCATCTTAAATGTCTCTCCATAGCTCCGTACTCTGTATAAAGAGATTGTCTGTAAAATCTCTCTTCAATCTTGAGTTCCCTCTTAAAAACATATTGTGTCCTAATCAAATTAATTCTTGACTGAAAATGTAACTTTTTTTAAATCTTCAGCTGTTGAATTAGAATTCATCATGCCAATGTTGAACCACTGCATACCCACTTAGGCTGCTATATTACATTGGCTATTGTGCTTCACGTGCAGACCTTCTGCTTCTATCAGGTTGAGATTTTAAAACTGCACAATGGCTTCTTCAAAACTAATTTCCAGTTCTGCTTCTTCAGCTTGCAGGCATCAGCACACCAAAAAATTTTAGCTAAAGAGGAGATAAGAGCAGCCAAAGAGGCGATGGGGCAAGATCAGTCTGAGGAACCAGACTCTTCCACCTTAAGTTTGGCAGAAAAGATGGCTTTGTTTAACAAACTGTCTCAACCAGTGTCCAGGGCCATCTCCACAAGGAATCGGGGAGATATGAGGCACAGGAGAATGAATGCTCGTTACCAGACTCAGCCAGTCACCCTGGGAGAAGTGGAGCAGGTAAGTGCCATCAGAGCTCTTTTGCATTGCTTTTTATTGGGGAAAACAGCTGCAGTTTAAGAAACCACAAAGGCTGGCCTTTCCTTTGCTCTGAGCTACACACAGAGGAAAAAGTTTGTCAGGAAGCAGCCTTCTGACATTAAGGAACAACATTCCCTAAAGGGCTCAAATTGTTTTGTGTAGTTTTCTCCTTTTTTTAAGTAATTTGAGAGTATATCGACTTCCTGCCTAGTGCAAGTTGTACCTTTCAAAGTGTGTCACTTCCACTGGAGTATTACATGTTATCTAAAAGTAAATTCATGATCAAAGGGGTAAAAACTGAGACACACATCATTTTGCTTTAGGTGGATTTTCAGGGCATCTTGGAGCTTTGTCATGTGCAATTTTCAGGCTCTTTCCTGAAAGCACAATATATTTCCATTATTAGAAAGGACACAGTCTGTCATTTTCCTCTGGGAGGAGGCATTGATTTTTATCTATATTTTTTCCCTAAAAGCAGAATACTTTTGAAATTCAGGAAGTCAAAGAGAAATTATTTTATGTATGCAGTGAAATTTGGCTTCCTGTTCTGGAACACTTCATCTAATTGGAACTGCAAAGGAATGCCTTTCTAGTAAAGCCTCAGCATAAGGTGGCCCAGAAGTGGTCTTTTAGATCTCTTCTCAATAGCAGAAACAGCAGCCCCTCTGCATTACAGCTTAAAAAGAAATCATTTTAGCAGTGAAGCATAACTCCTGTGCATGTCATATTTCTAGGTATTTGGTTAAATCTGAGTGGTAGAAAGTTCCTACCCTTTTCTTTCTATATGCTTCATTCATGATTATACATTTTCCATATTTTATAATAACAGGATAGTGAGAAAGCATGTTTTCTCTAAACATATTAGTGCAAAGATGTACAGATTATAATTGTACTTTATGCCTACTTCGCTTGCACATGAAGTGTAGGAATAAATACTTGACAGATTTATTTAAGCAAGATTTCCAGACCTTACATAGTCCTTTTTCCATTCACTTTCCACATGCCAATCACTGTCACAGCATGGCCTCTTTAATGACTGTGTCACTAACTTGTTTGGGGGCCAGTAAGTGGTGAATGGAAAAGGGCTGAAGCAGATGGGGAAGAAGTGACAGTCACGTTACTTTGTCAGACTTACAGAGCAAACATGCTTTTCAAGCAAGGGAAATTAGAGGAAGCATGTTGTGTCATCTTTCTGAACCTAGCAAATAAAATCAGAATTCCCTCTGAAGCAAGCTCAATGGGAGTGTATTTTCAAAAACTTTCTTAGTGAACTGTTCATTGGAGTGTTGGGGGTTTTGAGATGCAGATATGGTTTTTCTAGGAAGAAGCAAAAGAGAGCTGTCAGAATAGATAATTAGAGGTTTTATTCCCAAAATGCATATTTGAAAATGTAAATATCTTGTAATTAAAACAGAATTCACTTTTCTGATCTCCTTTAAATTTTTAATTCTGATAGATGCAATGGAAAAAAAATAAACTGGTAACTATTTTCTTAATCTTGTTTTGGAATCTTTGAGCTAACACAGTATTTGCTCTGCTTTCCAGTTTGCTTAATGAATGACTGTTGTCCATGTTTTATGGAATCTGCATGCACATTTTATGTTCTGAGCTGATTTTCTCCTGCTGGTGTGGTCTTGTCTATCCTTTTGCACACTGTTCACTAGATCTGCAGTTTAAGAAAGCAACAAAAAAACCACTCTCCAGATGTGTATGAGGCATGTTTGTCACTCTCTTTCATAGCTTTAGTCTCCTTTGGAGAAGATAAAGGAAAGCTCCGCATTTCAGGAAAAAGAAAAGCATCTTAACTGCATCTAGGAAAATTTTAGAAATTTATTATATTAGAAGAGTAGAAAACATAATTGTTCCACCGTAGGGGCTGTCTTAATAAATTTGGAAGTATTTTTAATTTGCTTCTTAGGCTCAAATACTTTGCTCATGACAGCCAATGTTTATATTTGAAAAAGTCCTGCGTGAAGGTGCTTTATGTGGCAGGAGCATCAGGAATGTCAGCCCTGGGTTAGGACAGCAGGGAACAGTCTCTCCCTGGTGCTGAGCAGTCACCAGAGCTGGGAGCTGCAGGGCTGTGTAAGAGCAGAGCTGTGCCAGAGCTGGTGAGTCCTGCTGAGATGCACAGGTGGCCAGCCTGGCATGTCATCCAGCATCTGCACCCTGAACTAATGCCTTCCCCATGCTGAGCACTGACACCATGTCATGTTGCATGTCACACACAGCCCTTACTAAAGATGTTGTTGTTCACATGCAGTTGTTTTTACCTTGACTGGAATAACCATCTGCAGACACATTATGGGGGCATTGTTGCTTTCCTCACCTGTTCTAGTCTGTACTGATAGAGCACAATATTTACACGAGAACATACCTTTGATGAACTGATGTGATTAGGTTGGTTTGTGAAACCAATAATTTCAGAGCTTGTAAGTCTCATTTGGGTTCTTGGGTTTGTTTTTCTTTTGTTTGTTTTTTCCCTTCATAGGTACAAAATGAAGGTGGAAAGATTGCTCCCCTGTCATCTGCAGTTGCAACATCGATTTCAGCCATGGCCTCTGCCCTTGCTCCATTGTTTGGGGAGCTGCCTGGGAAGGCAGGGACTGATGGAAGTGTGAGTGCTTCCACCAGGTCCCACCCTGCAGCAGAAAACTTGGACTCATCAGGAAAACGCACACACAAGTCAGAACAGTGGCAGCCCTCAGTGGAAGCACTAGAAAGCAGAAGAGCATCAAAGAAACAGGAAGAAGAAAGAAAGAGGTTTCTAGCACATGAAGCTAATGACATTAAAAAGTACAGCTCCTTTGAGGATGAAACCACACATCCTGTTCCTGAAAAAACAGGAGACCACCATAAAGAGACAGCATACAGCTTCCTGAGGAAGGGCAGCTTGGAGCTGTTTAGTTCACAACCACTTTTTCAGCCTCTGGAACAGAAGGAAATCGATACTGGCATGCAAGGTAAATGGGAAGACAAAAAAGGCCAGTCCTTTGAAGAAAAAATGGATTTGGAAAGTGTTATGAAAAGCAAGACTTGGCAAAGAGGTGTGGTAATTACTTGCTGTTGGTGTGGTCTCATTCACCAAATGGTGTTTCAAGCTTTATCAAGGCTGGTTATGTTTCCTTTTTCTAACACTGCTTAGAAGTAGAGAAATATCTGTGAAGTATTAAATTTTACAAAAATAGTTTTTATTTTTTTATTCTTTCAATTTTTCAGTCTTTAAAGATGGCTCAGTTTTATTCAGATTTATTTACTTTGAAAGAAGTGGTATTATATGCTGAAGCTAAGATTTACTCTTTCTTTTTTTGCCCTTGTCCCTGCCCTCCAAAATTCTGCACAAACTAAACTTGCTGCTCTGGGTCAATTATCTGCCCTGAATTTTTGCCTTATTGTGCATATGCAGTTATGAATTACCTACATATGTGCATACATAACTAGGAGTGGATCATTTTCATGTAATTAATTTTGCAAAACTAATATTATTTTCTCTTTAATGTGGTGATGAAATACAAACCAGGAAATTCTCAGAGCAATTACATTTTTATATGCACAGCATAATTAAAACCTAAAAAATAAACTTGCCTATCTTTAAATAAAGTACTTTGGAAATAAACAGTGAATTTGGTCATTGCATAAGTCCTTCTATTCTGTTGAATTTAAAAAGATGTTCTAAATGTTTTCTGTATTATTGTGATGGGTGACAGAATCACAGTACCCTGTAGCACTAAAAACAATTTTTGTTCGTCCTGTGAAGTTAGTTTATTTTTAATTTAATGGTCTTGACACAGGCATAGAGAGGAAGGTACAGCTCTGCCTGTATCCTCTAAAGCAGTATCCATGCTATCCAATTAGCTTTTGATGACTGCAGGGGAGATGGAGACTGGGATATAATAGTAGCAGTCATATATCAGAGGGGTGTTGTGTGCTTATAACATTTCAAAAAGAAAAATGAAGATCACTTATATTTCTTTAAGGACAACTGTAATAGTGAATTTATCCTTCATGAAGGCAGTTTTTTCCTGTGGTTTAATTGCTGCTTGAAAAAACAAAACCAAAAGAGCCCCCAGCACCCCCCTAGAAAATAATACCTCTATTGATCTATTAAGTGCCCTAGTATGCTACTCAAGCATTAAACTGCTTTACCAAATAGTTAATTTTCTTGTTTAAATTTTGTCTGCTTCTCTTCCCCTGCTCTTTGTTCCCTGTCACTGTCATGTGTTCATTTTCCTGTTGCTGTGATGACTGGGAGCAGCAGTTTGTGCCTCATCCATATGAAGTTCAGAATTGTGTGTTGAACATGATATTCTGTGGCTTCATGTGAACATCAGTCACAAATGGCTACTCCCTGCAGCAAGCAATGCTGCACAATTAATCTTTGTGCTCCAGCTCAGCCAGAAGTTTCTCCCTGTTAGAACAGTATGTGATGTGAATGTTTAAAATGCAGATTTGCTTCTTCAGTGTTAGTAATGTAAAGTGTCTTTGAGAATAGAACTAATTCAGCACTTCTCTTTTGAATGGGCAGACCACGCTGAGCCTTCTTCTGAACTCACCAGCACATCAGCCATGAGGACAGTTTCACAAACTGCAGCTGCAGCATCCTGTAGGCTGCAGGAGCTCTCTGAACAATTGGAAGGCAAATTTTATAAGAATTCCTGTGAGATGTTTTCCATGGGAGAGAGCAAAGCACAAACAGCTGAGGAGGTCCTTGATAATTCCAGCAAAACTATGTCAATTAAGGAAAGGTACTTAAATTTCTCTTTCTTTTTTCCAATGATCCCTGTAAATAGTTATTATATTGATGATGGTGTAAAAAGAAGCTTTAAAACTGTTTCTAAAAAAGCTAAGCAGTGATTATTAGGCTTTATTATTACTAACAGCAGAAACATGCAGCTAATCTGCCTGACATGCTCATAAAGCAGATGATGGTGAATGAGAATTGCCATTGAAGAGAACATAATGACCTGATTTTGAAAGAGCCATCTGAGTAATCAATGAGTATTTCAGAAAATTATAGTTGTTAAATATAAATGTTCTAAATACATTTATGCTCATATACTCAATATACTTCTCCAGGTTCTGCTTTCAGTTACAACAGGCATAATGTGATTCTGGTTTATTTTAATAAACATTTCTTGTTGCTCTGCAGGAGTCCCTTCAATAAGCTGAGTAGAGGGAGTCACAGATAGACTCTGGTACTGCCCCACTACTTCAGAAGTACATGGTTGCCATTTTAACTTCTTGGAACTTACTGTAGGGATTTTTAAAGGATAGTAAGTGGGACAGGTTTATGGGAGTACTAGAAATACTTTTTCCAACCCAAGATCATTCTGATCTGAAACAAAATGTTAACTTCTGCACTTGTGCAGAGAGTGGGAGTTCAGGATTGAAGTGCCAATAGCTGCTGTAGTACTTGTAAAAGTTTTTTTAACCTAGTTAAAATTTTGAGAGTATAAACTCAGTCCCAAACTGGTAGCAGTCCAGTGAGTAGAATTACGATTAGTTGGCCTTTCTATACTCTAGTTTTTCTGCAGTGAAAGCAAAACCAATAAATGAAAATAGCTGCCTGATGAAACTTTTACTGTGTAAAAGTATTCCCTCACTTACTGAGGTGAGTGTGATATTAGGCATTCTGAAACTTTTTCTTTTCTTTAAAATGCAATTCCAAAGTTTGCTTCTTAAATTCATGTGTTTCTAGGAGGTATGTGAGTCATTCTCATTTACAGAGCATCACCACTCCTGTCAACCCCTTTACACAAGGGGGTGCAGGGGCAGCTACAGCAGCTGTGCAGTCTTAGTGCCCCTTCTGAAGTTGTTTTGTTTAAAGCAACTTTCATCCCCATCCCCCTCCCGTAAATATTTCAATTGTATTGGCAGGTGAGGTTTAAGACTGATAACTTCTGGCCTATAGGTGGTAAATGATCTAGCATCCCTGATCCTGGTGGGGAGAAAGAGGTCAGAGGGAAGGGAAGATCCAAGTTTTAGCAGCTGTTTCAGTCCTGACTTTAATGCCTCAGCTGAGTTGATCTCTTGAGGAGCTGAAGCCTGTCAGTCACACAATCAGGGACCACTTTTGTTAGGACTCTGAGACTGTCTACCCAGTCCCAGAGCTGACAAAAGAAAACACCTCCTGCTGTCTTGTCAGGAATTTGTATACCCTGATTCCACAAACATCTGTAAATGACTGAGCTGGTATCAAAACGTTTTAGCCTTCCAAAATACCACAGTAGTCTACTTCTTGTCCCAGAATTAAAATACTACAAGTAAGTTTCTTTTGCTTGGCTGTAGTGGACGCCAAGTATTCATAAACATCAAAGAACACTTCTGCTAGAGATTAACTATTACACTTTGATTTTTTTTTTCCTTTTACATTCACTAACTTCATCTTCCTATCCAGTGGATTTTTCTGGCTGTGTCAGACATTCTTTCACCTTATGGAAGAAAAACTTTTCCACACATGCAATAGTATATGGGCAGGATGCATGAATACTGGTCTGGATGAAAGTGATTTTCCACAAACACTTGCTTCACTGAACTAATACTGTCCTTGTACAGTGGGAGTATAGCTGGCATTTTCAGAATTATCTACATTATATAGAAGAATGAAAATCATGATTTTTTAAGGAGGAAAGAAACCTATATTCTTTTCTCCTGTCTTTGTCCATCCTGTCAGCTCCACTATAGAATTCAGCTGCATGCCATGATCATCACTTAAAAAGCTACATCTGATTAATTTCTGGTGAACCTCTTACATTGTTCTCACCTTCTGAGGAATAATCTAGCCTAAACATAGTTTTCAACTTTTTTGCTGTATGGATGCCTGAGCAATACTTTCTTATGCAGTCTGGTCCCCGCTATATTGAATTTATGCACTCTTTTAACAGTCAACTTCTTTTCTCTAGTTACATATCTCATATTGCCCTCCAGGATTTATGATTTATCCAAAAAGAACTGATCCAGTGCAGCCAAGGGAGAACATGTGAAAACCAAACCTGCATCCAGTTTACTCTAGCTCAAGGAGACAAGCAGCAACCAAGATACTAAAATATTGCCACAGAAGAAACATATGTCATTTTGGACATTATTTGCCAGGATTTTTGCCAAGGCCTTTCATCCAACTCTCTTTGTTTAGGCAAAACTATTGTTCAGATCTCGTTTCTGTTTCCTTCAGTATTCACTGTCCAGCATTTTGCCTTCAGCTCTGAAAGATTTTGCTTTGAGGCCACCCTGACACCTCTGGGATTAGGATCATTCTGTCTTGATGTCACATAGTCTATCTCAGTAGCAGGTGAAAGAAGGATGCAGAGCAAGCTGTCAAAGGTGGGCAGACACACTAAAAGTTTTTTTCATTCAAGGAAAGAGTAGAGCTTACTTTCTTCATATTGGAAAAGGAACTTTTGGAGGCAAAAGCAGTGTGTCTAAACTGTGAAAAGTGACTACTGAATGATTATTGATTCTTTATAAAATAAGAAAACTAGAGATATGCAATGAAATTAGTAAGCAGTAGGCCTTAGACAAATCTAGTATTTGCCTTATTTTCTAAGACTTTCCAAAGAATCAATTGCTCTGTACTGCTGAGCTGGTGGGCTTGCTTTTAGGAACCAATTCAGTAGTTTTTGATCTTTATTCATACAAAAGGGTGTCCTCCATTCAGCTGTAGCTGAGTCAGGGCAGTTTGACTTTATTGCCACTTCCATTGTTTGAAAGAAACGTGTGCCTTTAGATTTTACACAGCAATGAAATTTTTATTGGCTTACAGAACATACATGTTTCTTTAAAGTGGTGATTTCATTGCTCAAAATAGGCAAATGTGTGTTCTTGCTAGTAGGAGTCAGTTGTTTCATTACACATCCCAGTGAAGAATGGAGGGCTAGTATGAAACCATCCTTATGGCAGAGAAGAAAACAAAATTTCTAAAGACACAGAAGTATTCTTAGAATTATAGATTTTTCTCTTTCTGATCAAACAGGCTGTTTGGGTCAAAGGTCTAGAGCAAATACCCTGCAGTAATGTTAGCTAAAAAGAAAGATTAAAAAAGAAAAAACGAAACCACTTTTTTTTTTTTTTCTGCTGCCTGTTATGCTGAGTAGCTGTAAACATTTTCAAAAACAAACCCAGCTTAGCCCAAAGCTGATCAATATGTCTTCCAGCTTCAATTATCACAGATCATTTCTAAGCAAAACTGACTTGAGAGAACATAGCTACTGAAGATAATTCATTGCATGGTGGCAATTCAGTCCCATCTTGGTCTCCTCCACAGTTTCACACATGCACGGATGCACTCCAGAAGATTAGTTCTGGGCAGTGAAATCTTGTGTCCTTTCTGCAAACAATGACCATGACCTCAACTCCCTATTGTGAGTCCTCCTCACCCCATACTCATCCTGTGCTGTGAGGTATGAAGCAACCAGGCAATGTGAAGCCTGCCAGCACTGCCTGCCTGGGCAGGAAGAGAGGAAATAACTGCTTTCTTGAATACTAACATTCTTACTGCCATTGTATTCTGTAGATTTACTGTTTTCTGCATTCCTCATTTTTCTCAAGTGACTGCTTTAGGCCCAATTGATCATCCCCAGATAGGTCACAGCATGGATGCACCCCCTGGATTTTTGCAGGAAGCAGCTGCCTGAAACTTCTGTCTAGACCTCTTTGGTTCTACGCTTTCCTTCTCCTCAGAGTCTCCAGACAAGATTTGCTGTAACAGTAATCACATCTCTGAAAAAGAATTTCCATTTCTTGTGGTCAGAATAGGTTTAACTACTGAACCTGTTCAAATATTAATAGAGTTAAGGGTTTTGGATAATTCTTACTGAGATGCTGTAGATTTGAGAAAGGTATGTCGTAAGACTTAATTCAACTAAAAAAATTATTTATTAGATCAATGCAACTGCTTGCACAAGTGCTGCAGATATACATTTTATGGATTACTAGGAATAACTTCTGAAGGGTAGAAAACTCATATAAATGTTAATTTCTGAGGAAGGTAAACTGAAGATCATCATGCCTGTATAGACCTTGTATTCCTGACTGACTTCCCCTACCCCCAGAAGTAGTCACCTCGGGGTTTGTATGGTCAAATATAATTCTGGTAAAACTAATCTATATGTTGTCCCCACTGCAGCCAGTCATTTGTACTACATTCAGAATTTTGCTCAAGATTAGGAAACAGTGCTTTGAAAAGATCCCACTTACTGAGACTGATGATAATCCACATTTTAAATACAAGACCTCCTTTAAACAAGTTGAATCTTGCTGATAGATTTCACAGCTGCAGGGTAGTTAGCATCAGGTTATTAGTGCATTGGTGCTGCTGATTTGTGTCACAGCAATGCCTGGGCTGAGCAAGGAGAGACAAAGTGATCCCAGGGAGTCTGATAAGAAACCTCAGCCCCTGGAGTTGTAATGAAAGCAGTAACTGCAGAGTTGTCCTTTGATGTGCCTGATGAGACCTAATTGGTGTGTGCCTGCTGAACAGACCTCTTTCTTCTTGGGCTTTAAAGAAAATTATTTTTAAAGTATTTTTAAATGAGTACAATGAAGACCAAAGGTAGGATACATATGCTTAACTTTGGACATCTACAGGATAAGCATCCATAGCCAAGCTACTCTCTTGCAGTGCCTTAGTGACAGAATGGAGGGGGGAAAAGCAGTTATTAAATCTGACCTTTTTATATATCTACTGTATCTACTTTAGGATGATCTGTGTTGTACCTTGGTCTCCCTTGGCTGTATTGGCAATTTCCACAGATGATACAAGTTAACTGGAGTGTCTGTCTCAGGTCAAGACATCTGTGTTTTGACAGATGATTGCCACTCAACACGTGTGGTATAAGGCTTGGTGTTTGTTTGTGAGCTTTGTATATGTGTATGAAATGTAAATAACTTAGTTAATGCTAGAAAACCTAATTTCAGATTATCTTGAATGCAGCATTAGTGAAACAATAAGGTTATCCTTTGAGCACAATGGGAAGTACAGTGTTTAAAACTACCTGTTGGCATGCTTTTCCTTGTAGGTTGGCACTGCTGAAGAAGAGTGGTGAGGAAGATTGGAAGAGCAGGCTCAGCAAAAAGCAGGAGTATGCAAAAGTGCCAGTCGCTGATCGTAGTGCACAGATGCAGGAAGTTGAGCAGCTGTTGAAGAAGGTAACTCTGCCTCTGTTTGGGAAAAACATCTTGCTTGAAATGCTTTTGCTTCTTGAAGATGCATCCAGCTAGACAGGCATGCCTAATATTAGCTGCTAGCTCCTGCTACTCTTGTTGTCAGGCTTGTTTAAAAGACAATTCTCCCAACACGAGAGATTATTTAATGAGAATGTCTTCACTGTCCTGGGATGTGTGATACTGGCTACAGTCTCTTCACATGAGGAGATAATGAACTGTAAGTGGGTCTGTAAGGCTTCTGCAGCATGTACAGGTATAATGATTTAAGCCCTTTCTGCTGCCCCTCTTCCCTCTCCCCCTTCCATGCCCCCACATGGAAATTGCTTTAATACTTAGTTCAGATGTTTTCTTATGTATGAGGGTGAGTTTGTAAAAATGTCACATTCCTAACACTGTGTTATCTCTGTGCATACATTGGGTTTTTGACAAGTAGTTTTGAGTCCTAGAGCCACTGAGGTCATGCAGGTACGAGAGCATTCATGAGCCATTTGGCTTTTGGTTATCTTGCATGATCTTTGCTGTTTGTGAATAGCCAGAACTGGCAGGACCAAGATTTTGTCTGGCTGTAGGTAGTGAATAGAGAGGGAAATGGGTAGAAAGGTGTGGAGGAAAGGGTGATCCACATTGTTAGCACATTCTGATCATGTCTGTACAAAAGTAAGTTAGGTTGCCCAGCAGGAGTGGATCTGTAAATCCAAATAATTACTGCTGAGGACCTGCTACCTGTGCCATACTTGCTTGTTTTGGTTCAGTGAAATTTTGTTTCAGACTAAATTTTGTTTTAGTTTGGTCCTGTGGCCTGACTTCCTTTAGTAGCAGTGGTGTTACATGGGGATCTTGGAGTGCACTTCAGGGCTTGGTTTCATACAAAAGTCTGTGCAATCTGCAATGTGAACCAAGGTGCAGAAAGTGAGGATGACTGGGAGATTTGCTTCAAAATGGACTGTCTCCTGGCTCAAAGTACAGGACCCATGTACACTTGTTCCCTCTCTCAGTCAGATGAAATAAGCTGTCTCAAAAGCCTTTAATTTCTGAAGGAGTACTTCACAGAGGACAAGTGAAAAAAATATGTGTTACAAAATTTACTAAAGGGAATGGGAGTATTTGGATCCAAATATTTAGTTGTGAAAATACTGTTTCTACTACTCAGTATAGGCAAACAGTAACAAAAAGTCTCCTGTTCCACCAGTGCATTACAAGTAAGGACACAGTTTGTCATTATCGAGGATAAATCTGTGCCTGAACATGCGAGTCATCAGTCATGTTAAATGGACAGAAAAGAATAAAGCTGATTTTTGCAGTTTGGTTTATGGTGTTTGCTTTGGTTTTGCCCTGTGGACTTGTTCAAAAATCCAGCTGCTAGTTTGAAAGACGTCCTAAAGCAAAAATAGTTCCAGGGAGGAAAGCAAAATTGTGGTCCATTTTTAACAGGCTAGTCTCCAAAATGACAACTGTTGAGATCAGATAACAAATGTACTCCAGCTAAAGACAATGGGGTTGAGAAAAAGCTTTAAACAGCTGCCAAGATGTAGGCAGAGACAAGCCCTTTGTTCTCTGTCCTCACCCCTCAGCACCCATATCCTCCCTGCTGAGTTACCATGTGCAGCAGCTTCACTCAGCATAGCAGGAGTCAGGCTTTTAAAGCAAGTAAGGGAGCATGAAGTGCTTGAGGGATACAAGCTTTGAAGTGGCAGTGCTAGCAGGGGGAGTTTCTGTGACACTGGGTCACCCCTCTGATAGCTCATATTAGCTCTTGGCTATTTAGAGCCCAAATCAAAAGAATTTCATCTCTGCCTATGGGTGAAAACTTGGGTGTGTAAGATACACAATTCCATGAACTGTATTGATGTTTGGTGTGCTGATTCACTATGTGATACATGAGAAATATGTAAACCTTTACTAAGGTGACCACACTACTTACAAGACACCATGTCAGCTGTCCTTAAATCTAGAAATTCTGGTTTTGATAAGTAATCAGTGTGGTGGCTGTTATCCTTTGAGGACCATGAAGTTCTGTGCTATTGAAGTCTGCTTGCAGAACTTTGAGACTCTGGTGTACTTGAGAATCTTAAGTGTTTTCTGTTGCTGGATTACAGAGAAAATGTAGGAATTGTATTGTTTAATGAATTTTGAGCTAGTTAGAGAATTTCCATGGCAGTCATGCATCAACAGCTAGAGTGTGTAAACTTCTGTCATGCCCTGCTGGTTCAAAACAATGCCTGATGTTTTTAGTTGCAGTATGGTGCTCCTATTAATATAGTCAGACACCTTTTTTTGTGTGTGTGTCTGTGTGTTTCTCTCTCTTAAAGGTTACCTAAATTTTTCTGGAGATTTAATTATTGAAACATAGCTGAAGAAATTAGAAGTTATTAGAGTATGTTTAGATTTCATATAAACAACAAAAGTGGAAAGATTCATACTCTTAACAAAATAGCTACATTAAATAGTGCTGTTTGATCACTTCTAGTCAAAATGCTTCTGTGTGGTGTTTACATGGTGAAAAATTTATGCAAATGTGTTATAGTCCTTTGTATCTAGACTAAACTGTATAAAAACACCATAAAATTCATGGAAAAGCTGACAGAGCAAAATCAAACAGGGAAAAAAAAAGAGACTAAGGAATTAACTCAAGCAGATACAGATGAGGGGGGAATTTGAGATTTACTTGGAGGTCCAGCATCTGTTTTGATGATTGCTGCACACAGGAGGAAAATTTTTTTGGAAGCTGTGAGACTTCTTAAGTTATTTATATATATGGTAAAACATATTTGGACAATTCAAAGAATAGCTCTAACATCAGGGGACCAACTGTATGCTGATGAATGTTTTACTGGAAAAAAAAAATCTCTTTTATTTGGGAAAAATATTTTGGATTTATTACCTTTGTTTTCAACATCTTCAGTTGGATGGAATACTTGCAGTTTGTTGGACTTCTTCATGAGTAGAAAAATTAATTAACTTCAAAATCTTTCCATAATATCAAAATAGGAAGATTTACTGGAATAAAAATTTCTATTTTATAGTTCACCATTTTTAACAGAGGCCCTGATTAATGTGATTACCAGCTGCATTGCAGTTGCATTAAAGCAGTGACTGATATTTGAAACACTTAATTCTTACATTATGTTTAAATTGCAGCACAGCACTGGTGTTAAAGGCTAGGGCTCAACAGTCATTTCAAAACTACTCAGAGATGAAGTGTGCAAAAATCTTAGAGAGGGCAAGCCTTTGAAAAGTGACTTTTAAGCAAAATATTAGTCTTTTGCTGTGGTAATAGTTTTATCCATTTCATATATGGCCTCCACCAAGTGCTTGTATCACATTCTCATCAAAGCTGAAACTAATTATTAGGCTTCATTTTGAGCCACTCTAATAGGCTGCATTTATCCACCCACTGTGCCATGTTCCCCATTTGCTTTAACCTACAGAAAGGGAGAAGAATTAAAGCTGATAAAGCCATGTCTAATCAGCTTAGGGTAAGCCCAGCTCTGGGGCAGGGTTTATTTGTAGGCTGTGTTTAGAATGGTGAACTCACCTTCACTGAGTACTCTGGGCTTAGCAAATCCTTCCAGATGGCTTTGGAGTCTCCCAGCTTCAGCAAGCATTTTTTCCTTTCATCTAGAAAATAGATGACTTGATGTTTAGCAGGGTCTGATTAAACTTGGAGCAGAATTATTCACATTGTGGTTGACATGGTTCATCAATTTAATGGTGCATGAAAACAGAGATATACAAAAATTATCAGCACACAAAAAGTGTGCAGTTTTGTTCTGTGTTGGCTTGTAGTGATATTGTTACTAACTTGGATAATTCCTGCATGGAATGGCTTTGGTAAACATGCTGTTGTATTATCACAACATTTTTGATCTCTGCTTTCCAACAGGGAAAACATTTCTAGAAGATCAAAAGATTTAGTAAGAAATAAGGGAAAGAGGAGTTATTTCTCCCCCATTTCCATTTCTGGTAGTCCAGTTCTTTCCTAATTCCGTTGCTTTGCTTCTGTCCTTGTCATAGGAACCTGTATATGCTTCTACTTACTCTCCTGTTATACCTGCTCTCCATAAATTTCATCCTTTTCTACCTATTAATCAGGTGAGCAAAAGTTTGCACAATTTAAATGCTCAGCAATTTCAAGTGAGCACATTTTAACAATGTTTTTTAACATATGAAATTAATAATCCTCTTAACTGATTAACCAGTTCAGTAAATGTAGCTTTAAAGGAGCATAATGTTGTGCCACTATGCTGTGTACTCTTCTTCAATATGCATTATGCTACTATTTCTCTTATGGTTGCTTTTCTAAAAATTCTATATCTGTTTTAGACTGCATAGGTGAGAAAGTAAAGGAAGGAAACATTATTGCATTCATTATAAAACTGAAAACATGTAAGTTGCTAAAAAGGAGTAGTATGTAACTACACAGCATTTATTAGAATAAAATGCTGTGTGCCCTGACCTCCCTGTACGCAATGTGCATGTACAATGTAAAACATAACATCATCTAATTTACTGACTGTAAAAAAGCTGCTTTTGTTCAGAGGTGACTTTCCCATAGTGCTTTTCCCTAGTCTCTGTGTGAAGGATTTTTGCCTTGGCATGTCCTGCTTCTATTCTCTGACTATCCCATCTTCCTGCTTCTCTCTTTCTTCCTTTAAGGTCTGTAGTACTAGTTTGAAAGAATCAAGCTCTCTGATTTCTGATGACCGTCATCCTTGGAGATGGAAGGTGAAATGCAACATAAACTTTCTATTTAATTCTTGGAGGGAGGAGTGAGACAGGGAGTTATACTCAGATTCCTAAAGCAACTTGTGGCAGTAGAGTTAACTTTGTGTTTGCTTGGGAATAGAGTTCTGCTGCTGTTCCAGTAAATGTTAGAGAAGCTTCATGTGAAGTGTTCCTCAACATCATGTCTATACCTCTGCAGTTCCATCATAGACAATTTGAAGAATCAATAGATAATAAGAAATATAAATTTTCTACAGCCAGAACAACATAACAAAGTTGTCTCTGAGCAGTGGAATACCAGACCTTGATCTGAGGAAACTGTACCAGGTTCCCATGATCAGGGGTGAAAAATGCAAAGGCAGAAGTGGGCAAAGAAACAAGAAAACAGGGAGAGGTCACTGGAAGGTCCCAGCACATCTATGCAAATCAAATTTTGCTGTATTACACCTCCTTGTCCCTTGCCTCCCAGTTCACACTTGTGGTTCCTGTGCTGCAATGAATCCATTGGGTTCTTCATTCCCACAGTCTGTGCTGCATGCAGGGAGCTTTCTGACCAGCAGGGGTAATAGCAGTGGATTGAAGGAGCAGATACTCACTGCTGGGTTGAGGATGAGGCTACTGGATATATTATAAACATTTAGACAACTGATATTTACCTTCTCCACATTCACTTCCATTGAATATGATCTTCTGCTAAGTTGTTTTAATTTAACATTAAATTTTGGGCTGAAATTTTTTAGTAACTGAAATCTATAAAATAACAATATAGTTTTAACTTAATAAAACCCTCCAGTAATGACAGGAGATTATTTAATGAGCTCATTCCATCTTTCTTAAAAGGAAAACAGTAAAAAAGGTGTTCATCTTTCCATTGACTGTGGTGAGCTACATCCTGCTCTCTTAGCTAGCTGTTTTCTTCTAGCACAGGGCCAAGGTACATGCAGACTTGGTTGGGGCTTTTTTTCTGGCACAGTTAATCACTTTATTTGCACCAAACATGAGGTGAGTGTGTTCTGTTTTCCTCAAACCAGTGTTGTACAGAAAGCCATATGTTTGCACTGGAGTTTTCTCTCCATGCCTTCTTATAGCAAAGCCCAGATAAAGTTGCAGAAGAAAACAACTCAAAGACTTTATACCATACTTGAACAATTGCTGGATTCTCCTTATGTTTTTTTTGTCTTAGGAGCTTAAACTAGAGAAGTTACTTGCATTAAAAAAAAACAAATAGATACTTTTTGAATTCTTCTTTTATGTAATTTATAGCAATGGTTTCAAATAGAACCCTCTTTTGAAAAACAGATTTTTTTGTGTGTTCTTTCTTGGTTTGGACTCCCCCAGGTAGGGCAGTCTTGATCCTCTGCATAGAAAACCATTAATTACTTTATTTCTTGTATTAAAAAAACCCAAACCAACAAACCAATAAAACAAAACCAACAAAACCAAACAGAACACCAGCATGCTAACAGACTTCTTTCAGTTCTTGTCACCTAAAGGGGACACTGCTTGGACTGCAAAATTGCAGGGTACAAGATGGAGCATTGCCTAGATGTGGCCCCTTCCTTAGCATGAGCAGGGCAGTGCCTGCCATACCCTCAAAAAATGTGTTGCAGTGCTAGAAAGGACCAATGTCATCATCCAACCTAGCCAAGCACTGGGAGAAAGTAATCCCTGTTTCTAACTGTTCTTGCATTGGGTCTATAAATCCTTCCCAGACTGAAAACAGGATCTTTTAGAAAAACATGCAGTCTTAATTCTAAACTGTCAGCCTACAGAAAATTCTTGGCAATATTAAGTAATTTTTCATATGTTATTTTTTTTACTGTATTAAATGTAACTCTTAACCCTTTCTTCAGTGAAAATACATACTTACCTGATATGATCTGAGACAGATTTTTAAAAAAAAACATTTCAGCCCTTTCCTGAAAATTTTAAAATTGTCAGCATCCTGGGTAGAAGCATGGAGTCTGGAAATGGATGAGTTATTCCAGTACAGATTATCTGTTCAGAACAACTTTCCATGGGAGTTTTTGTCTCTCTTGTTTTTCTGTCTTCCTAATTGGTTGGGTTGGGGTTTTTTTTGTTTGGTTGGTTTTTTCTTTTTTTTTTTTTTTGTTTTGTTTTGTTTTTGTTGTTCTTGTTGTTTTGGGGAGGGTTGGTTGTTTTTTTGTTTTGTTTTGTTTTTGTTTTTTTTCTTTCTTTTCAAATGACATTTGTCTCAAAAGCCTGGACTTTTCTGATATTCCCTTTTTTTTTTTTTTTTTTTCCCAACCATTTATGTAAATATCTTTTCTTTATCTTCATTACTTTTCTGTATGTTGGTGTCATCATGAGGGTCTTCTCAGGGGATGAGACTACTATCTCTTGTTTTCCATGTTCATAAAAGCATTTTGATCAAATTTGGAATGAGTCAGATCACTGCATAACTCTTTCCTGTTCAGAAATAATTTTTCAGTCAGTTAACCATTTACAGGCTGTAAGCTGCTCTGATATTTTTATATTGCTCCAAAAAATCTTCCTAGGAATGTCATCTGTAATTAACTCAAATATATTAAAGAAATCAGAGATAACTGTGTTAATATATATAATCATGCTGGAGCTCATCAAACTTACCATTTTGATTAAACCTGTTTTCCATAATACCACGTGGAATGTCATTAATTATGGTGATTTGATTCTTCATTGATTGTCTTTGCAGCAGTTCTTTCCATGGGTGTCTGGAACAACCCACAGCTTGTGTGACCTGTTCCTACATGCTTTAGTTTTACTTCTAAATATTGTCAGAGCTTTTATCCTATTTATTTTCCCATTTTCACAGGCTTTAAAAAAAATCATTCTTGTGATTTGGGGCATCTCCTTTTCCACCTATTTTGTCTAATATAACCATGAACACATCCATCTATTGTACACAATAAATTGTAATAGTTCATTGAAAGGAACAACTTTTTAAATGAAAAAAATTGCATTGGAACTGTTTTATTCCTAAGTTTTTCTATGTTATTTTTATTTATTCTTGATGTAGTAATTTTTGGTTTGACTTTTTTACAGCTGCAAATTTGAGGTTGTGCTTTCATGTCATCATTTGGATTTTTTAACTTAGAAATAAAATTTGGACTCAAAAGGTTCTTGAGTTTTAGCTTTCGTAACATATTTTCTCCCAAATAGAATGTGCTTTGACAAGTTAATTCCTCCACAAATGCTACATGTGGCAATTCTGAAAGCTTTCTAAACTGTTCCCAACTAGCAGGTGGATTTTTTCTGAAATTTCTTTTGACAGTTGCATTGGCTCAAATTAGCTTTCTAGCTATAGGAAATATTATTTATTTAATCATGGCATATACTTCTGTTGTTCAGCAGGACTGTTAAGGGAGATTAAGTTGATTGGGAATTGATTGGTGTCTATTTAGTTTATATTTTTTTAGTTCATTTGTTCATTAATAGATCAAGGTAGGAGTCTTCATGGATTAGGAAGAGATCTAGTATAGAATGATTCCAAATGAATGACTCCAAAGATTTTTTGCCCAATGGAACAGCTTGAAATCTTTCATTATTAAAAGAAACAAAAAAAGTTTGTTTCTCCTGTCCAACAGCTGTTTTCTTTAATCCTTTAACACAGCTCCAGAATTACTGACAGTCTTTCTGGCAATTCATGTGTGTAGTGATTAACACACACACTTTCTAGGTCTGCATCTTCAGTTTTCAGTAGCTCTGTAGACTTTGAAGTGTCAGGTATTTGCTGGAGACAAAATCCAAAATTAAGACTCCTGTAAGTTTGAAAACCCAAAACAAATCCATATGATTTTACTTCTTTCTGCCTCTCCCTCACTTCCCTTATATTGTAATGGGAGTCAGCATCCTTACTCAGTTAAAAGTATTTGTTTTGTGTACTAAATTTTACCTGTGGCTTCACTAGGTATTTATTAATTTCCTGCCCAGGTCTCCTTAATATATTGTTGTGGGTTTTTCTACCAACTTTTCATTCCAATGCTGGCTGTGCTGACACAGGAATGGGTAGAGACTGGAAGAAATGAAAGGGTTTTTCTTTAATTTCTTTAGTGCTTTTCTTTAAAGCCTTTGGAGACTTTGACAGATGAGGAAATGATACTGAATAGACATGTATGTTGTTATTTCTACTGAACATTTTGGAGTTCTAGGGAAAAATCAGAGTTTTTAATCTTGATTATCATGGCTTGCAGTCATATTGTCTGGCTGTCCAGCTCACTTTCCTGATAAATTGAGAGGAAGGGTTACTGCAGAAGGCTGCAGCAATATGTGGAACCAGAGGGAAATAGTGGAGTGCTCTCATGGTCCCAGTCCATGTACAGACTATTTCTTGGCTTGTCTTCATTCTTCTGATGTCTACTGATCCTGGTAAACTCTGAAAGCTACAGAGTCACTATTTTAGAGTGTCCCCTGCAGTTACAATAGTTTTTATATGAAATGCCTTATTTAGTTAATTTGATTGATTTTTAAGAAAATAAAAAATAATATCTTCTTTGTATCTTGAAAGGAGAAGAATATTTATAATGTTCACAAGCTTGTGCATACTTTCAGATTTCCCTTCTGTGGTTCTCTGAGTTAGAGTGGTATTAAAGCTTGAGATTTTGTTTTTTTCAATTCTAGCACCTAGGTTGTGAAGAAAAATGATGAATAGCATCAACTTGGAAGTAATTCTAGAATTGACAGTCCCATGCACTAAAAATACTTCTGTGTTTGATTTCTATGCAGTGTAATCCCTGAAACATTGATAATTTTTAAGGATAAGTATATTTAAAGATAAGTGTATTAAAGTAATAGTCCTTTGGTCTGACCTAGCTACAGCAGAGTATGTAAATCCAGTTTCTGGCCTACTTAATGTAGCATCATCAATCCTTCTGTGTGAGAAGACCATTGAGATAGTTCACCTTCTGCTTCTAATCACTCCAGCTGTTGGCTGCCAACCTCTAAAGCAAGAAAGGGAAGCTAAGGGTAACCTAGGAAGAAAAAACAGAGGGAGTGGTAGAGACAATCATGGTGTTTGGAAAAATATTTAGTGGAGTAAGCTGACTTAAGAGCTAAAGTGAGCAGCATCTGGAGAAGCTGCTAATCCTGCCTGCAGAAGTGAATTACTGTAAGACACTGGTTAGGAATCATCCACTGAAGTTACACCACTTCTCTGTTTTTCCCTGAGCCACCTTCAGATTTGCACACTTGAAAACATCTGCACATAGTCAGTAGTGATCTCACTTGTGTAGCAAGTCATGGTCCAAAAGAACAAGGCCTGGAAAATTATTTCATGCACAGAGTGAATAGTTTGCTGTGTGTAGAGGAGTGCCATCTGCCCTGGCTGGTGGTTTCAAGCACAGACCAAAACCTTGTACTCAGTGTAATGGAGCATCACAGGGTCACTAAGCTGTGTGTGTGACTTCACTCCAGTAGCTTCTTCCCTGCTCCCTTCCCTCTGCACCTGGCAGTTGAAATGTTCAACCAGTCTTCAGCAGATTTTTTTTAAACATCTCTTTCTTTCTTTCCCACAAAAAGCAAAGAATGTCAGATAACCAGGAGAGTCAAATGACCATTGAGGAGAGGAAACACCTGATTACAGCTCGAGAAGAAGCCTGGAAGTCCAAGGGTAAAGGAGCAGCCAATGACTCCACACAGTTCACTGTAGCTGGCCGAATGGTAAAAAAAGGTCAGTGATGAAAATGACCCAAATATAAATAAGACACCTCTTATCTGTCTAGTCAAAATAAGGTCAAGCTAAAGCTATGCACAAATAGCATCTGTATTTAGCAAGAGGAAGACTGTTTATCTTCAACTGAATGTTGTGTCATGAGGCTGTTCACTTTGGTTTCTTGTGGGCGTGGTATTGATCCATTTTGTTCTGCACTGTTGCACTGCCATCCATTTATTACTGGGCTCTGGCTGGCTGGGGGAAATCTATCACTTGAACAGGGATATATGTTTTGGTTTTCCTTCTAATACAACCCACAGGGCATAGTTGGATTATTCTTTCTTACTTACTGTTCCTTTGGAAACGCAGCTGCACTGTCTAGAGAAGAGTTGTGAAATCGAGTTGTTTCTGTTGCTGGCATTTCCCCCACTCCTAGGATCACTGGGAATATTTAGCAAACAAGTATTGTTTTTATGGATGCTGTCTTGGACAACAGCTTGAAGTGTTATGTTTGGCTGAAGATTCCCTGGTTCTGCATAAAACCACAGAGTAGAAACTACAAGGGAGCAATGTTGACTTTTTTGGGATCTCTTGAATTCAGTCCCTGTTTCCAGATCTAACCATTCTTCTAAAGTGGACAGGAGTCTCTGAAGTCTGTACATGGTAGGAATGCAGCTGTTCACACAGCATGCCTGGGGAGATGGTGGCTTTGGGAAGAAGGCACCTAAACTGATCTCTTGTGCTTAAGGAATACTAGGGTTTGGGTTGTTACCAGGACTACATTATTAAACACAACAATGAACCTTGAATTAAATTATAACTATTAAAAAAATCATTGTAAGGCAAGGGCAATACTGCAACAGGAGTAACTGCTTGCAATCCAAGCCACAATCTGTTGGCAAACAAACAAATAAACAGTATTAGGAAGTGCCTCTGTTGGTAACATATTTTAGCTGCTGCTTACACTTTACATGGTTTTGCTGCTAGAAATGACAGTTGGTCACTATTTAAAGAGTAACCCTGTTTGGAGGGTCACCAACAAAAACTGTTTAATTGTCCACAGATCTGCTCTTTGAGATTTGTTTGTTTGTTTTGCAAATAGATTGCTCTTTGGAAAAGAAAAGAAGGTGGTAGCATTTGCTCTTCTTAATCAGAAAAAAAAATATTTTGAAAGGATCTCTTTAGGTGCTATGATCATTCTTTTGAAGAAGCAAGTTAATGCAATGACAGTGAAATCAATAAAAGTAGCCCAAGTGGGATTGTAGTTAGATGTGTACTGGTTTATATCATGAAAGAATAAATTATCATTATATGTCATCATTTTAATTGAAGAGATTATGAAAAAGCAATGCAAAATTAACATCTTTGTTATATGCATGTGCACAGATACTGTATTTTAATTGTTTCTTATGGCTGAAAATTATTCAGTCCTAATTGGAAGGTGATCCTTTCCTAAGCAGTTCTCAGTGTGGTCTTGTGGATTATGTGCTGGTAGAGCTGCTTAAGAGCTGTGTCCTCTTGAGTGTGTCTTGAGGAAGGCTTTTCCCATTGACTTAAAACCTGCTGGAATTTGGAGTCTCTTAGGTAACAGGAGAAGAAATTGGTTGTGGATAAGCTACCTACTTATATTCCAAATTTAACTTGCTGTTTAGCAATTATGACAATTATATTGCTAGAATCTTGTGGAAACATGTTTAGTATATGTTCTCCCAGCACAAGATTGGTTTAATCTGATCAAAATAACTAAAGGCTTAAATTTACATGGCTCAGTAATTAGTAAACTATGGCCAAGTGGAAAATAGATAATAGAGAAAAGTGTAAATGTCTGTTTCCCCATTACTGAAAGTCTAGGCAACAAAAGTTAAGAGGTGTAATTCTTTGCCTCAGTATTTGACTGGGTATTTTCTACCTAATAAAACCCACAACTTCTATAGAATGCAGTTCTCTTACTAAAGCAGTGTAGACATTAAAACAAAAACTAAAAAATCCATCCTTATTTTATCCACTGGGCTCAGAACTAATTCCTTTTTGACAGTTACTGAAAAGGATGGAGGCAAGTACAACAGAAGGAGAGGGTAGTGCTTGATATGATGGAAACTCTAACTTCCATTTCTACTTCAATTTTCATGTGTTCTTAAAAACTCAAAGGGGCTCAAAAATCACTGTGAAATCCAGGGACATTCACAAGTCAGAGGCATCCTGTTATATGTATTAATTGAGATGTGCTTAGATTTAAAAAAGGGAATAAGAGGGTGGTGGAAGTGAAGGTGCCTAGCAAGATTATGGTGACTTCCCTGCTAAACATATCATTTTGTTCAGAACACTTCCATGTTTTCAAAATGTAGCTTCTGGTACAGCTGGAGCCCAAAATGTGGACCAAATGAACTGCTGCTACCTTGAAAAGGAGCAAAATTACTGTAGTCCAGAGGAAGCCTATATATCTTATATATCTTATATATTTTATATCTTGTTAGCTTGCCAAGGGATCCTTGGAAATGAAGCTTTGTTCTGGTGAATGGGGAGGTTTCTGAGGCTGCTGTTGATTAAAGCAGCAGGCAGGGCCCTCTGCCATCTCTAATACAACAGCTGGGGGGGCTGGGGAAGTGTGCTGGCCTGTAGGAAGAGCCAGGCTCACCTGCTTTCCCCAAATAGTTTCTCTGCTGTCACTGCTGGAAACACAGGCTGACTCATGGCTGCATTTCCTATGTTCTGTGTCCCTGTGCAGGCCTGGCTTCTCCAAGTGCACTGACACCAGTAGCATCCCCCTTCCGGCAGAAATCCACCACTCCAGTTACAAAGCCCTTGGAAGGTAAGGAATAAAAGTGGCTGAAATACATTCAGGCTTATTCACTTCTTGTCAATTAACAGGTTTTACTTTCTGGTTTGCTTAGAAATTGAAGCCAGGCCTGATATGCAGTTGGAATCAGATATGAAGCTGGACAAGTTGGAGTCATTTTTGGGAAGGCTGAATAACAAAGGTTGGTAGAGTTATGAAGGGTGGCATTATATCCACCCTCTGACTTTAGAAATCCATTAAAGTGCCCCTTAGTTAAAATGTCTGGTAGCAGAAACTGAATATTTCTTTGCTCAGACTGCAATTACTGATAATTTTATTTTTGTGATTCAGTCTTTGCTAAATTTTAAGACGAAAAGCCTTTTGCAATTGTATTACAAATATACAGTAGAATAAATCACAGATGCCTAAATAACTTTTTCATTCTCTAAAAACAATGTACACATCCTTCTGTAGGGCAGAACTTCCTAAAAGCACACAACCAGTCTAAACCATATTGCCATATACAGTGAAACATCTTTAAATGTAGTTTAGTCCTATTAAAATCAAAAAAGGATACTAAGGTGTTCCCAAGCACAATTCATTTTCCTGCTTTTTTGAAAACTGACTTTCTGTAGCAGCTCATCAGCTTCCTTGTACAGCCTGTTGGCTATTTATATGAAGCTCTCTAGAGCTGTTTGGTGTTTCCATCTCATATGTCTGTCCTCCATTTGTAAGAAAAAAGTCTTTATGTAATTTGCAGTGTAACAGATACCATAAACAAATGTATTCACATTTCATACACGAGGCACTGGAGTAGGATAATGACTGTGCCACACTTGCTAGTCTGAAGTAGTGACTTTTCCCCTTGTGCTTCTAGTATTTTCAAAGGCAGGAATTACATAGTTTGAGACAAGATGGAATATTCAAGACCCTAAAATGCTTACATCATCATACTATAGCAACTCATTTATGGTGTCTTAAGTTTTCATTTAGCCATATTTCCTTGCCATTTGGTATAATGATTATTGCATTGAGTAGCAGTAACACTGTTTTAGTATTCTTTATCAACACACTTTTCTACCATCAGTTTATAAAAACTGTCACAAAAAAAACCCTATAAAAACCAAATTACCACCACCTCACTGGAAAACAAAATTATCCAGCCATGTTTACCTTTTCTAGAGTTAGAAACTCTAGCATGATTACTTACTGGGTGAGATGATTTTTTTCCTGCAGTTGCTGGGATGCAAGAGACAGTGCTGACAGTTACAGGAAGATCTGTGAAGGAGGTGATGAAGCTGGATGATGATGAAACATTTTCCAAATTTTATCGCCATGTGGATTTCCCTTCCTCCTCAGTGCCTTTGGACCTTGATGAGGACTTTGATGCCATCTTTGATCCTTATGCACCAAAGTAAGAATTGCTTTTTCCCCATTGTTTTGAACGCAGACACAAGGGCAGTGTTCAAAATGTTCAGCTCTAAGTCATCTTGTAGGTATCTAAGTACTGGGCACATCCATTTCTTCTGAAATCATTCTTCATAGTCCATTTCTTCTGAAGTCATGCTCCTGACTGAATTGAGGAACTGATCCTGATTTCTTGTCATTAGATGATTCTGACTAGAAAAATTAACAGATGTTTATAAACCCTACTTGTTTTTTAGGTTGACATCTTCTGTAGCAGAGCACAAACGTGCAGTCAGACCTACGCGCCGAGTCCAGTCCTCAAGAAACCCCCTGAAAATGCTTGCAGCAAGACAAGATATTCTTCATGAGTATACTGAACAAAGACTGAATGTTGCCTTCATGGAGTCAAAGAGAATGAAAGTAGAAAAAAGTAAGCTAACAGGATGATTTGTACAAGACACCATCTTGCCTTTTTAATTTAAAAAAAAATCCCAGTGCTAAAAACTGAAGCAATGGAATGTATTCTCTGAGTGGAAATAAATTGATTGAGCTATAAGGTGCAATGTAGATTGTCTAGGAGACCTGAAGAGAAGGGTGTGTGTGACTTCCTCAGGGAAAGTTACCTAGAGCTACCTCCTGTACATAGATTTAATTTTATTTTTTTTTTAGCACAGTCACCTTATGCAGAGAGGGAGAGCCAGGATGCCTGCAAGGTGTGCAGGGTGAGGACAGGAGATCAAGGAGAGCAGATCCAACTTTGTCATGCTGGGGTGAGAGCTAGCAAGAATAGATGAACTTTTGTGCAGGTACACTGGCCTCAATTTTGGGTCCTAATTTTCTCTCAGAAAGTGGAATTAGCCTTCTTAACTCCTTATGATTAATTTCCATAAAGGATCAGTGCTTTGTAGCACAGCTTGTACAAGGTGTTTTACTTGTGGAGTTGCTTTCTCCTGACAACCAGACAAACAGCAAAGACATAATTGTGAAATTCATTGAAAGATTTGTCAAGCCACTCACGTTTTTGGGGTACAAGCTTACCTTATTGCACTTGACTAAAGAAAGATCATCTTTAACAATTGATTGTATTGATGAGAACACTAACTATATATGTAATACTTCATTGCCATCTCATGAGAAGGATTTTCCTGAATTATTAATTCATAAAGTGTCTTGTCTTTGGTTGAGCAATAAACAAAAGTAGCCAAGAATCTGGGCTGTAAGTTTACAGTGAAACATGACTAAGACTTTGAAATGTAAATGGGTGTTGCATCACACTGTCTCAGCCAAATATTTTAAAGGAATTTCAGTTAATTAGCCTTGTCTCTGTGCTGTCTTCTATTATTAATTATTTATAAGGCATTGAAGATCGATATGATACTTCACAAAACATTGGAGAGTATGGTTCTTAGCAAAGTTGGTATTTCTGCCAAATAGCATAATTCTGAAACTAACAGTGTACTTTTGAATGACATCTAGAAATTTAGGTAATCCTAAACCCACAACTCTTTTGGGCTAGTGGTTAATCTGAGTTCAACATGCCTTTGCTGTTGCTATGAAGAAGAAGAAAAACTGCAAATAATGGGCAGAAATTATTTTCTTAATGCAACAACCAATTTTTAATTATAATTTTGTTATTTTTATGTCTGTCTCCTGTCTTTCCTCCAATTTCTTTTTATGTACAAGTGTCCACAAATTCAAATTTCTCAGAAGTAGCACTTGCTGGCCTGGCAAGCAAAGAGAACTTCAGCAACATTAGCCTGCGGAGTGTTAATCTAACAGAGCAAAACTCTAACAACAGTGCTGTGCCATACAAGAAGCTAATGCTCCTGCAAATTAAAGGTATGCTGGAACTCCTTTTACTTTCCATAAACAGTAGGCTGAATGTAACATATGGGAGTTGCTACCAAATTTAGATGCTTAGCTTGTTCTAGATCAAGTCAAGATTTATATCCAAAACCTGAAAAAATATGTGATAAATGTGTAAAAAAAGTTAAACCTTACAAATAGGTTTGCATTGGTCCATTGGTGTGTGTTTCCCAAGGAGAAAACAGAATATTTCAGAAATTCAGGCTATCCCCTGCAGAAATTTTTAACTGTCCCGTTCTTCCAGTGCTCAATATAACTTGGAAATGATGTGGGAGTGTTCTTGCTCCACTTCCCTTTACTGTGCATAGTAACATATCTGATTCTGCAAATAGCTAGGTTTTGGAAAGCAAAATTCTTTAAATTCTTAAAACTTTTTACTGCCTACAGAAATTTTGCTATGACTTCACTTAAGCAAATATGAAAGGTTCTGGAATTTTGCTGCTGTCTGCCATTTACTTAATTCATTTCTTTCCAGAAGGAGACAGAATTGTTAAAGCAAGAACAGGAAATAATAGAAATATTAGTTGATAGGAGGCAACATTTATTTTGTTTCCTGTGAGTAAACTCTTTTTCCACAGTTGTAGTCTTTTAATTATTCTTAAACAGTCTGTTTCCACATATTTTGCTACATGTGCTGGGATTGTTTGTATTTCATTCAAAACAAATTAGATCGTGGCATTTGATAGTAGTGGTTGAAGGAATATAATTAGCTTTGTTTTCTCTTTAGGAAGAAGACATGTTCAAACAAGATTAGTAGAACCAAGAGCCTCATCACTGAACAGTGGAGACTGTTTCCTGTTGTTAACTCCACATTTATGTTTCTTGTGGGTAGGAGAGTTTGCAAATGTCATAGAAAAAGCAAAGGTCAGTACTGTTGTGAGGTTTTATATATTATTTATTTTTAGAACCATTGCAGTATATGTGTCTGATGAAATTGTGCCTTAGTGCCAATTCTCTCAAAAAGTGGCATGTAACTGATAGTCTGTGACAGGGAGATACGCAGGGTTCCTGAAAATATGTTTTAGGTCATGCACTGAATGAAAGCTGACGTTTGTGAAGGAGTGTGTAGTTTGTGAAGCTGCAAGAGAAAAAAGGATATCCTCAGGATACAGACTGAACTAGAAAAAAAAATAGTCTGAATTGCAGGATGTCCTTTTTATTACCATGTCCACTGAGATCAGTCTTGCTTTAAGGCAAATGAAAGAATGAATGCATTTCTGTAACAATTTTTAGTGTCTGTTTATTTAGTGCAATAAATGATAACTATTTCTTCCACTATTTGCTGTATTATATCTCATTTGCCTTCTCACTGAGCGAGAATATTGCACAAGTATTCCAAAGACTTAAGCAATCCTGTTCAGATAACTGTTAATCTCTTAGGCTTCAGAACTTGCAACTTTAATTCAGACAAAGAGGGAACTTGGCTGTAGAGCTTCTTATATACAGACTATAGAAGAAGGAATAAATACCCATACCCACGCAGCCAAAGACTTCTGGAAACTCCTTGGTGGACAGACAAATTACCAGTGTAAGCATTGTTATAGATACAGTATCTGATGCTCTACCACAATAAAATAGTAGAGTCAGTTCTCTTTAATAATGATACTTAGAAGTTAATTTTTTTTTGGTTATTTTTGACAATCTTTTCCTTAAGCTGCTGGAAGTCCTGAAGAGGATGAAATGTATGAAGCTGCAATAATAGAAACAAATTGCATTTACCGCCTCGTGGAGGATAAACTCATTCCTGAGGATGACTACTGGGGAAAGGTGCCAAAATGTACCCTGCTACAACCAAAAGAGGTATTGTGCCACTTACTGTTCCTGTGGTAAGTGCAGGAACAGGCAACAGATAATGATTTGCAGTAACTGCAAATATTTGTGGAGAGGATCACTGAACACTGAGTCCTCTGTGTTTCTGAAAGCCTTCTGCAGACTTTGCTGTCTAGAGTGTGCTGCAGGTGTCGAGAAATTAGTTCATATTATCTTTAAAGTAGAATACCATTTTAGGAAATGTCTTTTTTTTGTCAACAGTGGCTTAGCCCAGAATCATGAAGTGCAAAACAAGTAGCATTTTGGAAAAACAAAACAAAATAAAACCTGCTTTTAATTCTATCCCTAGCAGACGTTTCCTCTTCCAACAACATTTCATCTATCTAAGTCAGAATAAGAGCAGGTTTCTAAAATGAAGACATGATACATTTTCTTGAAAGTATTGAAGCCACTGGGTTTTTGTCTATATTGTATTCTGTCTTTGGCTGTAGGACAAGGCATAGTTCTAAATGTCAGAGAAAGCCATGAAAATAAACAGCTACCAGTCATGCAACACAGCCAGGTTTTAGCAGTAAGAGCTCCCTAACCTGCTAGTGACTTCAAGCACCTAAAGATACACCTCACAGCATTCCCCTACTTGGTTCCAGTCATTTTCAAAAACTGGACATCACAATGCAGGCCACTGGCCTGTCCTTACTTGCATTGCAGTGCTACTTGTTAGTGTCACTGAAGAAATTCATATTTGGAGGAGTTTCTGTTAAGCACAAGGAAACTGGATTGGGGTATCACCTAAACTAATGGTAGGTTGATTTTTTTTGTTGTTTGGTTTTGATTTTAGGTACTGGTGTTTGATTTTGGCAGTGAGGTATATGTATGGCATGGAAAAGAAGTTACTTTAGCACAGAGAAAAGTGGCATTCCAGCTGGCAAAACACTTGTGGAATGGCACCTTTGACTACTCCAATTGTGATATAAATCCTCTGGACCCAGGAGAATGCAATCCTCTCATACCCAGGTATTATAACTCCAATTTAGTCTCACTGCAGACACTTAGGTTTTTTGCCCTCTTTTCACAGTGTTTAATTTGATTTTATATCTTTTGTTCCCTTGCACAGAAAGGGACAAGGACGCCCAGACTGGGCTGTATTTGGCAGGCTCACAGAACATAATGAGACGATACTATTCAAAGAAAAATTTCTTGACTGGACAGAACTGAGGAAACTCAATGAGAAGAATTCTAGTGAATCCCTTCACCAGAAGGTGCATATAATAAGCATGCTAGGTATTTCAAACTAGATGACCTAGTTGGGATGGCAGCCAGGGAAGCTTGTGCTCAAGGAGCAAGAGCATGTTTTTTGTCTTGTGGGCTTTGACCTAGGGGTCAGAACATCACCTCCTACAGGAAACCCACAGAGTTTTTTTATATTATTTTTATTTATAGGTTATAATATAATTATATTTTATGTGTTTTAATATATATTATATATAAATATAATTATGTGTTAATTATGTATTATACATTTTTATTATTATTATTTATTATTATATTTAGCTCAATGAATAGTGCTGAGGTGGCTTTGACAGGGCATGAAACGATAACAAGATACTGAAATATGCAGGAGTCAAAATGTTTGACTGGACCTGTGGGGCAAAAAAAAAACAAATCTGTGCTCAAAGAAATCTCTTCTCTGTGTTTTCTGACAGGAAGAATCCAGATCTGATTCAAAACCATATGATGTCATGCTGATGGTAGCTGTGCCTCAAACAACTGTGGGCACAGTCTTGGATGGAATGAATATTGGCCGGGGTTATGGGCTGGTGGAAGGAGAAGATGGGAGACAGTTTGAAATCATCACTGCCTCTGTGGATGTCTGGCACATCCTGGAATTTGATTATAGTAGACTGCCTAAGCAAAGCATAGGGCAGTTCCATGAGGGAGACACATATGTGGTGAAGTGGAAGTACATGGTGAGCACTACAGGTTAGTGAACAAATCCACTTCATCCTGCTGAAACATGTGCAGCTAAAACTCCTACTGTGAGTGGTGAGATCCAGACCTAGATTTCCACGGAGATGGGACAGTTTGAAAGTTTAGGGATGCTAATTTAGCCTTTCTAGGCCATTAAAAAGTAAAGTTTTGTATTTTCTTTAAAAGAAAGCAGCACAAAATAAAGAAGTTATAGTTATTTTTGATACACAAATGTAATGCTGTCCATCTATGCTTTTACCCACCATTGGTGGTGTACATCTGCACAGGACAGTTCATTAAGCCAGAATTATGCCCACATCTTAACACCAAAATAACAAGGTAGCTGGACTAGTGGCAGTGGTCTCAATGTCTTGCAACAGAGGTAGGCTTAGTAACAAGAAAAACCTTTGCTGGTTATGGAGATCAGTAACAATTACAGGAAAAGCCCTTGGCAGCTCATTGCCCTTGCTATCCCCTCTGCTATTGCTGGAAGCCCTTTGATCTGGACTGAAGGCTCAGCAGTGTTCTGACAAAGAGCCTGAGAGCAGCAGGTAAAGCCTGAGAACCAGTCAGCTCCATAAGCCCATTGGAACTTCCCTTCTGGCACTAAACTAAGAATAGGAGGTTTTTGTGGTAAGTTAAAGACAAATAGTCTAAAATTGATTGTTCAGAATAGCAGTATATTAAGGTTGGTTGGAAGGACCATAACAGTTATACAACTTCAGGCTTTTAGCCAAAAAATGTAGGTAGGTCTTAGTCAGGATCGTTGAGATCAGATACTGGCAAATCCAAGAAAAATACAAAAGCTTGTAAGTCTTGGGAGAAGTGGGTAACACTAATACTGAACTGTAAACAGACTTCTAATCCAAATGGATGATAACACATTCAATCACTCCAAAACAGAATAAATTTTTATGTCGGAGGCAGTACTTTTATGGGCTGGATGTACAGATAAGAATGAAACCCTTAAATTTTAGAAGTGAGTAGTGGTTTGAGTATTCTCAACTTGAAAAAAACAGGATGCTTTCTCCTAAGTGTTTGAGTTGGATGCTGCTCAGCACTGCTGGAATCAAGGCAGATGTTTTAACTTTTTTTAAAATCTGTTTTAAAACTCTTGGGTTTTTAAAAATATTTGATTTAATTCTACCTGTTTATTCACTATTCACTGGAAAGTGCAATATTCTATAAGTGGTTGTGTTGTGACTTTCATTTGCTGTAAACATTATTTGCTCATCAAAACAACTAAATACTGATTCTTATGAAAAAAAAAAAAAAAAAAAAAAAGCAGCTGCTCTCCTGCTGCCAAGGAACAGTGTGTAATGTGGAAAATAAGCCATAATGCACTCTTCTGGTAACATTACTGGACATGCCACTTCACATGCAAATTGGCTCAAATGCTGTCAGTTATTTTTCTCCAGACAGTACCAGGTCTTTCTACATCTCTTTCTGCAACCAACACAGGCATCTCTGCCTGTGGGCTTCCATCCACCTGAGACTTGCCAGCTCTGCACAGGGACGCTCTGGCTTGGAGACCTAATATTCCTCCAATTGCACATTTTTTCTTTCCTGTTCTGGATGGGATAGTGCTGAGCTGGCAGATGAGATTAAATCATGTGCTGTTTAAACCTATAGCCAGAGTACATTCTTCAGCATGTGCTCTCTGTTTCACAGTTGGAAGCAGACAAAAAGGAGAGCAACAAGTACGGGCTGTTGGAAAAGAGAAATGTGTGTATTTCTTTTGGCAAGGAAGGCACTCCACAGTGAGTGAGAAAGGAACATCAGCACTCATGACAGTGGAACTTGATGAAGAGAGAGGAGCACAGGTGAGCTTCCTAGATGGCAGACCTGGTAAGATTTGCCTGTATGGATAGCCACAAACAGTAAATAGGAATTATCTTTTTTGCCTCCTCCCTTTCTGTAAATGTGTTCTTGCCATTACAAATAGTCAGGCCTCAAAATTACTTTTGACATTATTCCAGCTGGCAGAGACACGCAAGCTCCTTTATGGATTGTCATTCCCAAATGCTGCTTCTAAAGATATTTCTGAAAAAGGCTGGAGGAGAAGGTCTTTTCTCCCTTCCCTGCAGAGATAGATGAAGCACAGTTATACAGATTCATTCTGTCCTTCCAAGTACATATAGCAGCACATTTTCCTAGTGCTAAGGAGAAGCACTTTCTTCAGGACAGGGCAAAAAAAATACATTGGAAATTTTCAATTTGCTTACTCTGTAATTACATACTAATTACATTGTTTGCAGAGATTCTAGCAAATGCTGTTTGAAGCTGAGAGGACAGGCTAGTTTGCTTTGTCCTTAGGCAGACTTGGGCTTTGCTGTGGCTTCACTGTTACCAGCATACAAGATGGGTGGTTTAAAGTTAGTTTCCATACCTTGATCCTGCTTCAATTAGTTTTTTTAACAGCAGCATAGAAATGACCAGCAAGGTCATTTTATAGAAGAGAAATATAAGAGCCCTCGATCAAGAGTGGGAGAGTCTCTGAGACAGCTGATTCAGGAATTGGCCATATCAGTTTCATACTCCAAATGCAATGTTTAGTGAGCAAAGAACATGCATATTATCATAAACCAGTTTTATAGCAAATTTTGAATCTACTTCAGTTCCTATCTTATCTTCATAATGGTTTCAGTGAACATCAGTCAAGGTGGACAGGTTCTGTAAAAATTCATAAAATTTAATAAATGGTTAGTTTAAACTAATTTAAATTAAAGTTCATTTGGTATTCCATTATCCTCTGAAACTCAATTGTTGGATACCAGCTAGAGGTTTCTTTTAATATGCAGGCTACATATGGAACCCATTGCATACTGATATATGGTAATTTAAACAATACTCAGCAGTTGTAAAGTAGAAGGAAACCTATCTTTGTGGGTGGCAATAACTATATAATTTTTAATAATCCACAGAGACCAGTTTTCCTGAGTCTGTATACTTGCTTTACTTTTCTAATGAAGAATGGTGCTTTCAATTTCCAGGTACAAGTGCTTCAAGGGAAAGAACCACCATGCTTCTTGCAGTGTTTCCAAGGAGGGATGATTGTGCATGCTGGACGAAGGGAAGAGGAAGAAGAAAATGCACAAAGTAAATTATTGTTAGTTAAGAGTTTCTGCCCCAAAATCCTTTTCTAGCTGTTGTGGAGGGCTTTGTATTCAATCTCAACCTCCATGCTCTGTAGAAAAGAAAAGTGAATGCCATGAAACTCTTGAGACAGCTTTGCAGTGCTTTTAAGGTAGCCTTTTTCTTCTTTGAGCAGAGTGGATTTTGTCACCCTAGAGCATGCTGACTTGATTGTATTGATGCACATATTAGTTTTTTTTAGTTTGGTTTTACTTAAACTAAGTGCCCTACACAGTCTGGGGAAGAAAAGTGTTTTTATGAGCAGTTCTTCTGCTCCAGAGAAAGCCCTAAGCTTTTATTATCCAAGGATTGCTTTTTGTAAAATATTCCTTGAATGCAGTAGCTGAGGTAGGAGAATTTCAATAGAAGTGTAGCTTGGAGATGTTCCAGTTTTCGCTTGACTTATGTTCCTAAGGTGCAGAGGGGAAGAGGGGCTGAATAGGAATACTATGTTTGTTTCCCTTCCTCACCATATGAAACAGCAGAACTTGACTCTTCTGCTCTGTTAAGCTCTTCAGCTCTCAATACTTGTACTCTTGTAGCAAGGTTTTAGAAGGCATCTTTCTGCACAGGGTTTCTGAAGTAATGTTAGCCAAACCTGGTGCTTAGCTAGTTCGTTCTGTGACAACCTAGGCATGCAGTAGGTGAAAGTCATCCAGTGTGGGAACAGCTGTTCCAGAGCAGAGGTTTTGAATTTTCAGTCCCATGTGATTTTGTAACAGTGCTGCACTGTCCCTGTCTGCTCCAGGTGATTGGAGGCTTTATTGCGTGCGAGGAGAAGTTCCCAATGAAGGAAACTTACTGGAAGTAGCGTGTCACTGCAGCAGCCTGCGTTCCAGGACATCCATGATTGTCCTCAATATCAACAAAGCTCTCATCTACCTGTGGCATGGCTGCAAAGCACAGTCTCACACCAAGGATGTAGGAAGAACAGCAGCCAATAAAATAAAAGAACAGTGAGTGTCTGACCTATATTTTGGAGATGATTATATAGACTACCAATTTACTTGAAGTAGTCTTACTCAAAGAAAAATTGAAATAAATTAAGCTGTCCTCTAAGTACAAAGGCAGCATGTGCATGCTTAGTCAGGAGGAGGGAAGGTTGGTTGGTTTGGTAGAGAGGAGAAAACTCATATCTTGTAATTGCTTTCACTAGAGGTTAAATGCCTTTATTAGACTCATAGAATGGTTTGAATTGGAAGGGACCTTAAAGATCACCTAACTCCAATCCCCCTGCCATGGCAGAGATACCTTCCACTAGACTAGGTTGCTCAAAGCCCCATCCAACATGGCCTTGAATACTTCCAGGGGTAGGGCGACCACATTCTTCCTACTGCAGTAATTACAGTTAAAACAAAGTTGTTCTCTGGAGTGAGATGCTAAATATCTGAATAGCAAAATAAAGTGCATTTGATGGGAGGATTAGAATCCAGCCTTGTGAATGAGGAAGAGGAAATTAACTTTGGAAAGCAGGCAAGGAGGACAGCAGCTGTTACAAAAGGCAGTGAGAATCTCTACTGAGAGCTCATGTGAGCATCTCCTTCACTCTGGGAATGGGATCCAAATGCTACAAGAATAGCTGTTGAAATTCCCTGTATTGTTTTTTGATAATTTTCCAAAGTGCCTGTGTTGGTATTAAGACTTTTGGGGTCCACTACTGCGAGTGGCCAGCAGGTTTGTGCTAGCTGTGTTTGGGGCAGGAACACTGAGTGCCCTCTTTCTTTGTGTTTTGTAGGTGTCCACTGGAGGCAGGGCTGCACAGCAGCAGCAAGGTGACGATTCATGAATGTGATGAAGGGTCAGAGCCCTTGGGATTCTGGGATGCACTGGGCAGGAGAGATCGAAAGGCCTATGACTGCATGTTGCAAGGTAGACCTGCCTTCCTGGATTTGGCTCTCATCTTTTACTTTCCTAGTCTATGGTGTTGTCAGATTTAATGCAAAGTTTTTGAAGAACTTTTTGTAGTTGAGTTTTTCAGAGAAATTCTTCCAAAAATCTTACTGAGTTAAGTAATACTGTTGTAGAAGGAAAGTACTGGAAAACCAAGTGTTTCATTTTGTTCTCCCCCGCTTCTGCTGCCCCTCTGTATTCAGGCAGCACAGAGCAGTACTTAACACTGTTACAAATATATTTTGCTTCTCTTCTGAAGGGATTTAAGAGGCAGTTCTGCACACATTCCCATCCAGCCTTTGCTTTGAAACTGCCAACAAAGGTAGCAGGGGAATTGATTTACCAAGTGGAAAATTTATCAGCTAACTCTGAGATGGACTTGCTTCACTTAAGCTGCAAAACAGCTGGTTATGAAATGGCTGATAGTAACTAACCAGGATCAGATTCAGACTGATGGCAGCCAGCCACTCAGCTCGACTTCTTTACAGCTGTTGCTAGTCCCTCAAGACATCTGGTTGTCTTTCCTGATTTTTCAAAACTCAGAAAATTTGAAGTCACTTTTAAAGTGTATTGTTAGTTTTTACAATTAAGTCTAACATTTTTTTGTTGTGACTCTTCTTAATTTTTGTTCTTTAAAGATCCTGGAAAGTTTAATTTCACGCCCCGCCTGTTCGGCCTCAGTAGTTCATCAGGAGAATTCTCAGCCACTGAGTATGTTTACCCTTCAAGAGACCCTGCTGTCATCAATTCCATGCCATTCTTGCAAGAGGATCTTTACACTGCCCCACAGCCAGGTATGTAGTTTAAAATACTTAAATAAAACAGATAACTGTATTCTGCATCAAAAGAGATTGGTAAGATGTGACATGATCCTGTAGTGATGCTGACAAGCATGTGAAACTGGGGTTGTTTAGGGGCTTACAAAAACTAGCAAGTGGCTAATGATGGATTTGGTATTTTCTTGCTGTATAGCACTCTTCCTTGTTGACAATCACCATGAAGTGTACCTGTGGCAAGGCTGGTGGCCTGTGGAGAACAAAATCACTGGATCAGCTCGAATCAGGTGGGCTACAGACAGGAAATGCGCCATGGAGACGGTGCTGCGGTACTGCAAAGGTAACAGACTGCTGAGCCCCACTGCTCTGAGCGTCACACCTGCCCCTGCCTCCTATCCTGAGCTCAAAGGGGCTCCCCCAGTGTTAGCAATAAACATCAGTTTATTTGAAGACACATTCTGCACTCTTTCTTAGCAAACCTAGCAAGCCTCATTCCCAAATTGCCAAGATTCTCTACTGACTCTGCTCTCAGTGGAAAGGCTTTATTTATTGTGTTACACCTCAGAATCACAAGTTAACAATTTAAACATTCTCACTTAAGCCTCCAAGCTTAAACTTAGTTGGTTGTTGGCAGGACAGTTCTGCTAAGCATACCAGGTGGTTTTGTTTACCTGAATTTGCAAATTTCAGACCATCACACTCTGCTTACTCTATTCTAAGTCTGTTTTTGTAAGATAAGAAAGGCATTGGGTTAGAAGTAGCCATTGGGGGTTTTCAGCATATAAGTTTTAATCTTTGCAGTCAGATACAGTAAAAGGCAGGTGTAAGAATACTGAAAAACATATTAAAAAGTCCTGTGTTATTTAAAAATAAATCCTGGAAATTTTTTTTTTTCTGCCTTAAACTACTTCAGCTTTTCAGGAAAAATTAAATACCCTTCAGAAGTAACTTTGGATAGTGGGTGAGATTGCAAAATATTGTACCTTTTGTAATTTCTTCCTCTATTTTTGTATTTTGACTGTTTCTAGGAAAAAATGTAAAGAAGCCCCCGAAATCCTATCTAATTCATGCTGGCCTAGAGCCTCTGACGTTCACTAACATGTTCCCAAGTTGGGAGCACAGGGAAGACATCGCAGAGATCACAGAAATGGTAAATCTTTTCATTATTGTTATTGTGCCTTGTGTTGTCAGTAACATTTGCTGTTTCCACTGTCAGTCCAAGATCCAGAGGATAAACTTAGAAAGCACAGTTCAGGAGTCTGCAAAGGGGAAAAAAACCCAACACCACAGCTAAATTCTGTTTGGGAATGTGTATATCAGAGGCATTGCTGGTTTATTTTTCATGTTCTTTTTCTGATAAAAACAGAAGGAAAGTGTTACCTCAATCATCTCTTAGAAAGAGATATGCTAGAGTCTGAGCTTAACAGGATAGCTGTTTCAGTCATGCAGCAATGTGCAATGTGCAGTTCTGTTCCCCAGATTTGAAGTGCAGGGAAGCAAAACATCTCTCAAAGGATTAGCTGGCTCCAAGGGCTCTGTCACTTACTTCCTCAGCAGGGATTCAGAGTCACAGCCAAATTACATGTGGCTGCTTTAAAAGCTTTCAATCAAGGGGCATCTCAACACAAATGACATTTTCTGTTTTGTAAGTCTTCTGCAGCCATCCTTAGTAGAAAATGTTGGCTTCGTGACTAAACACAGATTTCAGCCTTAAACTGAGATTCTAGGAGTGCAGGATGTTGTTCTGCTAAGTGCAGACCTGTTTTTAGCCGTGAAATGGTTATAGGGCAGGTCTGTTGGCCTGTGTGCATACCTGAGCTTTGTGCTCAGGCATAGCCCATGCCATCTGCAGATGGCCATGGGCACAGTTGAGGGTTTCAGCATTGTGATCCTGTTCTCTGTTTTTCTCTTTCTAGGATGCTGAGGTTTCTAATCAGATAATACTTGTAGAGGATGTGCTGGCCAAGCTGTGTAAAACAGTGTACCCATTAGCAGATCTCTTAGCTAGGCCTCTGCCTGAGGGAGTTGATCCACTGAAGCTTGAAATTTACCTTTCAGATGAGGACTTTGAGGTAAGGAGAGAGTAGGTGCACTCTTACTCTCTTTGTCTATGCCTAACCATGCAAGAGTCATTTGCTGGTTGTGCTGTTCATCAGTTATTTTTGCTAATAGTATATCCTCTCATTTTAAATGCAGGTTGCATTAGAGATGACAAGAGAGGAGTACAATGCACTGCCATCTTGGAAGCAGGTTAACCTGAAGAAGGCAAAAGGACTTTTCTAAGTCGTGTTCATGGAAGTGAGCACTAAAGGGATGTCCACTCTCACTTTCTATGTCCTTTAGAAGAATTGTACCCTACATTTACAGAACAAATAAAAATAATCTGAAGTTATTAGTGACTACCTATCTGGAGGTGTGTAATATTATCATAAAAGGCCAAGAGAACTCTTTGAAAATGGAATTCAATTTTGACTCTTAAAGATAATGGGTTTAAGCTCCGTTCTCCTATGCACTTAAACAGTAGTTTCTCAAGCTACTGCTGCAGGTGTCCTTTGGCTATATCCAATACTTGCCATTTTTGTTTTTAAAGAAGTTCTCTTTGTAAAGTGTTATTTTGTTAGTTTGTGGATTACAAAGAATTTATATTTATATAAACACATAGAACAAGTATGTATTTAACAATGCAATATATATTCACTTTCAAGACTTCCATGTCAAAACTACAGAAAAGTAGCTGGATGGCAGTTGCTTGTACCAAATTAGCTGTACCACCAATATGTATCTCCTTTGCATTCTGAAAAGTTTCTCTTTGCAATAGTTCATGAATTGTTCTCAGTGCTGCTTCAGGTGCTAAACCGAACAAAGCATTTGTATTTATAGCATGGATTTCTTGAGAAACTATGCGAATCAACCTTTATACTTTATATCCAAAAATGTATAGTGCCTTGTTTTTTGTGTACAGTTTATATACAAAAAAAAAAAAAAGATTGGTCTGCATTTTGAAGATGGATTAGAATGGTCTCCTCTGTTACTTTTATAATAGTAGAAATAAAAACATCTCAGTTTCTAATACTTGTTGTAAACATTAAACATGTCTTTTGTGATAAAAGAACCGAAAGTAAAGGCTTCTGAATAAACTCTTAGCGATGCTCTGACTTGTCATTAATTTGTACTGTAATCTGTACTAGCATTGGAACCTTCCAAAACATAGTATTTTCTCAAATATTGTAACCCTAGATGTCTGTGGGTATTGTACAGAGTTATAATTGAGAAGCAGATAATGTAGAAAATAATCGATGTATGAGATAAAGTTGGGCAAAACTTTAATGCTGAATGTTGGAACATATCAGTCACACAACTCTGTATTCTTTGGGTTTCCCTGTTTTATATATGAAACCAAAATTATTATACTGGTTTTCAAAATTTGAAAATATCTTTTCAACCTTTGTGCAATTGGGAGTAAAATTTTAATTGAAAACAAGCATTGTGTCCATTCTTTCAATATGCACTGAAGACAAAATTGTTTTTACTCAGTTAATTAGGACATTGAATAGAATCTTTGAGTAAATATTTGCTTATGGTTTGAAATGTTTTTCAGGCATTTGGCATTTCTATAATAAGCTGTGTGGTTCTCCTCTGGTATCCTAGTGGGTTTCACATTTTCATTCCTGGCTGCATAGCTTTCTTTCTGCCCTGCAACCATTTTGAGCTGCTCCTGGCTTGGAGTGCTGCCTGTTGCTGCTCTTGTCTTTTTCCTTAGGCCAAGGGACTTGAAGTGGGATTTTTGAATGTGTGAGGTGTGGATTTCTGCAAGATCTGCAGTAAGTATTACTCCATAGTTAAAGTGAATCTTGTTTTGACAGATGGGTTGGTAAGTTGTAACCAAACCTTTAATTAAATGAATTAAACACTTAGAAATATGCAAGTAAGATTCACCTGACATGAGATATAACAGGTACATTTTGAGCACTGGAGTATTTCCTTTCATGTACTGGTTTCTGTCAAGAACTGAAATGAAATAATCCAAGAAAATGTTAGGAATAGTATTCAGAGTCAAAATGTTTCTTACATAGATGCCAGGAAAAAACTGTTTAGATGCCAGTTCCTCAGAGGTCCTCAGCTGCCTTCTGCATAGGATACATTGTTAGTTTGAAAATGCAGGGCTCTATAGTGACAAGTTTATTTTTCAAGCACTGAGAGGTTTCCAAGTCACTGCTGTATTCATCTAAGCACCCATATATTTTCCTCTTTCACCCTCTCTGGTGATAAAATCAAGCAGGAATTAGGTTTTGATTATTCATGTTCAGTCTGTACCATGAGGGTACCAGGTTCCTCTGTTTTGATTTTTCTCTCCAACAGAGAGCTGATTTGCATAGCATGATTGACCTTGTTTTTCCCTCTGGCATGGTAGTATCATCTGCTTTTGTTTCTTGAAAACATTGTCAGTCCTTCAAGTGCTGCTGAAGGGCAACATTCACCCACCTCTAAAGCCTTTAGAGTCTCAGCTGAAAGACAAGAAGAGCCAGCAAGGGGGCCACAAGCATTGAAACAATTCACTGTTGTCAGATCTCAGAGTTCCTGTAAATTTTACACTGTTTCATATCTAATGACTGTGGGATGGTGCTGTATTAGTTTTCCTCTATCTTAATTCAATGATCCTGGTCCTATAATAATAATAAAACATTTTATTTTTTTTTCCTTTACATTAAGCTCTGAATGTGTTGTACTGGCTTCTTGCTAGCAGTATTTTTCTGGGCAGTGACTTCTGATCTTGGAGGTGAAAAAGTGCAAAACCTGTCCATGGACAAAGGCACAACCCAAATAACTGAGTGGTAAGTACAACCAATCCCAGCAGAAAATGGATGCAGCCACTTGTTTTGTGACTCACAGGTCATCTTAAACTGTTTAGTAGCCCCAAGATCTGCTCTGTATTAAGAATGTTTCATGTGGGATTTTCCAGTTTATGAGACTCGGTGGCAGCTATGTGGCAGGATTTCACCAGCCATTCACCTGGCAGCCCTTTCTGTCCTCTTCCATGTGTCTCTGTGCTCACAGAGAGGAGTGTGGGCTGGGAGCCAGTCATATGGGGCTATTCCAACAGCTGGAAAGCCATTTCCAGCAGCAAGAAGCAAACCCAACCAGCCCATAATGCCACATGCTGCAGAGCTGAAGCTAAGTAAATCATCATCTCTGTTTGTGTTCCTCCTAAAGTGCAGCATATTTCAGAGAAATGGTGAAAAAGAGGAAGTACCATACACTCTGCACACTGTCATGTTTTCTACAGCTAGTACTTTGCCTTTGGGTACTCCCTGTCCTTTATTCCTTGGGGAATTGGTGCAGTGTGTCCAAGTGCCCAGGCAGCAGGCAATGCGAGCAGCAGCAGGGACTGCATCTTCACATTTTCATGTCAAATCTTGTGCTCTTCAAAAGATGTACAACCCAAGAGGCAAAGATGTCCCCATCCTGTTTTTACAGCCACAGTCATAAGGGCAGCCCCATAACACATTCACATGCAGTCCTGATCCACTGACAGTTGCCCTCTTGGCAAGAGAGTGCCACTTCTATAAAGCTTTGTAAATCACTCCTGCTCAGTGGAGCCTCTTGGACTAAGAATATATTTTCACAGCAAGGACCAGACTCTGGGCAAATTTCTTACATTCTGTTGCTAAAAGATATGATATATATGTAAAATAAACATTCATTTTCTGCTCTCTCATTGCAGTAAGGAGCTGGGTGTGCAAAGAAAACTTTCCTTTATCTATTCAAACAGAAGACAGCCAGCTGTAGAGATTCATGGTAAAAGGTACTGATTGTGCACCTGAGGTCCTTGGCTCTGCTACACGTGTTGCACACACAGCCCAGGCCCTGTGCTGGCAAACCCTTGCAGTCGTGCATTTCTACAGCTCTGGCTCTGCAGAGCCAGCCAAGCTGGAAGGGGCTATGAGGGGCTGCCTGCACCACGACTGCAAATGTAACCTAAACCACCCCAAAGTTCTGCTCTCTCCTCTGCAGAGACCTGCCCATGGAATTGCCAAGTTGCTGAACCAGAGAAAAGACTTAGAGTGTATGCACTGCTGAAAGAGCAAGGGAAGTCAGGAGAAAACAATCTGTATTGAGCCCATTTGCTATTTCACTGATACCTGCTCAGCTTCAATTTTACACTCCCCTATCTCCCTCTGCAGCCTGTGTGTTCCAGGCTGTGTTAACCAGCACATTCATTTTACAGTGGCAATTGCTGAGCCACTTGTGCTTCATAGCAGAACACTGTGTAATTCCTTTAATTTAGAAATGTGCTGTATTAACTGTTTGCACATGTGGCTATTAATTGTCTTTAAGCAGCCAGTAAATATATAACCTCAATGCAATCACTACCCTTGGTCATGGCAACTGCCTGTGAGGAAAGGCACCTGCTTCCTACTCCCAAAACTGGATGCTGTATATAATAATGTTGTTGAAGTGGTAACACTTTATTATTAGTGCCTCTGTTTGCTCACTCTAGACTTTATAAAGTGGTCATGACTTATAGACAGAAAAGTAATTGATTTGGCTTGGTTTATCTACAGGGGCCCAGGCAAAATTTTATCATTTCACTTTGAAAGCTGTTTTTGAACTCAAGTCATTTATGTAAGTCATTTCCAAGTAAAATCTCTGCTAGTTCTAATGCTTTTTCTTTTTCCAACTCTGACTGCTACCCTCATTTCACTGAAGTTTTACAATTTAAATATGTGGGTGTATTTTTAAACAATTCTAACTTTCATATTTGAGGAATATGATTGCTGGTACCTTGCTGTGCAGT
Source organism: Oenanthe melanoleuca (assembly GCF_029582105.1). Taxonomy (NCBI): domain Eukaryota; kingdom Metazoa; phylum Chordata; class Aves; order Passeriformes; family Muscicapidae; genus Oenanthe; species Oenanthe melanoleuca. The sequence goes on from NC_079335.1 coordinate 134,096,370, forward strand.
TGTAGTGGGTGTATTTCCCCCTACACTCCACACCACCACTACCACTCCACTTCTTTCCAAGTGGTTCATTAATGATCTGGGAAATATGATTCTCTATTTCAGAAAATATTTTCAAAATTTGGCTGCAAACGAGAAGCAGAGCACCAGTGCAATAAATGATAAGGAAGGCTGAACATTTCACAAAAGGAAAACTACCAGAAAGAGTCTGAGGTTTTGACCTCATCCAGAAGCCTCTGGTTTACTTTACTAATAAAACTTCCAGCAAAACAGACTTAATTGTTGAAATGCTTTTTGGTTTTGATAGAGCTATGCATTCTGCCAAGACATGGCTGCTGGATGAGCAAAGACTTCCAAGACAGTCTCTGCAGTAACAGATGCAGGACAGAAGGCTGGAAGTGACATGAAGCATAGAAGGTCCAACCAAAATTACACAGGGCAGCAGCAGGAATGAACTTTGAAAATCCTGAGTGTGACCAATAGAGGGACAAGCTGGAGCACTTCAGGAATGACCTGTGAAGATGAAATCCTCTGGAACCACTGGTCTTGGTACCAGTTTGGACAGATGTCACTGCAGAATATCTACAGTTTGTCTTTAAAGTATATGCAAAGACTTCATAGGGTGAGGTTTACGAAGAGCCCACATTGGTTGGACAAACAAGACACCACCTGTCCCAACACACCTCACTTGTTGATGTTCATACACCATAAGAACAAGTGCTAGAAGAATGTGTGATTTTGTATTTTGATGATCTTACCACATCTGCTTCAGAAGAGGCAGTGGTCTGTGAGAGCCTGGTAGGAGGAGATTTGTTTCCATGTTTTGTCTCTAGAATGAGATGGTCCTTATCAAACACAACCAAGTGTGGAAGTGGAGCTCCTGGAAGCACATGTGCATGTGGCCTCCCCACTCTGTCATGGGAGGAAGTTTCCGAAGCCCTCTCCTTTTTTAGCCAAACTCTTCCAGAAGTGTTAGAAAGTGTTTAAAGCACCATTTTCCAAAAAAGGGACTGAGTCGTGTGTGGGAAAGCAGCCAGAGCCCAGGAAAGTCTGGTAGAGGATGTTTGCTAATGAGGAAACTGTCCTGGTAGATGGGATAATGATTGAGCCTTCTTAGGAGGGAAGAGACAAGGAAAAACCATTGGAAAATGCCAGAACAGAGTGATTAAAAGTCATTTCGTTTTATATTAGGAAGTGGCTGAAGGCTGTCAGCCTCATTTGAATTTAATGGGAGTTTGTCCTTGTCCTGTGTTCATGCTGCATCACCTGAGTCAGAAGAGCGGCGGCTGCAGCACACCCAGCGCGCACACGGTGCCTGCAGTGCTGCTCAGGTAACGCAGGTGAGCGGGCAGGGCTGTGCCACTTCCAGCTCGGCTCACTCCGGGCTGCCTGTGCCTGACTGCCGTGAGAGGCTCACCCCTCCTCTGCCCGAACCTGAGCTGGACGCAGGCTGCTGTCTTTCCGCGGGCCCTTCACTGGGTGCCCCTCACCTGGCCAAGCCTTTACAAGCAGGGGGGCACGGGAACACGCAGCGGCCCGCTCCTCGGGCGGACCGAGCGCCTCTCGCCGCAGCGCGGGGGTCCGTGTTGCAGGGCTGAGCAGCCGATCGCTCGGGCTGAGCGCTGCCGGCCGCCCTTTCGCCTCATGCCGCCCCACGGGCCCTGGAAGCAACTTCTGCGCCGGCGTTCAGCCCCGCGGGCCGTCTCAGCCCAGCCTCGGCTCCCGCTTCTCCCTCTCCGCCTTCCCGCCGGGAGCCGCCGCCATGTGGCCCCACAGCCGGCAGGGGGCGCCGCGCCGCCGCCCGCGGGCCCGCGCTGCCCTCACGGTGCGCGGCGGGGCCCGGCGACCCGGCCACGCCGCACGGCCCCGGGCGGGCCTGGTGTGACCGGCCCCGGCCACCGCCACACGGCCCCGGGCGGGCTTGGTGTGACCGGCCCCGGCCACCGCCACACGGCCCCGGGCGGGCTTGGTGTGACCGGCCCCGGCCACCGCCACACGGCCCCGGGCGGGCTTGGTGTGACCGGCCCCGGCCACCGCCACACGGCCCCGGGCGGGCTTGGTGTGACCGGCCCCGGCCACCGCCACACGGCCCCGGGCCAGCTTGGTGTGAGCAGCCCCGGCCACCGCCTCACAGCCCCGGGCCAGCTTGGTGTGACCGGCCTCGGTCACAGCTCTGATTATCTGTCTAAGCAAGCCAGTGCTGAGGTCCTCTGGGAATGACTTCCTGGCACACCCAGGTTTTGTGGCATTCCTTGCTCTGGAGTAATTGTGGCGAGCGTAGCTGCTCTTTCCTTCTCCCTTAGGACCCAGTTGTTTGGGCTAACCAGGCCGTAGCTCTGCACAGAGGCACATCCCAAATGCCAGGTGCTAGGGAATTTGTGATGGCTGTGTAGTAAGGAAGATCCACATTCCTCCTCCTCCAGCTCCACCAACCACAAACACAAATCACTTTTAGTGGTTCTTGCCTACTCCAGCAAATAGTTGGCACGCTGACTAGAGAAGCAGCAGCTTGCAGCTGGCACAGATCAGCCATGACTCGCTGGCCTTAGTGGCTTCACTTTGAACTTGCTCACTTGTTTTTGCCTCTTCCTTCCCCCCTTTTCTCACAGAGCTGCACAAAGAGAGCTGGCAGGGCTGCCCACCACCCCAGCCCCGCAGGCACCACTCATCTTGCCAAGCAGGGCCCCCTCCATGCTTCCTGCCACCCCCAGCTGCTTCGCCCCCATCACCATTGTATTCACTTGCCTTTGAAACTGGCAGGAGACATCAGCTATGCTCAGATGATGAAAAGAGAGGGAGGAGCACCTGCTCATGTTTGGTGCTTGGGTTTAGAGCTATACTTGTGCTGAGTACATACACCCTTATTTGGGTGCTTGGATGCAGAAGAGTTGGAGGGGGGCTTTAATTCAGCTGCTGAAGTATTCAGTCAGATCACAGGGCAGCAGTTTGCAGAGAGACCATCTCTCCCACCCTCACACCACTGCTGTCCCAAAAAAAACCCTATTATTTTTAAGCACTTTATGTGCTGAATGCTCAAGTGTTTTTTACCTTACAATGGGAACACTGTTAGGATGGGCTAAACGGACTAACCAACAGCAGACTTCTTGCCCCACTGCACAGTGACAATGTGTGTAAGTTACCTGCATACATCATGTCTCTTTAAAGCATTTTGGGACCACAAAATTTCAACCTGTAAGACACATTTGGATATCTAGGAGGAGTCAGGCAGTCTCTAGCATCAAGTAGAAAGGAAAGGACATTTTTCCAAGGCATGGGAACTGATGGAGTGAGGGTGAACTACTTGTGACAGATGGTTGTTGGCAGTTTCCTTGCTCACTTCCAAAGCATAGAACCAAATGGGTGACCAAAACAAGCTTGGACTTTTCTCCCTCTCACTTCTATGACTTTTTCATGGGGAGGGAGGTGGGTCCAGCACATTTGGCCTGAAGCAAGGTACTGGTTATGAGCCCTGCACACCCCAAGCCAGGCAGCAGCCCAGAGCTGCCCGTGTGCAGCGTTGGTAACAGCACAAGGTGCAGCCTGGTGTCACACAGGCATAGCAGGGAGTCTGATGACAGTACTGACACATTTGCCTGGCATTGCACCTGAGCTAATAAGCCTTGGGTTTGTTAGCTTGGGCACAGCACTGCACTGACATCAAGGGACCTGCACTGGTTCCCAGCCCACCAACTGGGATGCCTCTGGGCTGTTTTTCCTGGTGCTGGGTTAGCACAGAAAATTTGAGCGCCAAGAAAGTTACATTATTCAAAGTCCCCCTTCCTTACTTTTTGTAACACTTACTAAGGCTGAAGCCTCAGTAGTTCCTCAGCTTTTGCTCCTGCCTCCATTGCAATAGACAGCAATGGGCAAGTTAAGGGAGGGCATGGGAGAGGCTATAAATGGCTTTGTCACTGTGCCCACTGCAGTGTCTTGCCAGCCCTCGCTTCCTTTTCTCCATTTTCAGCCATTGGACTTGCAGAGCATCTTGCACCTGAATCCATCTCATGGCTCCACACAGTGGCCAAGGGAAGGTCTGGGAAATCAATCACCTGTGCTTAGATCAGCAGAGCTGACTTGATCAGCAGAACTGACTGTTTCAGCTGCTGGATTCCAGGATTGGAGTCACCTCATCCAAAAGGCAGCAGGCATATCATCAGGTGAATTCTATCCAAAAGGTTTTTCCCTTACAGCATAAACTGTAAAGGAGCCCATGGCTCCACTAGAGAGGAATCCCACCATTTTAATCCACAGGTGTTTAAGTTTTCTCAGTAACCCAGGGCTCTGCAATGGATGTCTGCCCTGAGCCCTTGCCATTGCAGGAGGACTCCTCAGATTCCTGCCTAGAGCTGTGCAGGATGTCCTCCTACCCTCCCTGAGGGACCCCAAGGCACAGGGGTCTCCACTAATGACCTCTGCACAAGTAACATCAGACATGGCTGTGATTAGGCTGTGGAGGCAGCACTATCTTGCCTTTTCCCATTAATATCATTATTGCAGCTAAGGAGAGATTTGGGGGTGTCTGAACTGACAGGCTACAGAATTATTACTTCTAGGTCATCTTTCTCACTATGATGTTAGACTGCAGGAGGAGAGTGGAGGGAACCAGGCTCATGCAGGGGAAGTTGGGCAGGTGACTCCTGTGTCACTTACAAGGCACTTCAGTGCTGGATATTAAGGGTCTGTGGGCCACATCCCATCAGCCACTCCGGGGACCTGACCCTGCCTGCCCAGCATCAGGCAACTGGGTACCAGGAATGCTGCATGGATTGAGTCTGACTTACTAAGTATTAGTTGGCAGCATCATGTGTGATCTAGTGAAATGTAAGCAGTTTCCTGCTAAAGAGCCCGTTTTCTAAAAGCTGGGTGGTGAATTTTGGAACACTCACTTTAGCCCAGCAGACACAATGCCTCAGTCATTAAGTGGGAAAAAGCCCCAAGGAATTTGAGCAGTGCAATGATAAAAGGCTATGAACAGCTGCTGAAAGTGTTCATGAATCAGGAGTAACTTAGCATAAAGGACTAAAACAGAAATAAAGCCCGGTTTGATTAAATGGTTAGATTGAGGAAAGCAGGTCACCTCCTGGAAAGCTGCTTATGTAGGTGTGAGATGATCCAGGCTGTTTCTGAAGAGGGAAAATATGCAACAGCTTCCTGGCTAAAGCACAGGCCACCCCACTCCCAAGTAAGGCCAGAGACTTTCAGTGGCCCTTGTCATGGCTCCTTCAGGCCCTGGGCTCTCACGGAATACTAATGCTCCTCTGCTGTCTCTGCTTCCAAAGCTAAAATACACACACACACCCATGCACACACACATGCAAACAATTCCCAAATTGCTAAGATTCATTCACCAACACAAAAGCAATTTCAAAGGTGAAATTTAAAGGTAGTGAACTTTTCCACTCTTGCTCAAATCATGCCCAGAACTTCATTCCTTAGGTAGCACAGTGGCCAAAACCTCTGATTGAAACTAGAAGCACTTGGCATCTGAAAATCAGGACACATCCATTTTTGTGTCTAACCTCAAATAATTGCTTGGAAATAATACCTGATTATCTCCCCTGAGGACGTAAGGGCACCTTGCAAGTCACTGTAGGAGATGGAAACCTTCAAGCCCCTGTGATTGCATGGGTCATTTGGTGACTCCTGCTGATTCTGCCCACGTAACCAGGTGAGCTGGAAAAAGCAAAACTATTTGCTAACTCACGGTTTGTCACTATGACTTGTGAGAGGCGAGATCTTGTGGCCTGGGTGATTTCTTTGCAAAATAGCTGGCAGAGAGCCTGGATACACATCCTGGCTCATATCTGCTTTTGTTGTAATTTGGCCCAGTCAAAAGCAAATGAAGGAGGATGTAGCAATAATATGGGAAAAGCTGGAGAAATTGGAAATATGTGCAGGAAATAATCAAATTAGACTATGCCTGAGAAGACCAAAGTTGATATATTTGGGGAAATAGTCTGAAACACTACTGCTCAGTAGGACAAAAAAAATCTGGAAAGCAGGAACATCGATTTAGCACTGCTGCACTATGGGCCAGGACAGGTCCATGTGATTTGGGGCTGCCCACTGAGATATCATAGTGCAGAGTGTGCTGGGGCTGCAGCAGGGCTGCTGCCATCCTTAATGTAACCCCAGGCCTGGGGTCATACAGACAGGCTGAAGGCTTTCAGAGAGCACCACATCAGATGAAAGGTGGGAGGGAACAGCTGGATGAGAAAAGTCTGAAAGAATTCAGCAGAAACAACTTTTCCAACTAATGACTAAAGGAGAGGATATGATAACTCTCTGCAGATATGTGAAGGCTATAAACACCAAGTGTGGCTCATGTGGGATAAGATTCGATGTAATGGGATAAATGTATGGGCAAGGAAAAAAGTGTTTTATGCAAGGACAGAGGTACAAAGTAATAGAAGGTGCTTTCCCAAAGGGGGAGTAGAAGTCTGATTGGGGTACACAAAACTGCTCCAGGTAGGAAAAGAAAACAAAGCCATGTCCTGTTGGGACAGTTCAGCAAAAGAGAAGTGGATAAGGTAGCCTTTACCCTCAGGTCTTTTGCTGTGAGACATATTCTCTAGAGAATAAAATATTCAAGAATAATATTTTATTATTATATTCTGAATAATATAATATAAGAAAATATTAAATTCATCACGTTACTTAAAATCCCTATCAGAACCAAGCTGAGTACAAAAATAACTAACAAGACTCTTTTTCCACAGTGGTGAAGAACATTGCTCATCATGGTCTGGAATTTTCCTTGCTTGTACAACGAAGGAGGTGTGACATCCTGCTTTGTGTGGGTTTTGTGGAGGATGGCCCAGAGGACATAAAAAGGGATAGTTAACTGCATTCAACTATCACCTATTTCACTTGCAGCATGCTGGCAGTGCTGAGGTGCCTTCATCTCACACATTCTCCGTGGAAATTAACATACAACATACTGGGAGTGTTTATTGGCCAGGTACTGGTGACCAAGCTGTAATTAATTCCTGGGATTGCAGTGAAAATCAAACCAGGGAAGGGTCACTCCTGTTCTACAGCTAATTCTTCATAGTAGAAGTGAGGCACAATTTTTCACCTCATGTTTATTTGGACCCTTTGGAGCCTTTCTCTTGTACAGGCATTTTCAAGGAAAAAAATCAGGACTTGGATGCAATCCTATCACCTGCAAATTGCTCTCTCCATTCTAGTCAGTAGAAAGTTAGGCAGAAAAGGGCCTTTTTTTCCCACTCTGTCTCTCTCTTCCTCTCTCATTTCTCTAAATCTGTGTAATCTATAGAGGCCAGGGTATTCAGTGCTTTCCAGACCCTGTGTTTTGGCTCATTAAAATATCAGACTTGCCACTGCACACCCAGGATGCTCATTCCTATTGACGTCAATGGACAATGAAATCGGTGGGAGTTGGGGAAGTAGAAAAAGCCCACAACTTTCTTTATGATGAGATTAGTGATCAAAGTAGCTTTAAATTATGTTAAACTCCTCTAGTGTCATTAAGCAGAGTTGTCAGGCTGTCCAGCCTAACACAAGCACACAACATCTCAGTAAGTTTTCTTGTGTGACTTGTGAAGATAATGTGTCTGACACTCACCTCTTCTCTGCTGATGAGGCATGCCAAAGCTTTTGTGTTGCTGATGATCAGTAAAAATGAGGAAAATGGATTTTGCTGCTGTGTTTCCAGGTTTTATATCACACAAACTATTTAATAAATACACAGTAAAGTGGAAAATAAATCGTTCTGAGAGAAGCTTGAGGTGATCTTAAAGCCAAGCACAACAAAGCTGTCACTCAGCTTCTCTGGGACAAAACCCTTCCTTCCCTTATTTTCAGACTGCAGAATTAAGCAGCTACTACAAACTCAGTTGTCTTTTACCTAGTTGCTTCCAAACCTTATTAAAGGTCTTATATGTAAGACTGCTCACAGAAATAATGCACATGCTGAAAATGAGATTTGGTATGAGCTAAATGACAGTTGGAAAACTGTACTATTGTGGTCTGTCACTTTCCTTACATTTCACATTTGGAACAATGCATGCCTTGCCCATAGATGAGACTTTTATAGCCCTAAATATGTTTAATAATGTTTCTTGTTTTATTCTGGGAATTATTTTAATAAGGACTCTTCTAATAAACCAATATAATAGTAGCTAATTAAATACAATCAAAAGGTTTCTCATGTAATAAATCATTATAATATTTTATTATGTGTGAAAGAGCTGCTCAGCATTTCTGTGTATCCCAAACATGAACTACTCTTCCAGGATACTAGCGAGGAGCTATGTTTTCCCAGAAGAAAAACTAAGTGGTTATGTTTCTAGTTCATTTCTCATTTTCTGCTGCACAGACATATCTGAGGTTGGGGCTGGTGTGGGCAGTGGTGCTGCTCAGTACAGGCACAGACACGGTGTCCTTAGAGAGCTCTCAAATAAGTGCTAAAAGAGGGCAGTGCATGTGTGACACAAGACATTTAATTAGCATGTTAAATACTCACATGTGTATTTCAAGGCAGTGCTAGCTGAGCAGGAAAGCAGCCTAACACAGAAACAATCATATTTTCAAACTTTTTCCCCCGAGTTAACTTGTTTTTTGGACAGTAAAGGAAAATCTGGGTTTTTTTGGAAGCAGAACATACATTGAAGTCCTTTATTAAATCAGCTGGCTGAACTGCAACTGCTGAAGGCTATGGTCAGAACTTGCCAGCTTCTTTTGAAAAGCACTGTCTTGTTCTGGGCATGGTTTAGGCTATACAAGTTTATTGCAGATGCTGAACTCTGCCCATAGGGTAGGGACACAACTTCAGAATACATCTTTGCAGGTTTCTGGGACACTGAAAGGCTGCCAGAACATGATACCTTGCTCCACCTGGACCCAAGAGATTTCTCTCTCCGATTAATCAGCATCTCAGCCAGATGAACTTGGAAATTCAACTTGCCAAATTCACACAGTTTGGGAAGATTCACATTAAGTCTATGGGACCCGACTGTGCTTTCCAGAGCTTCTCTTGGCATTATTCCTGTAACAATCCCTTCCAATTCCATTGGCCCAAAAGCCTGACAAAATAAATTCTAAGGTAAGTGCCTCCCTAGTTAGAAAAGTTCCAGCCCTTTAGCTCACCTGGTGTGAAGCTGACCCAGCACACACCCACTCACCTCTCTGTTTTGGGCCACCTGCACTTGCAGAGCAAGCAGCAGTGTCCTTTGCAGGAAGCCGAGGGCAAGCAGGTATCTGCTCACCTGATACCAGCTAGACACAGGCATGGTGCCACTGCAGCTCCTGCTGCTGCCCTGCAAACATTTGTACCTGGGACATAAAGGACCTACAATTAAAATAAAGCAAAACCACAAGGAAAAAAAAACCAATCCATACAAACCCATCACCCCACCAAGTCTGGTTTTAGAAACACCAGGAGTTAAGTGTAAACACTGCAAGGTGTAGGAATTGTAAAGACCTTCTCCCCTGGCTCTGTCAGAGCATCACTGACTGGGGAGCCATAGTGCAGCCCTGTGGGTACATGTTCCAGTGGCCCAGGGGAAGGGCATTAATGCTCATTTGGACATCATGTTCCACCATGCTCCCTTTCCCAGTGTTGTGGACTGGCAGCCAAAAACAGAGCTGCTGCCAGCATGAAGAGGGACCTGCAGTGACTGCACAAGGGGCAACAGTTTTGAACAGTAAGAGAGAGGGTTTAGGCTAGACATCAGGATGAAAATTTTTGTGACAAGGGTGGAACAGGTTGTCCAGAGAAGTTGTAAGTGCCCTGTCCCTGGGAGTGTACAAGGTCAGGTTGGATAAGGCTTTGAGCAAACTGATCTAGGGAAAGATGTCCCTGCCCATGGCAGGAGGTTGATCTCCAAAAGTCCTTCCAACCCAAACTGTGCTGGGATTCTTAGAGCCACTGCAGCAGAGAGCCAGTAAGAGGGGAGCTGAGGGTGCTGGACACATTGCAGGATTGGGCCAGGCACAGAGACAAGACCTGCAAGGCAGTCTTGATCAGGCATGTTTTGGTCATTGAGTGCTGGCCATTTGGATGCAATGCACTCTAAAAACACATTATATGTCAAGGTCCTGGCAGCTGGAAGCTGATGAAAAGGAGAAGACACCTGGGGAAATCTGAGAGCAGCAAGAAAACAGGAGGCTGGAGACAAAACTGCAATTTTTAATTCCCCTTCTTCTCTAGAGTTTCACAGTCTGCTGGGTTTGGCCTAAGTTGACATGAAAGATCTGCTGTGTTTCCCGTTACACATGAAAAATGACATACACACCAGTAACATCAATATTATTATAATTTTTTAAATTGGACTTCACTCATAGTTTTTACTAAAAATATGTATTTTGAGATTTATAGCTCATCTTAGCCTGATTTTTCTCATTGAGCATGACCAGAGTTTTGGGAAGAGTGATGAGATCCTGCATCTCCAGGCAATGCTCATCACTGCCCAAAGTTAAGTCAGTAGTGACAATAGGCCACCTGCATCTTTAATAATGTCAAGCAGCTTCAAAACACTGACATCTGTTTGTGAAGTTTGAAGTTTAAGTGATTTCTCAGATATGCAAGTGAACACTCTTTACCTGGAACCTTGCTTGGAAAATATTTGACATTTCTATAGCAGGCATTTGCTCACTTAGGAAAAAATTATCCAGAGAAAATAAGGGCTTTGCTGCTTAGCCAATCCTTACACATACCACAAGTGAGCTCCCCTATCGTCTCTTTTTTCTACACTGTCATGTTTCTGTGAGAGAGAGATACACCACCCCCATCAGTCTGCTTGTGGGCTTTTCCCTCCTGCAGGAACTCTGCTCCACTGCTCATACACTGGCACATTTTATTTTTGCTTGACAGCTCACTATCAAAACTGGGGGATTTTTGGTTATTTAACTAAGGATACTTTTAATTGCTCAACAATGTAACAAATCTTGTAACAGGATTTGAATTTTTGCTCAAATATCAAAATCTTTGGAAGAAGTACAATATTTCTTACATTTTAAGCAGGTCTTTACACAGCGTTTTTACAATATTTTAAAGGGCCTCTTTTTTTTTTTTTTTTTTTTTCTTTTTTTAAACAGCTTTATGAGGATTGGGCTGTATAATAACATGAGGACTTGGATAAAATCCAATCCAGATCAGCTGCTATTACAGAAACAAATCAAACAGGATTATTTTGGGTTTTTTTGTTCTCTTTACTCAAAACAAGAAACAAGGCTGGAGCTGCATCGGCTGCCAGTGAGTCAGAGGTTAACCCCAACATGTGAAATCTGCAACTGGGTTCATCCTTCCCCCCCAAGCCCAAGAAGGAAGCATGTTGCTGTCATGCAGAGTTATCCATGCATGGAGAGAGCATGATTGCTGTGCATGGCTATATAACAAAAAACCACAAACCTCCCTCATACACCAGAGCAGGGTGTTTGGTGCTGAGCTGGTTATAAAGCCAGGCTGGAATCAGCACCATGCTCTCTCAGCAGCTCCAGCATTCAGCAAATTGTCAAATCAGACCCTCATGTCTAACTAAATCACAGCAGCAGCAGCACCAGCACAGATCTGGGAGGGCTCTCATCCCTGTTCTCCCCACCATGGCTTTCCAGCTCCAGCCCTGCTTCAACCCCCATGCATCAGCACTGTGGAGCACAGCCTGATACACTGCATGGCTCAAACACATATTTCTTCCTTATAAAAACACAGAACAAGTTATTTGGCTTCTCTTACCAGAAGCTTGGGGTATAATTAATCCACCCTATCTTGCATTTTTAATTATGTTTGCACTTAAGTATTCAAGTCTTTCACAGCCCCAATAATTTTAAGATGCGGGGAAAATATTACAGCCATTTTCACAGAGAGAGAGAGGGACTGTGGCACAGAGCCTCTGAGTAAGTAGGCCAAACTTCAGAGAAAACTGGAGCATGACTGAGAACAGACCCCAGATGTACCCAGGCTCATGCTTCATTTTAATACAGCACTAGGATCCCTCTCACTCATGATGCCAGTATAATGGTATTTCCTCTCCTGGAATGGTGTGCTCAACTTTGGCCAGCACTTCTCTTTCTGAGAAGTCAGATAGAGAGGAGGAGAAAAAGACCAGAGAAGTACAAGCAAGACAAGTTCCCTTGTGCAGAGGATCTCCATACAAGGAAAAGAAGATGCACAGGAGCTGTACAGGACTGTGAGGTGCTCTGTGCCTGGTGGAGCAGTGGGCAGACCAGCAGGCTGGTAGCACAGGATAGGAAGGCTTGGTGATGGAATTTGAGGTCAGCTTGGGTCTGTTTCTACTTTCTCTCTGCTCTGCAGTGAGCCATTTAACACTCATGGGCTTGTCTACCAGGCGGGGGGTAACTTTGGCAGGGTGTTTTAAAATGCGAGTTTAACATGTGCCAGCTGCCTTGAGCTAACTCCTCAGGTCAGTCCAAGGCAGAGCACTTGTGAGTGGCTATTCCAAAGGTGCTCTTAGACCTCTTGCATACAGGTTGTGACAGTATCATGGGTATACAGAATCATAGAATTGTTTGGGTTTTAAGGGATCTTAAAAATCATCTAGATCCAAACCCTCTGCCATGGGCAAGGATGCCACTCACTAGACCAGGTTGCTCAGAGCATCATCCAAGCTGGCCTGGAACACTTTCAGGGTTGGAGGGATGGGGCATCCACAACCTCTTTGGGAATCTGTTCCAGTGCTTTACCACCTGAGGAATTAAATGAAAGGCCTGATGTCCCGATGGAAGCCACGGCGTGCTCTGTGCAGAACTGTCAGACAGACCATGGTGGGATGGTGGCATTGTGAAAAACTGCCTTCATCTGACAGACACAGAGACAGGCACCACTGAAGATGTGCCATAGCCTTCAAAAAGACAAAGCTCCCCAGGATCATACCCAGCATCCCCAGGTGGCTGCAGACACAGGTACCAAAACAGATGCTGTGACACCATCAGCATTTTTGTTCACTCAGATGTGCCTGGCAATCCTACCAGGCACTCCAGATGTTGGATCACACCAGACAAAAATTAAGCTCTCCAAGGAGTTTGGCCCCTCAAATGAGTGTCTTTTCAGGGCACTCTTCTCCCAAGCAGAGACTTGTGAAATGTAATCCATCAGCTCCTACCTGTTTTAGGCAGCTCTTCGTTGTACCTGTGCTGCTGCATGAGGGTGTAATGAACTTGGCAATGAGTGCAACCACTAGACAGACAAGATGAGTGCCTTAAGCACAAGGCCATCAGACAGAGATAGTTCAGCCCCCAGCAGCATAAGCTCAGGATTGTCAGTATTTGACTCTACTTTAGGAGGCGGGGGATCCCAACACCACAAATTCCAAAGTCACCCTCTCCTCCGCCATATCCAGATTCTTTATTGCCTCTGGAGACCCTGCTGACCTTCCTGACACCATGTCCTTTGACTTATATCTTCATCTTCAAGAAATCCTGCTTTCCATCAGGGCATGCACAGTGGTCTTAGCAATTTTTTCTCTCCTTAAAGCCAGAGGTCACGTGTGAGAAAGCATCTCTTCCCACATCTGCGTGCTTTGTACCCTTTTTGAAATCTGAGATATACCTATGGTTCTGCTCCACTGCTTTGTGCACATATTCACGTGAATGTGGGAATTCCATGCAACTTCAGACAGAGATTTCCTTTGGTAATCACATCCATGATCTCCCTTAACCCTACTGTAGCTTAGTGATCTCCCACCAGCCTGTATCACCAATTGTTAGTTAGTTTCCTTTACCACTCACCATCTCATTCTCCCATAAGCATTTTTGTGTCTAAAAATCTCTTCCACCATGATGCCGAGGAAATGCCCTCTAAAAACCAGTGTTTTCTGTTTATAATGCTAATTCTCTATCAGCTCCCTCAGACCCAGGCCTGCCTGTGCTGTAAATTATCTGGGCAAGATAAACACTTGTTCTTTCTTTGGCACAAGGGGATGATGGTCCAGAATGAGTGATGATCTATGAGACAATAATAAAAGTGATAAACAAATAATCAGTCTAATGCAGGGGGAAGTCCTTGTTAGACCACTGGTAAGAAAGATCAAGTAATTCTTCTAAAAAGAAATTTATTCTTAATAACCTCTTCCTTCATCCAAATCAAGTGACCAGGACTTGCACTGGTTTGACAGACCACATTTTCTGTCATCAGAATCTGCTTCCCCACTACCTCTTCAACTTCTGATTGTCTTTACTATCAGAGCCCACAAACATAATTCATTTAGGAATAAAATTTAATTTATAACATCAAAAACAGTCACATTTGGAAACTAATTTCCTGATGCTCAAAAGCACATCACATTATAATTTATCAACCATCACATTTTTAACTATGTCAGACATTTGTCATAAAATCACCATTAAATGGATATCTAATGGTTTCTAATAAATGTCAAAATGAACTTGCAGATGCCTATTCAAAATATATTAGGAGCCATTAAATAGCAATTAAAAGGAAGTTTCACAAATAATATTTTATATTAGATATGTTGTAGAGCCAGACAAGGAAGGGACAGTGACATTTTGAGGACCTTCTAGAAATGCTCCCTTGTGCCACATATTTCTGCAATGATGGACTGCATACCTCCCTGGAGAGCATCCCATGCTTCCTGGACATCCCTGCATGATGAGGCCCTGGGCACTTATGATGTGGATGCTGTAATTCACTGCTTTCAGGTGCAGCATGAACAGTGTATGAGGTTAATGGCATTATTCCCACTCCCCCTCATGCCCTTCTGCTCTAGGGGCAGAAAGCTGTCCCAGACCCTCCCCAGTGCTGCCCTCCAGGGTGCTGGGCAGTGCTGCAGCAGGCAGGGATGGGGGGCAGGAGGGGATAGCTGCCAGTGTGGGGAGAGAGAAACAGACCCTGACATTTGCTGGAGTTTGGAGGGGATGGGTAGAGGAAGATCTCCAGAGGGGTGCAGAAGGTTTTGGGGACGATGAGCAGAGAAGGGGTTATGAACAGCCATTCTCCCTCTGGAAATGTGAGGTGAGTGAGAAAGAGGGTTACTAAACTGGGGAGATGGACGATTTGAGTACACTCAGTATTGAGGTTTGCATATGCACTAAACCCTGAAGTGTGCACAGTTTTCTACTGGCTTCAAGGAGAGAGCTCACACCACTGGCACTTCCTGCCCTGCCTCCTTTCTCTAGTCCACATATTAACAACACTCACCCCGAGTGGCTGGTGCACGTGCTGGATTTCTCAGGAGGGCACTGAAGGTCACCTCTACCCTCTGGCTCAAGGCTCTCCAGAAGCAGCTGTGCACTGAGAGGCACTGATGGTCCATGTTTTTCCTATGTGTCCATGCTGCTTCTGTTCTGGAGCTGTGGTTTAAAAGGTGCAACTTACTGTCATATTAAGTACACACGCACATGTAAACACAATTTATATAAAATATACAGCTGTTACAGGTATGATGCCCTCAGGTTCTCTTGCAACTTTAATTAAATATTACTTTAATTTCTATAGAATCATAGAATCATTTAGGTTGAAAAAAACCTCTATGATCACTGAGTCCAAGTGTTAATTCAACACTGCCAAATCCACCACTAAACCATGTTCCTATACCTTGAAAATTACTCACAGACAAGTAGCCTTTAGGAGTAAACATTAATATAATATTAAACATGAACACTAAAACCAGCAATTCTTAACAAGAATTTCTTAGTATTCACATTCCTGTATCAGTCCAGTCACAGCTTAGAAATAGTTAAAAAGATTAACTTCATCCCAGCTTGTTCCATTCCAATGCCAGGGTCTCTTTAAAAGAGCAGCTTGCTTTTTCTTTTTTTTTTTTTTTTTTTTTCACATTTGGCCTCACAAGCAGGAGGGAGGGAAGGATGGGACTGGATGTGACCATTAATCCTGCTGGGGTTCAGGCCAGTGCAGTGAGAATTAGGTAAGCAGGAGGCTGTGGAGCCCAGTGGGGACAGCACGTTCTGGCGGGGTCAGGAGCACGAGCAACAAACCAGTGTCTTACACAAGGAGGTCTCAGGAGCCAGTAATAGATCCATTGTGTCAGTACACAAATATGTTATGCTCCACCTTCTGTCCTGTTTGTTTCTTACAGTACTATGGCTACTTTCCTCTCCCACTGGCATAGCTGAGAATTGGTCCTGACACAGAAAAGAAAGAAAAAACTCTCATTCCCCCCACCCTCCCCATCACTCATGCTGTAAAGGACCTGCTTACACAACTCTGGAAAAGGGTGTGTATTTGCATATTAAATGGGATCAGGAAAATATGTAACATATGTTGCAAACAGAACTAATGTCTAAACACACATGCAAACCTGGGCTAACGGGTCCTGCCAAAATATTTTAACCATCTGTTTTTACTTAACTGTTTTTGAACAATTTATGTTTATTATGTTAATTTATTTTACTGTCAACAACAGCAAATGACAGAGTTGCCGCTAAGCAGGATCATTATATATCAGATTCTGGCATAATACCAGCAGGTCCTTCTAATGCGACAGGAATAAATGCATATTAAAATGTCAATTTGTTTAAAATCTAGTTCAGCATGGTAAATACATCTGCACAAACTCATCTGTTTGCATGCAGACGATTTTAAGATAAGGTGCTCCAACAGGACCTGAAGAGGTCCTGCCTGTACTCCTGGCTCGAGTTTTCAGGTTGATCCCAAGAGGAGGGGAACAGAGGACCAAAGGGGGAGCTAATTAATGTTTTAGAAGTTGTGATTAAACTTCCCATGAGTCTATCCTTCTTTGCAGCATTCAGGAAATCTCCCTTAGATGAAGAAAAACTGAAATTGAGATCAGCCACAAAATTATATTGATCTTCATCCTAGGTCCACATCCTGTTCCCCAGCGTACACTGTTCATGCAGGAGCCTCTGTCCCCAGGCTCTTCACTGGGCTGTTACAAGGGAAGGAATACCCAGTGCTAGAGGCAGCTGCTGCTGCTTTAAATGCATATCCAGCACAAAAGTTCAGTGAGAGATGCTCTGGAGGCCCCAACATCTCAAAATCCCCCAATAGTTAAGTTACATGATATTTTCTGGGTCAGCTCTTCTCTTTCTTGATCAAATAATTTTCTGGTTGTTGCCCAAGAGCAAATCTTTATTTCAGCAGGATTTTTCCTGCTGACCTCCCTAAGAGGAAAGATCTCTTCTCTGGAAGGGGCAGGTGGGTCTGTCAGTGGCTTCTTTGCCCTCCTGGCTGCCTGCCTTCACCATCCCACAAGTTCAAAATCATTCCTCTCCTGATTACCAAAGTCAGCACCTGTTCTCCTAAATCAGCCTGCTCCCCAAGTTCTTTTCCCATGTAGACAGCTGCTCATAGCTTCTGTGACAAAAGCAACCTTTTCTCCAAGTAACTAATGCTGAATCCCATCTTCTCCCACACATGCAGCGTGAGCTCCCCTCTGGCTACATTTCCCTTCCAATTCATGGGATGGTGCAGACTGCATTTTGCTTCATTCCTTTCTCAGGACCATGCTTGCTGAGCTGACCTTCCTTCCTTCACACAGTGAGAGAATCCTGGGCTGTGCATGCTTTTACACCACTTCACAGGCAGGTCAGGAAAGTGGTCAGAAAACTCCAACCTACTTCACTTCATCCTTTGCAGTCATGGGAAAATAGCCTATGGTTCCATACAGCTGGAAGCAGAGATTTTTATGTGCTCCAGAAGACAACAAGAAAAACTGGAGCACTGGGGAATCCTCTGGGGTTTCAGCCAAATACCATAAAGAAGACAGACTGGATTTCCTGCCTAAATATTCTTTCTATCTTTCTCTCTTCTGCCCACATCTGAAGCACTGAATCATGGAATCATTCAGGTTGGAAAGGACCTATAAGATCATCACATCCAACCATCAACCTGGCACCACCACCAGACTCACCATTGAAACACATCCTTAAGTGCTGTATCTGCAATTGTTTGAACACTGCCTTGGATGTGTTCCACCACTTCTCTAAGCAGTCTGTTCCAATGTGTTACAACACTTTCTGTGAAAAAAAATAAAACCCTAATACCTAATGTAAACCTTCTCTGGGACACCTTGGGGCCATTTCTTCTCATCCTGTCACTTCTTACCTGGGAGAAGAGACTGACCCCACCTCACTATGTCCTCCCAGACACCACCTTGGCCTCCATCCTCTGCAGACCTCTAGAGCTGTCTTGATGACTGATGGCATCTGATGACTGATGGCAGCAATAAGCACAGCAACTGGGACAGTGTACAACAGGCTATGGAGCTCTCCACAGTGCTTTTATACAGATCTCAGAGAGGAGAAAAGAGCAAAATGAGCCTGAAGCCTTCAGAAATGCTGAAGAATCAGAAGAGAACAAGATTAAAGAGGAATGAATGGAAAAGTCCAAAATGAGACCATGAGTACAAGTCATGCTCTCTGGGCATCATGAATCATCCTGTTTGCTCCAGGAGCTGATGAAATGTGTGACATGTAAGCCAGTGACAATGTAATACATTAGAGGATATGGCACAACATAAAATACAATCAGACCACAGTCCTGCAAAGACCAATGCATATGCAAAACTATGTATGTGAATGGTCCTGCTGGGGCCTGAGGAATTACTCTGGCACAGATGGCTGAACACATGCACAAAATCTTGCAAAGCCAGAGCCCAGGAGAGGTATGGTCAAGGAGGAGCTCTCCTGCCCTGAGCAATCCTAACACAGTGTAACAATGCCTCTGATGTTGAATGGGCTGAAAAGCAACCAGTAAGGAAATACAATATTCCTTTCTGGGGATTACGGAGCAGACATCTTGGGATAAAATTTTGCTTAAGACAAAGAACAAGCTGATTAACCTTGGCCTCTTGAGAAGTGTGGCAAAGAAATACCATCCACATGAATGTTTTAGTATCTCACT
Source organism: Oenanthe melanoleuca (assembly GCF_029582105.1). NCBI lineage: Eukaryota > Metazoa > Chordata > Aves > Passeriformes > Muscicapidae > Oenanthe > Oenanthe melanoleuca. Next base: position 134,115,190 of record NC_079335.1, read on the forward strand.
AACAAATATTATAAGCCATGTCACCTTTGTTTAAATGCCTTTCTTTGTCATGACAAGGGCTGCTCATGCAAGATGGTTAAGGAATCCTTGTTTATAGCATCCACAATAGCACCAGGCTTTGTCAAGTGCAGCGATATGTGAGAGGCAGTGCCATGCACTGCACAGTTCAGGGGAATTCCCCGTCCCCTCTCTAAATTCTGGTTTTATGAAGAGAAAGGTTACATAGTCTATATTTCAGGAGTTGAAGTCCTGAGAAAATAAACCTCAGTCCAAGTACTCATCCAACATACAACAGATATTCCATAAAATGTATGGGCTGATTTCATGCATATGGCTGCTCATTTTACAAGGGGATGATTAAGATGGTCATGGTTATGTTGGCTTTTAGTCCACAAATGCCTCAGCTGTTCTGGATTCACTTAAGATCATAATGTACCTCTGTGTGCTAAAAGCAAGCAGCCAGCACTGCTCTGCTCTCACTGCCCTGCAAATCCAGCCCTTTGCTTTGTGATGGTGTTTCCAGCACGGTTCATTAGTCACTATTGACTTACACAGTCCATCTCTTTATTCTCACAGTCTGCCACCTCCCTCTGCTCTGGCACCAAAGGGACCCATGGAGCGGACAGGGCTGCACTTCCTTTGGGAAGAGATTAATTTTTTATTGCACTGTGCTGACTTCCACTCCCCTTCCTGACGCCTTTCTTTCTCTTTGATATCTCCCAAGTGGCATTTCACAGCCTGCCTCCTGAGGGATGTCAGCCACCCTGTCCGGGCCTTGTAGCCAGAGCACACCAAGCTGCTCTGCTGACACTTTCAGAGGAGTAGTTTGTTGAGCAGAAGTGTGGAAATGCAGTTCAAAAGGGAATTTTCCCTTCTTACACTGAAAATTCAGAATTTGCGCCTCAGTCCAAAAGAGAAGCATGTCCAGCACCATTGGGAGAACCAGTTTTTCACACCCAGGAGTGGAGAAGGCTTTTGTGGCATGGTCTGGGTGATGCAGCATCATGCAGTGTTATTCCACATCCCCTCCTCAGGAGTCACACAGACAGTGATTAAACAGGCAGGCTGTGATACATGAAACATAACCACCTTTTCCCATTTTAATCTGTTTTGGTCATCTTGGGCTTTTCAAGCACATTCTATTTGATACTTCCTGCTTCAGAGGTTTTTCTTGCTGCAGCTGCCTAGCATCCTTTTCCCTCACCCTCCTCCACATCTTGTCCTGCATTTGGTTTATCTCTTCCCTCTAAAAAGGAAAGGCATTTATTGCTCCATTCACATTAAGTGATCATCATGTAACAGAAATAAACTGCTTGTTCTATATAATCATGGATTGCTTTGCAGAACACAGGCTTCAAACAGCAGAGGTAGAAGTCTGCAATGTTTTCTTCTGAAGCAATCTTCATTTCTTAAAAAAACCAACAAAACAAACCCTAAAACCCCTAAGTCAGTATCTTCCCACAACTGCAGCTGATTTCCTGTGTAAACTAAAACCATGTGATATTCCATAAATGCTTCCAGCTCTAAATTACAGGAAATGAAAACCATCATGGAAAAGGAAAGCTTTGGACTAAATTCCCAGATCAGATATCGTTGTAACTCTATTTCAGTCTGATTATAATTTGGATGCTTTCTAGCATACCTGTTAGTAATTAAAGGAGCTGGTAACAGCTGCTGGAGTGCAATGTCCCCCAGGGCCTTGTGGTGGGACAGAGACATCTTCCACACCCAGGGCAGTGCCCCAGAGGTGCCACAGATGAAATCATGAGCTGAGTTTGATCAAGGGAAGCATTTTTATGTAGCCATTGTGAAGGTCAGGCTCTGAACTTCCAACTGTGTTAAATTGTGCATGCCACACACAGCAGCACTGCAGTCAGCTGGCCACACACCCAAACTATTTCATGATGCTATTTCACCATCAAGGGCTTCCTGGCTGTGCAGCTCTTCATTGCTCAGTAATACTTCTTGCAATGGGAAAGAACAAGTTGTGCAAGGGAATATGAGCCAGTCTTGTACAGAGCATATACATGGCAAGGATATAATAAAAGAGAGGAACTGATCTCGCCCCATCCCACCTGAATCTGGAATATGTGCAAGGTCCTTTGCTGGCTACTGCTTCTCAGAGCCTTCTCAGAGCTGCTCTAGTCCCATGGAAAGCTGATAGTTAGGCCATGTCATCCCTTGTGACGTGCACCATGCAGTGTGAATGAGCAGATGAGCATGTTTTCCCCAGACAGGGCACCCACAGCCCCGCAGAGCTGCGATGAACACACTGCAGAGGTGACAGACTGATGCCTTCAGGTGCCTCTCACTTGCTGACAAGTGGCCAAGCTGAGATTTATGGACACTTGTCTCAGTGTTCTCATCTCATAAATGACTGCAGAAAGGGGATTTCCATTCCACTGACCAGCACATTCTCTTCATTTCTGAAGAGTGTCTGTGTCCTTCAAGACACTAAATCAGCCTGCCACTGCTAAGAAATAGGGACTTCAATTAAACAAATTATTGCAATGTTCTACACAATCTCTTAATTGATTCACCAGGAGATTTTTTTGTTTGTTCAGCCAAGATCATGATAATTTTCCTATTGAACTAATGCAGTGAAAATAATTATCAGTCTGAGAAGAAGCTGAGGCAAAGTACTATTTTTAAGGAGAGTTTTGGGTACACTATCATCCATTTCTTATTTCAAATGTCACAGGAACAAAGCTTCATTTTTACTGGGGGAGGGAGTCTTGCTGGGTGCCAGACCAATGCCTGTACACCACAGTCACCCTTTTAGATGTTTTAACCATTGCTGCCACTTACTTCTTCACACATAAAACATTTGGGGTAGTCCCTAGCACCTCTGGGTGTAAATTATAGCTGTCCTGTTCCTGGTACCATGAAAGCATTTCTATAAACCAGAGTATCTCAGCAGCCATCAATATATCATTCACATTTAGGTTTGCATTGATTTCTGTCTTGTTACCAGAATAAGGCAGATGCTTCAGCAGGGCAGAGGGTCACATATCCAATGCCAAAGGCACCAAGACAATTTGCACAAATTGAGGACTTCAGCCAATACTTTTTATAAGCTGTTCCTGCTGAATGTCCCAAATGAGGGGTTTCAGTGCCAGCAAAATCATTAAAGTGAACAGGTTTGCCTTGTTCCCTACCCAGCAGACATTTCTGTTGGGGTAGGTCATTAGTTATTCCTGAGGTCATTAGGTTATCGCATCGAATCTTAATCCATCTAATTCATCCCAGTGCACTCCCATTTGTTTCTAGTGCTTGCCTTTTAAAATACCATTAAATCAAGTCACAGGCTGCCTCTGCACCTGCCAGGAAAGCTGCATGCATTCTCCAATTTTCTTTGCCAGGTGAATTTTATTTAGAATATTCCTGGAGAAGACAGCTCATTGCAAATCCTCTTTCTCCTGTTTCTCCTTCCCAAGCACACTTGCTCACGCACTCTGGGGATTTTAACTTTTACATACCCAGCTTAGCCCTGCCTCAAGTCAATCAGTGCTGTCCTGAGCAGATGCCAGTGGGTTTCCATTGCCTCAAGCTAGCCTGGGTGCCACTTTCTCTTGCTGAGATAAGTTATTAGGGCAAAGAAAGAAGAAGCTGTTTGCCTTTGATAGTGTAATGCAAAAGTAAAGAAATCCCAGTAAAACCTTCCTTTCTTGTGCATAAAACCCTTTGGTAAAAAATTCTTAGCAGGATACTATAAATAGAGAAACTCCACTGAGATCAGTGCACAGCTTTAAACCAAACATAAATTAGTAAAGAAATGGCATTCTCAGTTGTAGATAACTTGTAGTGAGACCAGGGCTTTTACAGAACAAAGGAACCTAAAAAAAACCTTAATCTCACTTTGACGGGAAAAAAGTCTCTGATCACTCCACCTGCCACTTCTTTCTGTGCCAAGAAAAACTCAAGTATACACCAAAAACACTGAAGGAGGGTTGAGTGCTGCATTAAATTTATGGACCACTAGAGACTAGGGTTGAATGTGCTGACTGAACTTATTCTAATAACTTAGATGGGAAAAATCCATACTGCAAATCACCTTACTTAGGTTGGTTTAACAAGAACTATTTACCCAAGAAAGAAAAAAAATCGTGAGTGCTGATTGCTTTCTCTCTCACCCAAGAAATACACACAGCCAGAGCCTGATAATTTTTTCTAGCTGCAAAATACCAGAGAGCTGGAGAGGGAGTAGTTTGTTAGACTAGGTAAAGGATTTTTCATGGAAGAGAAGCAGGATTTGCAGAGAGCTGTGTTTGTGCATGTGAAAAATGTTTACCATTGGTACAAGATTTGAAGTCACACAGGGAACCAGGACATCTTGGGGTTGTGCTAATGTTCTTAGTCATCGTGGTGAACCTTAAGGAGTGCACTGGACCTTGTGTTTCTGAGCCCACATCACTTGGCCAGACCTCCATGCTCTTGGGCCATTCTGTGTGTCCTAGTTTGGACCACAACCAATGTTATTCAATACCACCTCACATCCTTGCCAGGGCCAGGGGAAAGGAGCTCTGGTTTCCAAAAAGAAGGAGGTGGCTTCTGGTCATAAATACATGGCAGCATTGTCCACCATTGTTGGTTTTCTTATCTCATTGCTGTTTCCAGTAAATTGTTCATATCTCAACCTGTGACCCCTGCCTTTTAAGCTTCTCATCGCAGGGAGTAAGGGAGTGGCTTGTGGTCTTTTTAGTGAGAGGACTAGATTGGGGAATACCATTCCTAACCCATGACACTGCGTATTACCTTATGGCAAACACTTGTTTGCAGTCTCTCACTTCGTGTACACACTTACACTGTGAATCTTGGTTTGTGGGAGTGGGAAAAGGGCATGGCCTGGAGGTGGATAAGTACACAAAGGCAGGGGGTGAATTTATTGTCAATGTCTGTAGAGAGAAGTCACCTACACCCTAAATTGCATTAGCTGAAGAAAGCAGATTTAGAGGCTCCTAATTTCACAGGGCCAAGCCTTGTCCCCAGACCTTGTCCAGTAAGACACACATGTGTAAGTCTAGTCTGTCCTACTGTGAGGGAATGAGGAGATTGGAACCACCCTTGGGAGGACCTGGGGAATGTGGGGAAGGAAGGGGGTGAAGGAGCTAAAGCTAAGGCAGGTCATGGGAAGACTCGGCACAAAAGAGGGGCAAAGCTCCTTTAATTAAACATTCAGATATTCAACCTCTTGCTGAAGCAGCCAGAGTGTGTAAGAGCAGCCTCTGCTGCAGCCATGGTCTGTAGCAGCTTGTTCAGTGTTTATGCCCACAGGGAGGGCAGTCCCTGCTGAAATTGCCAGGGAGGTTTCCAATTAGCACCAATTGAGGCAAGTTATTGGGAGTTTTCTTCGTGCAGACACAGCTCCCCTGGGGCACAGCATGAGACCACCCACTCGCATTGCACAAACCACCAAAAAACATTAAACTTACAGGAACCATTCTCAATCACCACCAACCCACACTAGATTTGAACCATCCACCGAAAGGTGAAACGTTAATGTGAGCTAATTTTTCAAATCATTGCTGTAACATTAGGAAGAAGCTCTGGTAACCTTCTGGGGGCTGCTGAGTTACTGCCTAGTGTTCATTTGGCTGATCCTACAGGCTACAATCATGATAGGATAGTGTCCCAAGAGAGCAAATAAAATCCAAGAGGTACATTTTTCTTCTCAGCACTTGCCTGCTATAATGCTGAACCCTTCATTAAAAATGTGATAAACCATGCAATATATTTTCCTGTAAATTATAGCCTTTAATCTTTAATGTTAATGACAGAAATTTTACCATTAGCAGGACTGTATTTTGCTCCACACTTTAAACATTCTTTAGTAACCATGTTTTCCTGTCCTATTTCAGACAGATGGTAACTATTTCAGCTTGAATTCCTTTTTATATTAACATAAAGAGAATTTGAAAAAACAAACTAAGGTATAATATAACTAAAATAGAAGAACTTACAGCACTGAAATGTGAAACACTTTTTTCCTAGCTGTGACCACCCTTTGACTTTGCTGTTACTAGGTGTGTGCCTTGAAACCAAAGTTTTGTAAATACTGCTGACAAGAAGGAATCAATCCACCTCAGTCCCCAAGTCATGCTGCCTTAAGTTGGGCACAGAAAACAAATTATTGGCTGATCAGCTGGAAAATTTGTGTATTTATGAAAAATGTGAAAGCCATATTGGAGAGCAGTGCTTGATCCAACAATTAATAAGTTTAATCCCAGCTACATGTTTCTCCATGTCCATCACACATGCCCATCCAGCTTCCTTGCAGCTTTGACCCCTGTAGCTGTTAAATGCAGATTATAACACCAACACCTGCATGTTGCACAGTTTTGCAAGGAGTGTGCAACTGTGGAACATCTACTCTCAAAGGTAGCATCACACTTCATGCAGAGTTACAGCCAACCTCCAGAAAATCATAAGGGATAGGACACAACTCTTTTAAAAGTAGGAGAGGAATCATGAAGAAATTCTTCAAATCTGAGATGGGGACCAGGGACTGGGGCAACAAAGCTCTTTTTATGTGCCAAGCATTAATGGGGTTCAGTCTGCTGGCACAAGATTGCTGTGCCCATAATGAGCAGCAGGAATGGTGAAAGATTTCAGTCCTTGATCCAGACAGAAATTTCCTTAAAAACAATCTTTCAAGCACAAGGCTTGGGGGTGTGTGATACCCTCCTACCTTTCCTGTAGGCTGTTCCTTGGTCCTTGGCAGTGGCACCTGAGGTGCCAAGGTGTGAGCTGGCCAGAAGCCACCCATGGATTTGAATAGCCAGTCTGGGAAATGACCAGGGAAGCGTGGCAGGCAATGGTCTTCATTGCTCATGAGCACCCTGGAGGTGCACAGTTTTTATGGAAGAAAAAGGTACTTTGCATACTTTGGCCTCCAGTGGCTTTTGTTCCTTCACAAAGGGTCTGAAGGGGGATAGAGCCCCATGCAAAGACAGACATTTGTGATACTATTGCAAGCAAAAACAAGCAAAGGCTTCTGCATTGCTAGATTAATTTTTTCCTCAGTTTTTCCATGCTATGTTTGGTCCTAAACAGCACATTTTAGACATTGATGGACCTTCTATGCTTCTTATCTGTAATTTTTACTATAATTTTGGGACCACAAAGCTAATATTAGAAGACCAGCAGTCTCATATCCCTTTTGGAGGAAAACCTAAACTTCTCAAAATTCCCTTTAAAATTCCAGCAATGTGCAAAGGGTGCAACTGCTGAAGGTCCTGCAATACTGGACTTTATACAATACAGTACAGTACAATGCAATACAATACAATGCAATACAATACAATGCAATACAATGCAATACAATACAATGCAATACAATAGTATTGTTCCAAGTATCCATTCAATGAGAAAGATGCTCTCATTAAAGCCTTCATGAGCCTTCCTCAATAAATCAGTATTGCTTCAATCTTTGATTTTCATTAGGTCTATACTAGAAGGTTGACATCATAAATTTTAACTGCCACAGAGGCTCTGTTGTGATTGATAGTGCCAATGTTTTTCTGTTACTTGAATTTGCACCTATTGTCAGTGTAATTCCTGCTGCTACATCTGAAGAATGTTGTCTGCTACACCAAATATTGGCATCTTTTTCTCAGTTTGAGTAGGTTATTTTTTGCAGCTGTAATGCAGTAGCATTAAAATGTAGCTGATGAACCATATCTAGCAGAGCAAACATTAAATCACCAATGGGCTTAATTAGCACAAGGTGAGAAAATTTTGCCCTCCATGAAGTTGCAAGGCTCTTGCTTGGGAAGGGAGAGAGACATGTAGACCCTCCTTGTCATCATCAGCTTTCTCACAATTAATTTTGTCACATAAATTTCCTGTCTGGAGGGTTCTATCTGTGTATTTTCCTGTAAATCAGTATGCACTTTAGCATGGTCAGTAAATAATAATGAATATTAATTATAGGCAGTTCTGGTTTTATTACACCATACCTGTCAAAAGCCAAAACTTTACCTCATCCTTTATTATAATATTATAAAATAATGATCCATATTTCTAATCTTTTACTGGACAGCTGAATATAAATAATCTCTCATTTTTGTCTCTTGGACTCTCAACAGCTTTATCTCTGCTACTAATGGCTTCTTATGTCTCCAGAAAGAACAAAGCATAAAAAAAAGAAGATAATGATTTAATCAAAGACAACTCAAATGGCAGTTTTGCTGTGCAGACATAAAGAGAGTTAATGCTTCTCTCAGGACTCCTTTTTGAGAACCATAAAATCCCAACACTTAAAAAATAAGAGTTAATACACACTTAAAGAAGTGTTTTTCTATTTGAGGAAAAGACTGAAGTCTAATACATTATTGGCTGAATCTTAAAACATTTATGATGGTGGAAAGACAGGGTTTTATTATACATTTCATCTTCACTTCTTCATTTATTCTTACAATAAAATCAAATAATCAGTAATAGGTTGATATTTTGGTGTCAAATGGAACCTAAACCACACATGAAAATGGAAAATCATTCAAGCAATGTGTGAAGCTTTAGTGATTGAACCTTAACTAAGTAATGGACTACAGGAGGTGCTGCTTGGGCATTTTATCTTACTCCAAGGACTCTTTCTCTTATTTTAAAATGTTAGTTACTGGCATAAACAATTATGGGGAAGTCTTCATGCCACTGGCATTGCATTTTCAAAATGAGTTTCCCACAAGTCTTCCTTTCTACTTGGGAGAAAAGAGTACAATTAAAGCTATCATACAAAGGAGATGCTGAGGTGTCTGCTTACAATGCAGCTGCAAAAATATGTGCATTGCTGAGACAATTTACTTCAAGACTCCTTTCTCACTTTTTAATGGTGTTAACTGGAAATGACTAGGAAATTTCCAAGTGCAAATTTGGTCTGGATTTCTGGAGACTAACCAAATGAAAGGTGAATTTAGACTAAAAATAGTATAAGCAGCTTACAGGCTTATAACTATAGATGAAAGATTATATTCTGTGTGGGAGTTTTGCAGGCAACTCAGACAAAAGTGTTCAATGTCACTAAACAGTTTATCTCTTTCCATTACAAAAAAAAAAATATATTTTAGGACACAAAACCTCAGCAAAGAAAGATGGAAATTTTAACATCAACTGGAGTACCTAATTTTCTTTTAACCCTGTACTGTTTTGCAAGCACTTTCCTAGTTCCTACTCTAAAAAAATAAATAAATGCAGACTGTGCTACTTAATAGCATTAAAAGCATCAGTCTGCTCCACTGGCTGGATCTGGATCAAACAGTAGAGATCAAAAAGAATATAAATGTACTTGATATTCCATCATATCCAGAAATAAACTGCTTGCAATAGAAGGACTAAAGTGAAGAAGCATATATGTTGAGTATTTTTATTTCCAGTGCTCCTTCACAGTTACTGGATTAACTCACCCTTCATTCCCTCTTTACTCATTCAGATCTTGACTCTTTTATCCTCTGCTGGCAAATTGAAGGTCTGCCTTGTGGTCAGAGGTCACTGAATTAATCACTTTAAACAAGAGATTTGCTGAGGTTTCAGAATTTCTAGTGTGACCTATTTCTCCTTTCTGTTTTCCACAGCTTTCCCCCTGTTGTTTGTAAAGGAAAAATCTGTGGAACAAGATCAAGAGTCAGAAAGTGCCAGGAAATGAGTGGTCTTGTGGCCCAGCTTACAGGAAAGTGAGTGGCTCATATTCCCAAGCTGGGATAGCTTGGTTGCTGACATCTTTCTAGCGCAGCATCTGGCTCTGCAGAAGGAGGTGGTGATGTGGGCTCTGTGGCAAAGCACTGGATGAAGAGTTTCCTCCTAATGTTAAAATTGATATCCACCCTTCAGTCCCATAGGTGCAGAGAGAAGAGTTCTAGCCAGTTACATGGTTCAACCAACTGGACATGCAACCTTCTTAATCTTACACCCAATATAACTTCAAATTATCATTATCCAAGCATTGGAGTCCTTAGAATGATTTTCTTTGTTTGGTACCAATAATCAGCTCTGCAGGGAGCAAATCACCAAAATTAAAGAAACTCTTGACCCAAACTATTTTGGAAACTTTTGGAAACTTTTTGGAGCTGTGAGCAGAGAGGATGAATCCAGAGGAATTTGTGCCTGGTCTGCTGCAGAAGTTAAGCCATGGCACCTCACTGGTGGAGCACTGCTGCTGGGAGGGGGGTCAGGTCTGTTCTGTGCAGACACTGCAGCAGCAGAGCCTGTGCACAGGGGTGTGTGTGAGCTGAGCTGTCAGCAGGCTCTTCTGGGCAGTGTGATGTGTCCTCCTTTGTGCACTGTGTCATTTCTTTAGCTAAGCAGCAGCTCTGGGGACAAAACTGCCTGTCTGCCTGCATGCACCTTAAACAGCATTCTGAATATTTAAGTCTGCAGCTTATCTAGAGAACAGGCAAAAAGAAGAGTATAGTGTATTTTGGCAGCAATTTATGCCACATGGGCAGGAATATGCCAGTTGTAGGAAATCCATCCTATTGGTTTTTTCCACTTTCCACTCCAGTTGAATCCAGGTCACCAGTGCAACTGCCAATGCATGTGTGCTTGGGCACTGTGGAAGGAGAGGGTTAGCAAGGGTCCTGGGGTGTTGTGGGCAAGAACTGTCCTTGGATGTCAAAGGGATCCTAGTACCTCATTTACTGACTTGTTCAGCCCAGAGGCTTCCCCTTTTGCAGCCATCTTCTCTATTCTAGCATAGAAAGGGCCAATTTCCATATGCATTAACATTCCAGGGGCATCACAGGAGCAGCAAATCCTTTGAAGGGTAGAGAAACTCTTTCTAGCTATTTCCCCTTGGAGCTGATTCCAATACAAATCTGCATCTGAACAACTGTTCAGTGACTAATGCAAGAATTGTACCTTGACCAGTTGCAATATTGCACTCAGGATTTTTTTCTTATATTCTGTTTCCACTGAACCAAATAGGATTTAAAGAAGTGCTGTAAGATTTAGTGAAATGAGGGTTGTGTTTGGGAGCCAGGGCTCAAGTGTTTTCCCTTCTTTTGTGGTCTATTCAGATATAGGGAACACAATTATAAAACAGCATTTCTCCCTCCCATGCACAGGGAAGCCAGGGTAGGTGGAAAGAAAAGGGCACTGCCTGCTTAGCCCTTGCCCCATTGCACCACTTCACCTGCTGGCAATGCTCTCAGCCATCCCACAAGCATTAACAGCCTTTTACTGGATTACTGCACTTTCTATCCCACTACACCTTCAATCTCCACTACACCTTGAAATATTGCATTTAAAATGTAAAATAGAAAAAAGAACTAATTCCATTAACGCAAAATAGGTCTCTAATTGACCTCTTAATGTGGTGTATTTAACGTGACACCATACCATTTTCATATGTAAATGGGATGATTCTTAATAATTCAGTGCTTCTATTTTCATTCTATAGAATACATCTTCCAAGGGAGTCAGGAGGACGTTGTGAATTTCTGCCATTTATCACTCTGCCACAAAAAATTAAACTGTGGCTGCCCACACGAAGCAGTACATTTTACACCTGCCTTCCTGTGCTTTGCTCTTGCAATCCACAACTCCAAAACCTGTATACTTCTCTTATAATAATTGGAAACTTGAATGTGAACATATTGTTTCCTAATCTTTTTAGTGGTAGGAAGAGGAGGGTGCTGACAAAGAGCATTTCCCATGGCAGGATTGAGGATTGAGCTCAGACTCAGAGCTGTTCTGAGGAATAGGGTGTGCACAGAGCAGGACTAGTTAATTTGGTGCCATGTTGGTTTCATACGAAGCATCTCCCCTTGCCACCTCCCTCTCCCCAGCCAGCCCAGCCCCTCCACCCCGGGATGACACTTCACATTTAATCCAAACCCTCTCTGATTGAGCAGGTGTGTAATTCACTCCCACAGTGAGGTCCATTGCAGCTGCAGAGGAGATGTAAAGGAGAGTTTGTTTAAACAATGTTAAATGTGCAAACCTGCATGAAAAAACCCTGATCTGTGCTTAATGCAAAGCCTTTAATGTGCATTCAGTCTTGCATTCATCTGGGATCTGTGTATGGTATTGACTGATGTTTTATTATTGTTTGGTAGATAAAAATATTTAACTTAAGAACAACTTAATTGCAGGAAAGGCTATATATAGTCACACAACGTGCTTCTCCTGCTGCTGTGAGTGTAGGAGGCAGGGTAGTTTTCTACCACTTAGCATGTAAAGTCTGACATATTTTAAGAACATGATCAAACTGCAGTTTTAGAAATCACTTTAAATGTAAAAAAACAAAGAAATAAATCCATAGTCTTTTGACAATTTCCCTCAGCTAAGCTATTCCAATATGCTATTTTTACTTTTATTATTTCTTTCTGCCTTTGGCAGCACAGGTCTTTTCAACCAATGGACCATGAAAGCAGGATACCTCCTCAGAACCCAAATGTCAGCAGCAGTTAAGATGAACTGCTTCACTCTATGGTGCAGTGAGTTACCTTGTGCTTCACTGGAAACCTCAGCACCAGTGCAAGAGAGGAGCTGGGGAAGGAGGTGGTTCTTCAGTGAGATGGATTGTGACAGCCTCAGGCCACCAGTGCCTCCTCGTTCTGTGAAATAACAGCTGGGTTAGAGAATGCAAGGGAAAGGATCCTTGCCAGATTTGCACTATTTCCCCCTCTCACAGCTGTATTTTACACAGCTGACAGTGCATTTGTTACAGCCTACCTTCAGCTGTGTGCCAACAGGACATACTGGAAATTGTGCATCCAGACCAGAGGATTTCTTGACCATAGGCCTCCAACATCTGCTGCACACTTGTTACACGGCTGGAACATGAACAGAGCTTTTAATTTTGCTCTTTGATTTTTGCATTCCTGTTTTTAGATGCTGTTTGTGTAATTTATGCCTTGCAAGCCCACAGAAGTTTGGTGGGAAGGAACTTCTTCATTTGAACTCTCTGAAGTGCAATATTTCTCTTGGCTTAATTTTTCCCTCCTTCTAAGCTTATGAATTATCATCTGACAAATTGGATCTGTTCTTTTCCAGCAAGTTATTTGAACACATACTTGTAGCTGTTTTTAAGAACAGTGCAGCTTTCAGATAACTTCATTGTTATTTTATGTGCCAGATGTGGTTTGTTTTCCAGAGTTGGAATATTAGAAAAATGTTGCATAACCACAAACATCCATCTATTCTTTTACAAATAGAAATTAAAATCTACAGATAAAACATAAGTGGATCATGCAGAACCCAACAATGCCTTATTTCACTTGTCTCTTTATACTGAAATGAGTTCAGGCTTGCAGTCACCCCCCTGCCAAAATACAAGCTTGTCACTCATCTCCCTGGGCTTCCCCAGCCATCCTGCTTCTCTGCACTCCAGTGACTGCATTTCACTTAACATGCCCATTGACCAGAAGCATGGAAAGAAATCCTTCACAGCAAATTCAGCAAGCCTTTTGGTTATTCTCCACTGACTGTGTCACCCACACCAGCAGATTTAGTTCTGATATTTAGAGTTTCATTAAAAGCTAGGATGTGCCCTGGATGTTACCCATATTCTGTGCAGCCTCCTTTTATTTCTGTCTTCTGGGAGTTGTTACACAGAGGAATAGCTGGTGTCTCTAACTTTTTATTAAGTGCCCTGAATACCACTTCTGGGGCTGTGGGATGAACCCATGGAAGGACTCCTCTGGCTCTGCACTGAGACTGTGAATTGTGAGACTCTCTCTCCCATCAGAGTAGGTTATATGCAAACAAACACATTCAGCTCAGTGGGGATCCAGCAGGGCAGCCAACATGTGCATCCAGCTGCCAGCTCTGGGAGGTCTGGGTGACACTGACCTTCTTCAAAGGAAAAGACAGAAACAAACTGATTTTACAAATTCCATGAAAGCTGCCTTTGCAGATGCTGGCTGGAGAAACTGAGGTACCAGTTTGGCAGAAAGCTAAATTTACTCCCAAGCTCCATGATAACAGCCACTCATCCTTTGGGAATGGCTTGTCCGTGTGTCTGTGTGCAGCACTTGTCACTGTGTGCTCCCTCCTGGCTCACCAGGGCAGGCACAGGAGGAAAGGCTGCCATGGTCCATGTTTCAGCTGGGGACAAGGGGAGGTAGCCCAGCACAACATGCAAAGCCAGACAGGGCATAAATTACAATTACTGATGAGCCAAATCTGCAGAAACCTTCAGAGCAGCATCCTTGAAACATTGCTCCTATTTTAACATTTCCATTAAGCAGATTTTTATGTATTCATGCTGTAAGCACATGAATACATAGAAAAGGAAACACCCCACATACAGGAGAAAAAGAGTCATCTTCAGATGTCAGGACTCAATATGTTTCTGGTTCATTTTTAATTTTAGAGATAGAATAGATCAGGAATTGACAGACCAAGTCATTACGGCTTCAAAAAGTTTAAATGTAAGCCACTTTGGCAGCATTTTCTGTTTTCAAGGTGCCACAAATGTTAATTAACAAATGAATTTTGCTTGCCTTAGCTGGAAATGTCCCCTGTCAGTCTTGGACTTTCCCCCAAAGCCAACAGCAAAGGCCTTTATAATAACTGCTGCAGCAGCACTGGGCACAGACCATGCCTTGACTAACGGGATATGATGCAATAAAAAGCTTTATAGATAATGAAACCATCTCCCAAAAGTGGTACATTGAGAGGAGACAGGACATTCTTACAGGAAGTTATGCATTACCCAGCCATGCTTCCAGCCTTGCTCCCAGGCAGGACCTTGCAGGCAGCTCTCTGCCCACCCCAGCACACACCCAAGGAGGGTGTAAAAAATCCCAAAGGGATTTCACCACCTGCCCCTCAGAGGGCCCCTAGCATGGGCCAGCAGGGTGGGAGGGGAAAGCCTTGCATGCTGCTTATTTCCATACCCTGAATCTGCTTGCACAGGGCTTGAAGTTCTTCACAGCCAGGTGCCATAGGTGGTCTTCTTTCCTTGGGGAATATACAGCCTGGAAAATTCATGGGATGGAGCTGCTGTGAAGGTGTGCTCTCAGACAAGTGGGTTCAATGTATTTTAGCTTGTCTGTGCAATGTCCTAATGTAACAGCTCCCTGTTCCTTGGTTTATAAACTGTGTTTCCTCAGTAATTCTGAGGTATCCTGTGGGGACAGCAAAACACAGGAACCATGTCTTGAAAAGGAATAAGAAATTAAAATCTCTTTATTTATCAAATATATTCTTGGTGACAGCATAATGAAAGACTAGAAGGAATCAAAATCATAGAATAAGCTGAGTAGGAAGGGACCCAGAAGGATCATCAAGGTCCAGCTGCTGGCATTGCACAGACAGCCCCAGGAATGACACCCTGTGTCTGAGAGCATTGTCCAAAAGCTTCTTGAGCTCTGTTTGGCTCAGTGCTGTGACCACTTCCCTGAGGAGCTGTTCCAATGCCCAAACATTCTCTGGGTAAAGCAGTCTTTTAAATATCCAACCTAAACTTCCTGTGACAACTTCAAACTATTCCCTTGGATCCTGTCACTAGAGAGGAGAGAAGAAAACAGAGTCTGTTCCTTCTCTTCCCCTCACAAGGAAGTTGTAGCTGCAGTGAGGTCTGCCCTCAGTCTCCTCTTTTCCAGGCTGAACAGACCAAGTGATCTCAGCTGCCCCTCACACAGCTTCTCCTCAAGGCCCTTTGCCATCTTTGTGGCTCTCCTGTTTATGCTTTCTAACAGTTCTGTATCCTTCTTACACTGTGGCACCCAGAACTGCCCCAGCACTCGAGGTGAGGCTGCCCCAGAGCAGAGCAGGACAATCCCTCCCTTGCCCGGCTGTGCTGATGCCCCCAGGACAGGGTTGGCCCTCCTGGCTGCCAGGGCACTGCTGGCTCATGTTCAACTTGCCATGGACCAGGGCCCCAGGTCCCTTTCTGTGCTCACCAGCCTCTCATTGCCCAGTTTCTCCATCCAGGGTTGCCCCATCCCAGGGCAAAGCCCAGCACTTTGCCTTGTTGAACTTCATGTGGCTGGTGACTGCCCAGACCTCTGGTCTGTCGAGATCTCTCTGCAGGGCCTCCCTGCCTTAAAGGGAGTCCACAGCTCCCAGTTTTGTGCCACCTGCAAACTTGCAGTCCCATGTCCAGTTCATTTGTGAAGATGCTGAAGGGCACAACAAGGATGGAGCCCTGTGGAATCCACTAGTGCCAGGTCACTGGTCTGGTGTCACTGTAACCCCTTGTGCTCAGCCCACGAGCCAGTCTCTCACCCACTGCATGATGTGGGGAGCACAAGGACATGGGTATCACATACCAGAGGTCTGCCAAGGATGAGGGAGGGCAGAGTCTGTGGCTGTGCAAAACTCAAAAGTGAGGCTGGGAGCTGCAGAGGTGTGTCCATAGGAATGTCCGTGACAAAGTCAGAATAGAGGAAAATTATTTCAGTGGGACCAGTTTTGGTAAGAGGATTGGCAGACTCAAGGTGAGGCAGAGAAGAAAGAAGATGGAGAAACAGGTCGTACTAAACTGGATCACAAGGTAACATCCTACAATAAATTATTCTGCTTGTGCATTTCTTTATGTCTCCTTTATGATTCTATGCCAGTGTATCATACAGGTAAATCTTATTTCCCCAATTATCCCTGTTGGCTCTGCATCACTATAATTGAAAGGTTCTGCTCTTCTCTCAGCATGAGCTCACAGAGAACAAATTGCTCTTACAGAGGAGTGATGTGAGAGCACACACCAGGAGGACCTGACAGCACATCAGTGGTGCAGCTCAGCCACTGGCACAGAACCAGCTCTCAGTGAGCAGGGAGCATGCATGCCACTCCTAATTACATGACTTCTTAATGCCAGTATCTCTGGAAGGAAAACATGAATGTGCCTTTGACAGGACATTTCTTCCCCTGGTCCCAAAACACTCTCCAGAGGTGGTGCTTTCTAGTCACTGTTAGAGCTGGACACTGAAAAATTCAGCAATGTCTGTCCATCCAGATCTGCATCACTGCAATCTTTTTAGGACTGCTAGATGGGAAGAGGAGGGAATCAAAAGACTGTTGCCCATAACATCTGTCAACAAACCTGCTTCTTATTTTTACCACCTCACATCTGGGAAAATCCATTAACACCTCACAATATCTCATTGTGGAAAGCACTTCTAAGATTCAATTTCCTGCATTATTCATTCATATCACTACTGCAATCATGCTTGTCAATGAGTTCTTTGATTCTGATATTAACTTTCCAATGTCCCACTAATTGACTCAACAGAGAGAATTATAGTTACTGGTCAGTGTAGTGGAACACTGAATTACTACAGCTGTTTCAATCTTTTCAAATCCAGATCACTTGAAAAAAGTTTTAAGGAGCTGGGATAAAGCACAGGATTAAAGAAACAGACTGGTAAAATTATTATGGATAGTATCTGCATTTTCAATCTGACCAGCACTTTGCAGTCAAACACAACACCTTGTGTGTAGTATATGACAACACTTAATTTTAAAGAAAAGTTCCACTGGACAGGTAAGCACTACATTGAATTAAAGGGTATCTCTCTGTTTCCTATAAGATTTAAAATTAATAGCATAGGGAAAATAATTGCCTGACTGCTGAGAAATGATACATAAAGCAAAATCATAAATGCATTATATACTCTGTGTACATATTTAAATGTTCCCCAGTTACCCCTGATTACAACTTGCCACATCAACAAAACACCTGTTCTGGTGTTGAAACCTCTTGCCAACTGGAATTTTTATCTCAAAAGCTGCAAAAACCTTTGTTTACCCTCTCACAGGACATATTGTTACAGTCTCGTGCTGAAGATCTTTTTTAATGACATGCTTGACACGACTGAATGGTGAATGGTCACCAGCTTTCACCTTCACTATTAATAACAGCACAGTTCCTACCTGCAATGTCTTCTATAATTGTGTAATTACACAGCTCATTTATCCAATTGTTAAGCCAGGAGTCTGATTAAATATTAACAACTGCTTGGTTCTCCTAGTGTCATTAGTTGGAAAGCAACCCTGTAATCTCAGGTAACCCATGATGGTAATTATCCTTCACAGCTCCCCTCAGCTGAAAATCCAGCACCATCAGAACAGAGGAGGCTGCCCAGCAGAAAACACATCACCCCTCTGTTCCTCCTCACCTCAGCACCACCTGAGCCCTGCCCTGTGTGTGTGGACTTTCCAAGATGGAAAAACAGGTTCAGAGCACTGCAGAGGGTGGCACTGACTGGATTTGCTTCTTTAATCCCAAACTGCATGTTCAGAAATTGCAGCCTGACTTCCAAAGCCATTTGTTATTTTAAATGAAAGGAGAAGTTTGGTTTGGCCCAAAAATTCCTTCCCATGGAAAACAAGGGGAAGAGCAGAGCATCCCAATTTGTGACGTGGTGCTCTTGTATGTGGTCTTGCATCAGAGGGGCACGTGCCCAGGGAATATCCCAAATTAGAGATGAAATGCATAAACCAGGAGCAAGCTGCACTTCCAATGCATTCTGCATGGGAGTATCACAAGGTCCCTTAAAATAAAATGTTGCAGAAAGAGCATCAAGATGCTATAAACAACCCCAAGCAATGGCAAACAGATGTTTAGCTGAGCCCCCTGAGGAGCCCTCACCAGACACCTGGACCCTGAGCTGGGTGGGACACGAGCAGGCACCCCTGCCCCAGGATGGGGACACCATGGGGGGACATTTGGAAGGCCCTGAGCTATGGGCAGGGGGATGCAGGGGTGTGGGCAGTGCTGAAACCCATGCAGAAGATCCCTTTTCCCAGCTGCTGTGTTAACAGAGGACTGCCTGGGGCAGCAGGGCTTTCCCCCATTAACATCTTATTAGGATGAAAGGCTCAGTTATACCTCCCAGAGTTATTGCTTCCAGCCTGTCTGCACACTCAGGTGAAGCATCTGGTTCAGGTTTTCTGGCTTTCCTTGCAGTGGGGAGGACAGGATCATAATTTGTGTGTGCACAGAGCAGGGCTGGAGCTGGGGGCTTGCCACCAACACACTGCCCAACGCCTGCTGTGCACAGCCCCTCGTGGCTCCCCTTCCCAAGGGAGGGGCAGGAGGGGGAGAGGCCAGGGCTTGCTCTCAGCTTGCTCTGGGACCTCTCTGAGCACTAGGGAGGGCTGGCCCAGAGTGGGACATCACAGCAGGTGGCACTGGACAGCCCAGGGGGGACTCCCTGACCCAGAGCTGCTGCTCAGCTCAGGCTCCCAGCACGGCTCTGGCAGGTGATGAATTTGAAATAAGATTTGCAAGATCAGAGTCAGAAATCAATAAACTCCATCAGCTAGGATCTAGCAGCTGTCTGAAACAACAGGTTACAGAAGCTGATAAATACTTTAAGGTGGAGGAAATGAATTAAAAATAAGACCAAAATATGATCATAAATCATGCTCTCCAGCTGCTAACACTACATGGGGAACAAAACTCAAGAAATAACCACATTCAGGTATATCCCTTAAAACACAGGTAGCACAACCTCTCCAAGGATGGATACCTTTATAGGGAGGGCAGATTATGCTACAAGTGACAAAATAGCCCTTGCATAAATTTTAGTTGCCAGGTTTTTGTGATTTAGAAAGCTGAATTATCAATTCCTTTATTGTTTTTGAAAGCCACTTCAGAAAATCCTCATCTACTTTTCTGCAATAATATTTCCCTTCTACTTGCACCAATTGTGTAAATAAAGGATTCAGTGAAATGCTATAGATCCTCATGACTCTCAGCCTCAGCAGGGATTTTTGGAAGCAGAGAAAATGTTTGGGCTCACCTCACCAGCATGCATCTTGCAGGGGGACATGCATTAGGAGATGCTCTTGTCTGAGAAGCTTTAGAGAACCCTCCATGGCCTGTAACATATCAGCTGACTTCCCTCTCCATCATTTTCCTTTGCAGCCAAAGCTATAAAAAATGGGTTTTAAGCTAACACATATTAAATATAGACAAGGAAGACCAGCTTCCCTGAGAGGCAGGGGTGGCAGTGAGGCAAGCCTGGGGATATCAGAGCAGCCTCCATCCTCCAGGACCAGAGTGGGAATTTCCCAACTTCTGGGACAAAGCACCAGGACCTGGCCCTGCCAAGACAGGCTGGGGGAGACACCAGGAGCTTCACTGTCCCTGGAAGTGTCCAATCCTGCAAGGGGGAGACCCAGCAGTCTGAGAGAAGAATTGAAACTCTGCAGTCACCTGTGGACAGCAAACGTGGAGCTGCAGGCTCATGTGCTGGTTTCCCACTGGAATCACAGGAGAGTTGGGGCAGATGGGCAGATGCAGCCTTTGTGGGCAATGGATGAAAACACACAAAATATTGGCAAGGATGCTGGTTTCCAGCTGTGCTCAATAGCTTTAGCAAGCTCCTAAGGACTGGAAAGATCATCTCAGGCAAGGAGTCTCTGACATGGCCACCATTCCTGCAGAGGTTTCTGGCTAATTACAGTCTTTGTGCCTTATGTTAAATAAACCACTTAAAATTATGTTGTTGGTATTTAAACATTTTTAGTTGGTATTTAAAGATTTGTTACAATTAATCATCAGAAAACAACCAATAGGCCTCCAATGTAGAGTCAAGGAGATCACATATGAAACTAGATTTTTGCAGCACATCACTCACTGCCTCCTGCACTGCTGCAAGTAGCTCCACTGAAAAATAAAACCACCTGGAGGAATACATTTTTTCAGTTAAGGCTGAGCAGAATAAAAGGGGTTTTCTCCTTCTGGCACAGACATTTTACAAACAGTTGTTTTCCAAAACAGAGTATTGATCTTCAGCAACACTGACACTGCATGCCAGGGGCCTGCCTGTCCTCTGGTGATGCAGAGGATCACAGAACCTGATTGCTGCTCTGCAGCAGGATTGCCCAGTTCCCCAGGAAGATGTGAGCTGCCATTCAGACCCAGAGCAGCACTGCTTCCAGCAGCAGGTTAACTCCAGCCAGCAGAGCTGAGTGATCTCAGGGAGCCACCTGCACAAGCCCACACAAAAGTGCTCCCCAGAAACCTTCCAGCCTCATAAACCTCTCACAGGCCCCCAAAGGCCATAAATTCTGCAGGGTCTCTCACAACTGTTTCAAAACATTCAATGTTTTCCTTCTGCTCTGTGGTTTCACTGCCCACAGTGGGATCTCTGCACCCACCCGATACTGAGCCTGGAAGAGTTTTGCTCTGTGTGCCAAAAACTGCTGTGGAATGGAGCTAAATTGTCTTAGCTGATGCCTGTCTAGATAAGACATTGAAGCCACTTCCTTACAATATGGTTTATTTTAAATTAGACAAGGGGAAAAAAAGCAACTGAGGAAAGTATTTGAATTGGATTTTCAATTTGTAATGCCAGGTTTTAATAAGGAAGATTGGAATACCATGCATGAGACCTAGAAGACTTTGTGGGTTCGAGTATTAGAAACAGATTAAACTTGACTGCACCAACTGTTCATCACCTGGAGACCCCTAAGTGGAACTGTAGATTTCACACGGGGACTTACTTGGGTTGACATCAAAAGGGGAGAGCTTTAGCTCACAAGAGGATTATGAGCTACCAGCACAGTGAGGCAGTGTGGAAGGAGATCAAGCTCTAGGACCTGAGAAGTTCATTCCTATTGCTCTGAGCTTCATGCACAGCCACTCATGCTTTCTTCTACAAGGGGCTGGAAGAACCTCATAGTTCCCTGCTGCCTGCAGCTCCTGTGGGAGCTGCCAGAGCCCTCCCAGCAGGGCAGAGCTCCCAGGGATGTTCGCAGGGGCAGCCAGTGTCTCCTTGAGCGCCAGCTCAGGGCACTCACACCTAATGTGGTGAATGAGAGACAAACAAAATCATGTGAACCCTTGTACTGTCTCCAAAACTGCCAAGACTGTATGCCAGCCTTGAAGCTGGGCAGTGAAAGATGCTCTGCTCTTCCTTGCTTGCCACCTCCCCAGAATCCTTCCCTGTGGAGGTTAGACCTGCAGGGCTCTAGGCACCAATTTTGTCAAGTTTTCTTCCTAAATGAGCAAAGCAGGTAATCGTTGCTAAAAAGCTGTTTATTAGAAAGGCACATCAGTCTCAAAAGGCACAGAGTCACAAGTGTTAAAGTCCATGCTAAGTTTTGGCATAGAGTCCCAAATAGAAGCAGGAGCTGCTCCTGTCAGGGTCCTGGGAAGCTGATGTTGCTGTGGCAGCTCCTTTCTTCCTCTTGGGTGTTGGTGATGGCAGTGAGAGAGCAGAGAAAAGCAATGGCAAAAAAGCAATGGCAAAAAGTGATTGCAAAAAGCAGTAGCAAAAAGCACCAATACATGCTCTTATATAGAATCTTCTCAACAAGCTAAGACAAACTCTGTCCACCACTCCTTAACCTATCACAATTCTATTTTCTTAACACAACAGGTTATGTATAAACTACACATAGGTCTCTCTTGTTCTATCTGAAAAAAGTAAGCAATATTCTTACTCCAGCTCTATTATGGCTAAAACTACCTTCCTGGAGCCTCCACTGAAAACACTAGTATGTTTTTCAACCTATACTAGAGCTTGCACTTCTGCTCTGGCATCTGAACCTTTCACTTACTAAAAGCACTAGAGCTCATACTAAAACTTACTGATTCACTTACTTATCCTAAAACTTAAACTTACACTAAAGCTTACACTTACACTTACTCTTAAACTTCTACTTTATGTGTGAGTGGCTTTCCAAAGACTTTCATTCAATCCCTGCACTCTGATTTCTCTCTGAAGAATTCAGAGGCTCCTGGCTCACTGACTCCAGCACTTCCCCCTGCTGCAGGTGGCCCAGGGCTCAGAGGAGAAGGAGAGATCAGTGTGCTCCTCACTCCTGCTCCTTAACCATAGTGCTTGAGGGTTGAAGTATCATAATGCACCAAGCTGAACTTCACATGGACTATTTCTGACATGAAGCCTGTACCAGATTTCACTAGCAAAGCATTTCATGTGGGACAAAAATATTCTGTTTCTAGCAGTGAGTCATGTTTTTCTTATTTGGGCACTGATGGAGCCTGTGATGGGAAGTGCTGAAATAAGAGTGAGAGTCTTGGTATGTTTGTACCTCTCCCCTTCCCTGGACACACTTCTCCCAAAAGGAAAAGGAATTCCACTCTATGCCCATGGGTGCACTTCAGCCAACTGTGATACTCACCACCTGATTAAAAAAATATATAGGTTTCTGTTAATTTCTAATACTTTTTGAAAGTTTCTTATACAATGAATGACTAAGAGGGATTTTGCTGGAATGGAGTTCCATATGCAGAGAAGAGGAGGGTACAGATAGAAGGACAAAAAATACTGCTTAGCACTGCACACCTGAGAACACCAAACTGCTATTAATATTATTTTCATGGCTATTTCTGAAAGTACACTACAATCTTACTCTATCTGAAATCCCAGAAAACACCTCCAGACCTGCTTGTCTTAATTAATTCTCTTACACTGTCTATAAATCATCA
This sequence comes from Oenanthe melanoleuca, assembly GCF_029582105.1. Classification (NCBI taxonomy): domain Eukaryota; kingdom Metazoa; phylum Chordata; class Aves; order Passeriformes; family Muscicapidae; genus Oenanthe; species Oenanthe melanoleuca. The sequence continues at coordinate 134,138,537 of NC_079335.1, forward strand.
ATCAATAACCAATGCTACAGATGAGAAACTCTGTGTGAGGAAGGAAAAAACTAAACCATGTGGTCTTTGAGTTTCAAAGGAAGAAATCACTGTGACCACCCATGGCTAGTCAGTTTTCACTTATTAATTTCTATCTGGCATTAGATGCTGCTGTTCTTTGCAGAGATTGAGATTTTTTACACAAATGACAATAAGGAAATTTTTCTGCTTTCTGCCTGAGCAGCCAATGTTCCCAACAGGAGCACAGGGAGCACAGTGAACCTGCACAGCTCTTGGTGAGGGGATGGTGCCATGTCTGAAAGAGAACACAGGAACTGACTTTAACCCATTTTGGGTTAAATAAATACATAAATAAATACACTTTTCTTTTAATCCCTTGCAGTGATTTTAAAAATACATTAAAAATTGTATATCTTTTTAGTTATTCTGTCTTTGCTCTTAATAAATATCCAGCTCTGGAAATATTTTAAAATTTCTTCAGGTCCTCTCATGCTTTTATTGTCCTGGTTTGGTACCTTCTGCAAAATGCAATTTGGTGGGTGAGGTCAGACCCATCTATTCCAACGTATATTGTAATTGTATACAGTAATTAACATCTTTCTCCATAACTTAGTAAATAAAACTATTCATTGTATTTTCTCTGTTTCATTTTAGACTTCTGGTCAGACTCACTCTTTGTCCCACAATTACTTATAACCTACCAATGAGGACATTCACTGAAATCCAAGGAAGGCTCTAATACTGAGATTTCTTGTCTTCCTGTTTTGATTGCTGTAATCAGCATGAGGAGCAGGATTTTTATTGGTATACACACAATTACAGTTCTGGCCATTAGTGCAGCAGGTTATCAAAGCCAAGTTAAAGAAGGGAGAGAGCTGCATTTGCCACACTGCTTTATTTCTCAGAAGCTTGGTGTTTAGAAATAAACTAATCACTTCAACTTGACAGCAAGCAAAGCACTATCTGCTGTGGTCTGAGTCTTCAGAAGCATTTGGATAGTTAGGGGTTTATTAGAATAGGGCTTGCCTGTTCAGAGCAGGATGCTGAGCTGATACTCATGTATCAAATCTAACAGTGATATAACAGGGGCAGAGAACTTGAAAGGCGAAAAGGTGAATGATGAGAGACTTGGGGCTTCATTAAAATGCCTTTTCTTTTACTGAAGACTCCTGTTGCCAAACACTGAAGGTTCAATCGATTTTCAGACTTAGCAGTGATTAAAGCTCTACCATCTATTCTCCATGGAAAAGTACTACTATGGAATTATGGCAAAGAAAGGAACATTGCAAACAGATGCTGCACAGAGAACTGAGCAATGGTTCCAAGTTAACTTCATACCTGCACCTCTCCCTTGCCTCAGGGAGAATTTCTCAGTTCCCCTCAAAACAAAAATATCTAATGCTTTCTTTTGGTTCAAAAGTTGCTCTCAATTATATTGCAGTTTCATGAGATTAGCTGAACAGCAAGGTCACTCTACTATGAATTTTATCTGAGTTATTCACTCTCAGAGATCCTGCATGCATTTGGGATTTTTGTTGAGTTTTTCTCAAAGCTTTGTTTCTCTCTGCTTACAGTTTACTTTCTTTCTGCTGTCTTAATTTTTTCAGCCTGGTTTCTTTCAAAATCTCTGCCACATTTCCAGGACTCTGAAAAGATATTGAGTAACAAACCTCTAAATTTTCTTTAGAGTGAGAATGAATCCTAAAAAAATTTCATGAGCTGGAAAGCTTTAAACAGAGAATGCTTCCCTATGCCTCATGTCAACCATATCTCCTAGAACAAAACCTTATTCGGTGCTGAGTAAACAATAATGTACTTCCCCTCTTAAATCTAACCTGTTGATTTATCATCTTACTTTCCTTGGACACAACTGCAAAAGCAGAATTATTTTTCACAGCTGACAGTGGGAATGCAGAGCCCAGGAGTCAGAGAGCCCCAGAGACCTGACAGTCCTCTTGAACTGACTGCAAAACACCTGAAAAATTCTATTCATCTGAACACTGCAGAGGGAAGACAGAAAAAAGGATGAGCCTAATTGGTTCTGACTATTAAAGTTAGATCTCAAGTTTTCTCCAGAGATGTGCACTAGGGTAACCACTATTAGTGTATCCAGATCCCTTTTAAAAGGGCTGATTTGATCAAATGCAACAATAATTTAAGAATATGACACTGTTAAGAGATCTGCATGATACTTGACAGTAAAAAGCATCAAATGTTTGTCATTGACACCAAATGAATCATTTGGAAGATGGTTGGTATCAGCAGGAACCAAAGGGAGCAGTCTGGCATACAGCAAAACTTCAGAATAGAGAGTTTGCTGAGCACTAACTCAAACCCAGATCCTATTTATTGTGCACAAAATGAACACAAAGCAAAAGCTGAAAAGATAAAGGGCTCCTACCATGAAGGTGTGGGAACAATTTACTGCCAAGTGATGGATGAAATGAGCTTGCTGCACATGATGCTCAGTGTTTCCAAACTCAAACCCTCGGCTGCAAGGAGGAGCTGCTGTTGAGCAGCATTTCCAGACTGGCCAAGGCTCACCCAGGGCTCCCATCACATGAGGGGAGCAGGTACAGAAACTGCAGCAGACTTTCTCTGCTTCCTCTGCCTGCCTGTGGAGCTTTCAGATGGATTCTCATTTTTTTTCAATCTCTCACCTTACATAAGCACTTCATTTATCAGAAAGAAAGGGGAAAAAATCCATTCTGTGTTGAAATAGACTGCCACCTGCATTGCTTCCTAATGTAAGCAAATCCCAGTGGAAAGGTTTATCACCAGACTTTTCTGTTGGACCAGTAAATCACTCTCAGAAATGTCATTTCAACCTTACAAGTGGTGTTAACCAGCAGGAGTGGAATATTTTTTAAAAAGAGATTCCAGCAATGCAACAATTAATCCAATTTCCTGGAGGAACTTGTGTGACCTCTGTGTATTTCAGGGTTCAGATCAGCCATACATATATTGTAATACAACAATAACACTGTTACTGCATTTTAATAAAAGCAATTAGAATATACTGTCCAGTGTGACACTAACACACAAGTTAAAAGTGTTCCAGGGAATTAATCCTTTTACAATTTTGTGTGTGATTGTGTGTGCCTGTATAAAGATACTGGAAATGCTGCTCTTGAAAGACATGAGACTATTAACCTGTGCAGGCATTGCAGTTGTCTCCTGGAGTGCTGGTCTCCCATCCATTTATCAGCTCAGCTGTCTCATAAGGTAAAAATAAAAATAAAAAAAAAATGGTGCTTTCAGTTTAACAGCCTGCAATCAACTTAAGAAGCAGGGTTGGGCTCTGCAGTACTGGGCTTGGGAGTCTAAAAAGTGGATTAGGAGAATAGCACATAAAACAGCATAAACCTCCTAAATTCTACCCTGGAAAACTTTGTCGCTGAATATTCGTAAAAGAGATTAAAAATAAGAGAGCTTTCAAACAGTCTATACCATTTCTCTATTTTATAGTTCACTGCAATTTCTTTTAATTACCTTGCAATTTAAATCAGTTGAATCCTAGAGCCAGTTCCCCTTAAAAAATGTCTTCTTGCAAACTTTGATTAGCTCCAGAGAAAAGAGAGCACATGACTTTAAATGGCACAGAGGTGGATTTATTGGCAAGTGTGTCAGGTTTGCACTTAGCAAGGAATTGGCAGATAGCAGAATATGGCTGGACAGGATTCAAACTCCAAGGACTTAGAGCTGAAAAAGGATTTATTTGAATAGCAAAGTATAGGAGTGTATTTGCTGCAGTTAAAATTATCAAAAGCTTTTAACTAAAAACATGAAGAAATTAAACTTCCAGTGAAAGGCAAGCAACTGAATTGCTTCAAAGGTATTGTCACGGGGATATTTATTGCTTTCCTCCCTCACTCTGTCACTTACTGCTCCTAGCAATAGGAAGGTATATTGATCTCCTTGATCGGGTGTATGTTCAAAAGCCAGATTAAACCTGAACCTGCACAAAATTACTGAGCATTCAGGAAATAAAATGCTTTATTTTTGTCTTAAATCAACTGTAGGAAAAATAAAAAAAAAAAGTAGTCTATTCACTGCATGTGAAAAATAGAGAGCCTGTAGTCCCAGAAAAAACACTCAAAGGAGGGTGAGCTGCTTCACATGGACAGACAAGAGGCTTGGCCATGGTCTGAAGCAACAAAACCAGGGGGTTGTGCTGAGAGAAGTTCACTCTACTGAAGGACTGCCAGCTGAAACTAGAATTTTATTTGGGGTTGTGGGAATGTTTTTAGTCTCAAATGTCACATTTTCTTCAAAAAAGTAAAAAAAAATTGCTTGTGACAGTGCTTGAAGTGTCAGCTGACACACTTCTTTACACTCGTGACCCTCACACTGGCAATGGACCAGTGGGAACTGCAACAGAAGTGGCAAAAAGCAAAAAAACCACTGCTCTGATCCTGGGCTGGTGCTAAGCCCTGCTTTGGGCAGGAGGCTGGCCTCCAGCGTGCCCTGCAACCTGTTTGCCTGAAACATTCTGCTAAGGAGTGTTCACAGCTACTCAGGCTTTTGGATGATGAAAAAGAGGGGAGGAGAGGGAGAGGTATCAGTCTCTGAACTGCTGCTTTATGCCATCATATCTGTGTGAGACACTTTATGGAACTTCTCTGACTCCATTATTCAATTCTAGCCAGATGATGGGACGTTCTAGTCTTTTACAATGACACATAAATACCCCAATTCACATTCAGCAGCTGCTTTTTCTTATAGCAACACTTCACTTTTTTTACACTACTACTTATCATTGTTGCATCTGTAGGAAACTTAGTGAGCCATTTTCCTACTTTTTTAAGCACAGATGCAGCTTTTGATTTCATTTTTATGGACTAAAGCTAAAATATGCTTTCCTCAGAAAGCTGAACGACCACATTTCACATCTGGCAGCAGCTGGTCTCAGCAGCCAGCATGTGGCTCACCTAAGCACCAGCCTGTAACTGAGACACCAAAGGAAGAGGACATTGGCAAAGGAATCACACCTAAGGAAGCTGAGGGTGCTCCAGACTGAGGCACCTCACGTGGAAGCAGAATCTGGAATGATGTAACAACGGGGGTGGAAGGGAGAAGTTTAAGGCTCCAGGACACTTCCACCAAAGGCCAATCATCCAGAAGCTTAACTGACATTCAAAACAGTGTGCCAACCTCCATCATCACTACTTCCCTCAAACATTTCTTTCCCTTTCCTCCACTGAAATCTGCTCTAAGGCCTGTAGAAAGTGCTTGAGTATCTTCATGACTTGGACCACAATCTGGACTGGCACAACAGCAGAAACATTAAGCAGAAAAATTCAAGGCCAAGAAAAGGGATGAACATTTTAAAATTCTTATTTTCCTTGTCCAATCTAAGTAACTCTAGATAAGAACTGTACCCATCAGTAGACCTGTCATCTATAAAGATCACCTACAGTGGTGTAAGTGTGCAGAGTGAGCCTCATATGGAACACTTTGCTCATGCATCTCTTTCCAATAGAATTTGCTTCTTCCTGATTTCATCTGCTATTCTAGATTAAAATGTGAGGTTTCTGCAAAGTAACTTCAGAAAGATGTTTCTGGGTTTGTCAGTAGCAAAAATCATAATTCATCCCATCATTTCTAATGCTCACACAGAAAAGTCAATAAAATTAAAAAAAAATAAAAGGGAGAAAGCTTCCTTTGTACTCAACAGCATCAGCAGTATCATATTTTACAACACCTCTGGTACTACTATGTCCAAAAAGCTGCCTAACAAAACACAAGTAGAGAAGCATGTTATTGCCATTTTTCAGGATTTCTTTAAGATTTGTCAATAAGGTATTAGAAATTCACTCAAATCTGAAAACCGAGTTATTTTTACCCTCAAATTTCTATTTTCTGAGAACAGGAGAACTGCAAAATGATCAGCCTTACAAAATCATACACTGAACCCCAAACCTTGCACGTTTCCCCACATTGTGCAGATATATATATATATATCTGTAATGTCACCAAGACTTTTGAGTCCTTGGAACATGTCTGCTTGTTTAGAAAAAAAGACACTGAAACCTGCTTTTACTGAAACTTGCTTGTAGCTCAGGTCTTCAGTACTCCTCAGCAAGAGAAATCATGGCAATTTAATAAAAAGTGGAGTAAATCCTGCAATGTGACAGATCGTTTTTAAAAGCACACACTGAAATAAGGACAACCTTTAAGCCAGAATTTTCTTCATGAGATCAGATTTTTTCTGTGTCATACTCAGCACGCAGAGATTTTCATTTCTCGGAGCTCTATGGAATTTGAGCAGTAAACCTACTACAGTTAATAACATTTTAATCTTTATGCATAGCAATCAGAAACCTACATTGCACAGATTTGATAATAGTAACTGACAGCTGAATTTGAAGTATACATTTAGTTCCAAAATAGATGCATGTGTAGGTGGATGTGTTGTAGAAATACAATGTACTACACGGCTGAGCCTAGATAAGCTGGTGATCCTCAAGCATCAGCATCATCTGCACGAAGCTAGGGCAGAAATCTGCTCCTTTAAATACCTGTTCATCCCTCTTATGACACTTCCTTCAAAGAGCTCAGCAAATAGTAGATAAAATAAGTATCTAATGAGGTATGACAGAAACTCTGATTGAGCTAAAAAGCAGCAAGCTGAATTCTAATAAATAAATGAAGCAAAACATTTACTGCCAGCAAATATGTCAAGTTAGACATAGGAAACTGTAGCTCTGCAGCTGGAGAAGGGCAATACTCTGCAAGCCAGAAAAGTGATGGAACTCCTCCAGCTTTGATTATTTATGGTGTGATGATGAAGGAACAACTTTCCATGTGAGGAACAGCTTTAAAGTTGAACAGTGAAGCTGAAAGAGACTTAATGAAAAATCAGAGGGGAACAAAACTACAGCTACAAAAACAATAACATTCAGTTTAACAATTTAAAAACATAATTTGTGTGCAAAACCAGATGTTAACTTGTTCAGCTTCAAGGTAAACAGCAAACTGTATTTATAACAACCCTTCTGCAGGACAGGAAACACACAGTACTAAATGCTGCAGTATATAAGGCTCACTTTGGACCTCCAAATCTTATCAAAATGAACACAAATGCCAAACAAACACATTTTAAACAAAGGATACATCTGTATTTAATGCAAAGCTATTTTCAAAAAATCCCAATCTTTCATAATTACCATAATTGCAATAGCCTGAAACATAAGAATGCTTTCAGGCTCAGAAAAAAAGGCTTCTAACTTTAAACATTTATGAGGACACTGAGAAGTAGCTTAGAACCATGCTTTAAAACATGTTTTCAAGCTTTAAACTGCTGAAAGCTGAGACTCCTTTACCCATTTGGCCAGGAAGAAAGGAAAAGAAGTACAAAAATATGATGAAAAGACTGCACGTGAAAATTTCTGTTAAAGAAAATGCAGCAGACCCCCTCATTCCAGCCCCTTCCTCCCATCACTACTGCACCTCTTCCTCCAGGGAATGCACACCTCTGGCCTGATGACCACTCCTAAACAATTCATCTACATTACTGGCTCTCATGCACCACTGTTTTTAACAAATACCTTTTGAAAATAATTTTAAAGGCTCACTCTGCCAATGCTGCTGCTGTTCCTGAATGGGAGGGACTCTGTCTCAGCGCTGAATCTATGTCAGTTCATTTTAAACTATACCTTGGGATGGGTGATTTAATGCTCATTCTAAAAAAATATCATGATCAAACCTTTTAAATGGTGTTTCCCAGCTTGTAAAATGCATGCTTTATGCTGGGAGTGAACTTCCTTTTGACACAGAGTAACTATGGGAAGGAGGGATAGTTCTCACATTTCTGTTTCATGGAAAACACCCTGCTGTTTGATTTTTAAAGTTAAAGGATTAAGTTGCAGGGGTAAAAAATGCTACTAAATGCAACACACTCTACTAAATTAAATACAGCCTCAGTCTGATATGAAACACTGACTTTAAAAATAGCTATTCCTGTCCAAATATGCCAGTGAAAATAAATATGAATATATTGTAGGCATTAAAAGATGAATATGTCAAGAATAAGAACAAGTATTACTTTTAAGTTAATTCAGCATAAAAACCCTCAACATATGAAAGAAAAAAAGCAGCCACAAATCTGAATTTATAGCAACAGGCAGTAGAAAGGAAGTTTTGAAAATCCATGGGAATTCTTCTACCTTACCAGGCACTTGTACAGTTCTGTGGGCATTTTCTTTTTGTCTTTTATTATTCTTGATTCCAACCTTACAGTTCAACTTCAGGGCAAAGGACCATATAATAAGAAATCACATTCAAAACTATTAGGTCATCAAAATTGCCTTTACTGTTTAAAAACAAAACATGTACACAAAACATTGCAACAGCTTGTGGAATCCCACTCAGAAAGCTCAACATTTTCAGACCTCATGTTTTCATCACCATAATTTTTGCAAAGCAGTGAGAGGCAACCCAGGCTATTTTAGGAATGATTCTTTTGTCATTGCAATCCCTCAATTACAGCTGACCACAGGAAGGAATTAATAGAGTAGTACTGTAGGGACAGTACTGGTATGTTTTTCAGCTTGACCTCTGACGTGCTCTGACTTCTGTTGGAGAGTGATGTGGTGATTTATTAGACTTGCCTTTGTTATTGCTCTCCAAATAATTCAGAGGAACATAAGGTTTTAAGAGTTTAAACAACAATTTCAAATTGGATTCAATGGATGACGACCTTTTCATCAAAACCAAGCTCCAGAACTCCATCCCCTTACAGCCTGACAGAACCTGCCCCCTTGGAGATGTGCTGGGCTCCATCTTAATGGGTGGCAACTCACCTTCAACCCAAAAAGCTACAGGCAAATAAATACATGTAGAGTTTTCACTTCTAAAATACAAAGATCCTTGCTGTTACCAGGACAGAACTGAACACCAAAAACACTTGCAACCAATGAACATGTTTGAAGACACTGAAATCAAGAAAACAAGAATTATAAGTTCTTAAATTATAGACTATAAAGCTCCTGAGTGCCAGCTGCATGTATGCCCATGTAAATGAATGAGAGAACTGTATGGAAATATGCATTTACCACAAAATCTGGAAGCATAGTTGGGGCCTGAGTTGCAGACAGGTTTGTAATTTCACTTAAAACTGAGATGACTTTATATAAATTTATTTATTTCTATGTGTACAGTATAATTTAACTCGCAAATATATTTTCTTGAGGTTAACCATTAGTGTTGAGTATTTGCAGTTATAAAGTTCCTTAAGCATTAATTTTAAGTACACGGATTCATAATCAGCTTCCATATATCCATCTGGAATGATATGGAATAAACACATTTTCTAGTCACCAAAATAAAGGTTAGTATGACTTGAAAAAATATCCCAAACAAACCCAACTAACAAACCTTTGAAGTGATACATCCATTGAGTTAGTTCAGCATAGATAGTGAAAAAAACCAATTTGGTAAGGTAGTTAATGTTTTTCATAGCATTGTAGAGTTGAGCCTCAATATTCACCATTATTAGAAAGTTCAATAACTCCTGGTTAAGAAACCAAAGTAAAAATTGTCCATAAAGTGGAAGGGTCTTCACAATTATGGTGACTCTGCCAATGATCACAAAGATCCTCTTTTCTTCCAAATAACTGTTTGCATAAAATGCAGTTATACCCTGCTTTAGACCGAAATTCTATTTTTTTCCTTGGTGTACCACACCCCACATTTTGCATCTCCTTGGAGGCTTCAGTACCTCCTGGCTGAGGTGGTACACTTTTAGGTAAAATATTGACATTATTTTGACAGTGGAAGTTTATCTGTCTCTTTGGTTTTATCTGTCTCTTTGGTTTTGGAACAGTACACAGCTCCTCCTGACGGGCACTGCACTTTGCCAAACGTCGTCTCTCGTGCTGTTTCCACATGTGGGTTGTATGCATGACCAGCTCCCCCTTTGTTCCTCTGCTTCCTTGCAAATCCCCTTCCTTCACTCTTCCCTGAATCTCTTCTCCATGACAACACAATAAGTGAAACTTAATTTCACCAAAAGACTCTGCAATAAACTGGCATCGACCACATTTGACCTGTAATTTCACTCCTCTCGGGTTATGGAATAGGTCCTCAAAATTGCACTTATTTCCCCTGTTAAAAAAAGGAAATACAAACTATTTAAGTATTAGCCAGGCAGAGAAGAGGGATTGCAATTTCTGTCCTTACAAGTTCCAAGAAGAAATGACAGTTGTGAAATACATTTAATTAAAAGCGGGCATTCTTTCTACAGTATTTAATTCATTTGGAAGAGGAAAAAAAAAGAAACTAAATAAATAATAGTAAGGCTGATTAGGAAAAAACTGAAATCAAATGACACTTCTGAGTTTAAGAACTGATTCTAAAATTAATGGGTAGAAATAACCTTTTAACAAAAACAGCCTTTAAAATGCTTCAATTTTTGTTAAAGCTCCTGGCTCAGTAAGGTCTATCCAAATACTTCTACTGCTGTACTAGAAAAGTGAAAATTACTATTACCTGTAATGTACAATTTAGAGAAACCTACTTGTTTACAGTGAGTGATCTAGGTCAATTTGAGGCAAAACCACCTCCCTTTCCAAGATGGAAACTATGAAATTTCAAAGTTTCTTGCTTTTTTTTCTTTTTTCCTACAAGTCGGTAACATGGTTTAGAAAAGTTTAAATACCTAACTGGCAATCAGTCCTTCTCCCTGATTTAGGACAGCTCTGCAGTATAAAGGATACACAGGCAGTCCCTGGTTAAGACAATCAAAACAAAATCTCCTCAGACATCTTCTCATAACATCTACAAGAAGGGTCTCATAACACTGTGTATTTACACATATTAGACAGATTATCCAACAAAACAGATAAAGTGAACGATTCACTGTATGACAGCTACTAAGACTGACAGAAAACTACAGGTGTTTCTTAATCTCAAGACAGTAAAAGTTTCTGACTGATGCTCCAGAGAGTAGAGCTACAAAAAGTAAAACTAGTAAACAGTGTTGCAGTGAGGAGTTACACTGAACCTCTGAGTGCTCTTCAGTGAAAATAAATGCACAGTGGAAAAAAAAGGCAATATTTATACTGTACCAAGAGATTTCACCTCAAAATCATAATACAGAGGTAAAAGTATGTTCTATCCATCTTAATATAGTGCATGTTAACTTTACTTGGCTGAGTGATTGCAAAAGCAGCAGTAAACTCAGGACGGATTAGCTCACAGCACCCCCTAAAAGGAAGTGGGATAATGTTATTTAACAAGGAAAACAAACTACAAGCTAATGCTGAAATATGAATTGTTTTTTACTTACTGCAATTGGTTCCCTTACCGTCTAGGGAAGATACCCCAAAGTGGATAGGACAGAAGACAAAGCACTAACCATGAGAAACCAACTGACTCAAATATGACAATATATCAGGTGTAACTAGAATATATGCAAAATTATTTTGGACATTCTAGTGTCAATAATGATTTATAGTCAATAAATCACCTAAAATTTACTGGTTGGTTTAATGGATTGACTAGATTTGAAAGGAATATTTAAACCATTAGAATTCTCACTTGGGGGAAAAAAGCAGGGTTTATTAATTTCCACTGACAACTTGAAATCCAGTTTTCATTAGCATTTAATTAGTGAAAACTCACCTCTCTGTAGCTTCTTCTGCCTCGTTTATATTCCTGTCTCTCTTCTTTAAAGTATCATGCATCTGTTGCTCACTAATGGAGGGCTCTGTGCTGATAACAACCCTGTGGACTTCTCTGAGGTGGCCAAAGTACACTTTGGCATGGCCAAAAACTTTAGCACAGAATTCACAGCACACCAGCTTTTTGGGTTTGCCTTCGTTGTGATGAAGCTTCATGTGGGTGCTCAGGCTCCCAGAGTGGATGTATGCCTTCCTGCAGATCCTGCAGTTGTAGGGGCGCCTGCTCGTGTGCGTGTTCATGTGGTCCTGGAGATGGTGCTTGAACTGGAACGTGTGGTTACAGACATGGCATCTGTGCAGCGGCTTAGGGACAGCTGAACATGTATTTCTACTTAGACCACTTGATCTAGCTGATGTGACATCACTGTGCTTGGAACTTAAACATCTATTGGAGAGTGAACCATTTAAAAGTAAGTCTTGCTCGTGAGATGGCGTCTCTCCGATTGCTGCAGGAGTCAGCGGTGTGAACGCCTGCACAACTACCACTGGTTTCGGTCTGATACTGCGGTATTTTTTCACTGCTTCTGCTTTATTGTCTTCAGGTGTCTGAGCATCAGCCTTTGCCCTCTCTCTTCCTTCTCTAAACTTACTAATGATGCATTTCCTTCTCTTGGCCTGAAAAGCCAATAAATCTTCTGGAGCTCTTTTTTTCCTGCCTCTTCTTTTAGAGGTTGCACTGTTCAATTTTTTAAGACTGTCGACATCATCCACTTTGCTGGATGGAGAGAAGGTATTTTCTCGGATGGCTTGTTTGGGGACTTGTGTAAATGATACACCTAATTGCTTACCAAATGCTTTGGTTTCCATCAAAGATGGTATCTTTTCACATTCAGATTTTAGTGAATGACCAGGTATGTCCATAGCATTAGCATTCTGCTTAGATTCGTAGAACATTGAATTTTTCATTTTCGAGTACGGCAAAATAGGAAGTTTGCCTTTTGGTGTTGATGGAGTTGTCTGAATCGTACTGCCAAAAACTGCTGGTGACAAGACAGCAACAGGATTTGCAGAATTAGTGGGTTTTTCCTTTAGTTTCCCAGATGTCAGGAGTGACTCTCTTGTGGTTTCCAACGCTGTCTTCACAGAGTGTAGACTTGGTTTCATGGGATTAGTTGTACTTGCTGGCTTGGATAGAGAGTCTTCAACTACAGATGGTCCAGAAATATTATTGCTAGCAATTTCAGTTTTGTTCATTAAAAGAGATCCAGATTTCACACAATTGCTTTTATTTACCAATGTGACAACTTCAATTTCAGCTGAGTCACAGTCTGTTCTCATACCTTGCTCAGCTGAATCTGAATTCGAATGAGCTTTAGAACAGTCTTCAGGTAGAGCAGTCATGGGGGAAGTCTGTGATGAGATCAGTGCTTTGGTAGGAATCTTTTTATGTGGACTCAAACCAGAGATCTGTGCTGGGTTTTTGTCACTCAGCAATTTATTTCTTACAGATTGGTATCTGGGGATGGGCAGCTTCAGGTTTTCTGATGGTGCCACAGTTGACTGCTGAACTTGCTGAGTTAGGGCAGGAGCAATACAGGGCACAGCCAACAGGGAAAATGTGCCCTTGTGAGCAGCCACCTGCATGACAGCATAATTCTGAGCTGGCACCACCAGGGGCTTAGAAGCTGAAGCTGAAATTGGTGCCATTGGCTCAGGCAAAGATGACTGAAGGCAAGAAACGACTCCAGATGTTAAAATTTTTGGTACCATTTTTGGAGCAATGGTCCTAAACTGACTTTTCTTCTGAAAACTTTGTATTATATCCGAAGGGGATTTCTGTTTATCTGTAAAAATAGCACAGCAAAGATGAAATATGATACAAAATATTTTTTAAAAATTACTCCCTCAAAAATAAAACTGCTTACAAAGGATACTATTACACACAAGCTTATTAAAAATATTTCAGCATTTAAACGACCACCAAATTAAATCTAGAATTGCAGAAGTTTCATAGACAAAAGCACTGTCTGAAGCAATATACTTGAACACAGATTTGGAAAAAATCTCCTCTGAATCAAATCTTAATTTGATGTTTCATTTTATGTTAGAAATACATGACATTTCAGAACAAATACACCCATAAGCCTCTTCAGCCCTGGGAAAGCTACAAGAGCATGCTGGCAATATTCTTCTGGAAAAAACAGGGACAGGATTTAAGCTCTGTGACACAAAACTTCTCTGAGCACCAGCTCTGATCATTTATCTCAAACAAAAACATGCCATCTTTCAGACATTCTCTACTATTTAGCATTTGTGGGTTTTATCAGATATAGACCAATGTTTGCCTGATGAAGTCTTAGAAAAAATACTGCTACAAAACATGCAAGTAATGTGTAATAAAATCAAAGAGGACTTGAAAAAATATGTGAATATAAACTACTGTTAAATACCTAATCACAAAAATTACTCATGTGCCACTAACCTAGAACGGAACTACAGGAATAAGTTATTTAAACATTTTCTTGAAGGAAGCAATTTATCAAGGTTATATAACAATTTCTTCCTGTTTCTATTTGTGCTTGCAAAAGTCAAAAATGTTTTTAGAAACGAATAATGTGAGGGTAATTAAAATGAAAGGAAAATTATAAAATATATAATATGCATTAGGCAGCAAAGACACCTGCTGACCTTTCAGACTCCACAGAAAAGGAGTTGATACACAGTTAATTGTACCACTACTACTTCATCTATCAGTCTCATTACCCACTCCCAAATTCAATTATTGATGCTTCCAGTTCTCAAAACCTGGAATAGGATTCCTGAAAAACGGAAATTGCTATCACTGAAAATCCAGCTACAAAGATCCCAGGCAGAAAGGCAATTTAGACATAAGCAAAAATCATCTGAGAGAGGAATCACATTTGAATAGAACATATGAAAGTAAATGCTGCAACCTTGAAATATTGTAGTAAGATAATTCCATAGGAAAGTTTTCATTCCTTGCCATTTTAGAGACTTGTATTACAAATGCATTTATAGGTGATTCTGGACTTAAAAAGGTGAGTTAGTACCAACACTGGAAAATCCATTAAATTTATCTTAATCCTGGGTTTTTTTCTCAGACATAAGACACTTTGCAACAAGCACTGCATGCTACAGACCTCTCGTGTTTCATGACCAGAGCTCCTGGACAGATACATATGCATATCCATGGTATGCACATGTGCATTAAAGCACTGCCTTCAGGACATGCTGGATTCACTGAGCAATCACATATAAACTGTGCAGTTCATATTTAGTAGATCTAATGCTTTTCAAAACTCTTTGATCAGCAGATTCATAGAGCAGTAACTATGCAGGGCATAAGCCTTTGATCCTTTTATTGTCATCTATTGCATCAAACCCCAAGTCCATTATATTCTTTCTTTATACTCAAGTGAAACTACTGGGCACCACCATAACTTTCTTTCTTCTCAGTGCCTGTAGAGATGTTCTGTATTTCTAGACATTCTGTGCAGACTGAGTTACTGTACACCTGGAAGTCCTACACAAATACTGACATCCCTGCACACAGGAATAAGTCCAGGTTTGTGCAATCTGGAAAAAGCAGAAACATGATATGTTTAAAATTGTTTTCCTACTTTTTAGTCTCAATTTTTATTTTTTTAAAATTTAGTCACTAAAAATGTAGAAATCTTTACATTTTCAGCTATTAAGGTTTCTGTTAGTCAGATGATAATTTGTTTCCTACAAGCTATCTTCCTGTTGCTTTTGAGTAAACAATTTAAGTACATCTGAGAAGAACAATAAATTATGTAAAGTATTGTAATCACTAACCAAACTAGCCCTGAACTTCAATGATAGCTACAGGTCAAACCATATAGCTTAAAAACAGCAGATAACAGAATAAGGGTACTTTCCTTTTAGGGGACAGAATCAGTTCTTATTTCAAGATTATGCTTGTCATACACTGACAATAAAGACTTTCCAAACCAGCAGCTATTCAGCTTGCCACAACATTCAACACGAAGCTGTTGCCATTCTCTCTCCTTTCTCTTGTTCTTCTCCCTTTTTATTTCAAAATGTTATTCATTGATTCACATAAATCTTTTAGGAAAGCAAGAATTTCACCAGACTGCTACCTGTGCTACTCCAAGTTAAAAGGCACCCACTCTTTAACCAATGGTTACAGGAAAAAGTGGAAATTTTGCTGTGGACATTCCACCTCTACAAATGGCAGCCATAAAAACAAGGCTAATTTGAAGTTAGGAAGAAATATTTTTAGAAATAATGTATGGTATTAGCTTTAAAAAGAACCATATGTTTCTCAAATGCATTGATTTGCCTAAAGTAAATTAAGCACTAAAATCATTTTTCTATAAAGAAAGTATCTCCACATATTTTCTCAGGATTCCACAGGAGAATGGTGCTCTAAAAGCCAAGACCTTCACCAATATCAAACAAAACATGCTCTTTGAGAACAAGGTCTGTTTAGATCAATACCCTTCTTACAAAGGTAACACAATACTAAGAATTGATATAACTGTTTGAGAAGGGATTGTTATACAAACACTTTTTCCAACTAGTGTAATTATATCTTAAGTTTTCCAGGCAAGCTATGTTTGGTACCAACCTCCAGTGCAACTTTTTTTTCCCCTTTTTCACAAGTTTACATTAGACATTTTAGTGCACCAGTATTCATTGCAATGCTTCTGGTAAGCACAGGAATACTAGAGTCTGCATTTTCCTCCCCTCCCCTCCAACACAGCTACTGCTGTTAAGCTGCTTACCCAGTGCCTAAATATAGAGAAGGGCTAGATGCAGACTAGCTGCCTGATGATGCTTCAGGCTCCATTAACATTTTGTCTGCAGACTGGGAAAGCTAATGGAAGAACTGGTGGAAGACTCCTTAGCATCTTGGATCAGGAGAAAGCAACCAGTTAATTCACAGACTGGAGGTTCTCCTGACGTCACCAGAGCATGCAAGTATAATCAGTGACCAAAATTCTGTTTCCCATTTATTGCTGATGAAAAGTTTCAACAACTTCCTTTGAACACAGCGCTAATTCGTGTCTTCACCACACTGAATGACTCGGATATGCTCTGGCTGTCTGGCTTGTGCAAAGGCAGCTTGGAAACTTCACATGCATCTCTCAGGGGCATTCCATTTCTTCCAAATGATTTCTGTCTCTGATTCAAAGGACTCATTTTGTCTTGTCATCTGTGACCTGAGGAAAAGCCTTTGTGCCTATGCAATCCCATTAAGTCTTTCAATTAAGAAAGGGAAGTTTCAGTTAAAGGAGGCTCTGCAATGGCATTTGGGAGGGTGGCTCTTTGTTTTAGACAACATTCTTTCTACAAGTAAGTCTGCAGATCCTTCACTGGAAGGCAACAATTTTTATACTTTCTTTAAAATTTTCATTATTAACAAAGGGAATACATGAAAACATTAGATGTCATATTGGAAGGATGTGAAAATCATTTTTAACTGCTGTGTCCTCAGTCTTTCAGATGAGTGTGGAGTTGGGGCAACAGGTAGATATTTTTAAATAATTACACACAAGGCTAAACCAAATGCAGTTGAACCTATTTACTTTAAAAGCCTCAAAAGACTAATGCTTACCATGCTAGGACCTGCAAGTATCAAATCCCTCAGATACTTGCAGGATGTCATAAGCTTTCATCCCTTCTAAATAACCTTAAAATTGTATAGAAGTGGACAGTGACACACCAACACAAAAATAAATGATACATTATATTCTCTGATAGAGGCATGCTGGGAAGAGCCCTCTGGAGGAAATGGAGTTTCTATGGGTTGCTGCTTCTTCATGATTCCTCTGCCTACCTGAGTCATCCAAGTCTGGTCAACTCCAGCCTAATCTGCCTTATTTTCATACTTCCTTTAATCTGTTCCCTATGTAAAGCACACAACATTGCTGAAGTCAGATGCCATAGAAAGTATCAGAAGAAATTTAATTTTCAGTACTATCTGGTCAATTTTGAAAATAACCACCAAACAGCCACCATAGAAACCACTGAGTAATAGTGTTCATTTTTTAAATGAAAATCTTTGTAGTTCCACAACAGTTGTGCACGTATGTATTTCATTTGTGTATGAACTGACATATGAGAGAAAATAACACCAAAAAGAAGAATCATTTTGTTTTGAAGGAAAAGACAGAATACAGATGAAGATTAATGAATACTCAATGCATATTAACACTGTCGAGTCTTTTGCTGACTTTGAAAGGAAGAGTATCTGTTCTGTGGGAAAGAAAGAAGTGCACAACTGTCTAACACACAACATTAGATCTTTCTCTGCCAATGATAGTTAATCACTCATTTTGCCAAATCTCCATACACACTAAATACCTGTGGATACTGTCTTTCCAGCACAAGTTTCTTGCTTTTGCTGACCCAGCATACTTTGTTGGACACAATGTTTCTCTGCAGGATTAGCATGCAAAAAAACACCACCTGCAAAAGTGCTTCAGTTATAAATAGATCCCAGGACAAAAAAACCCAAAACAACCAAACCCCCAAAACCAACAAAGACTATTAAATGTCAATATAAAACATTAACTTCCACTTAATGCATTAAGAAAACTATTACTTTTTGCTCCTTGCCATTTTTCTCTCCTCAAAATACACTTTAAGATCCAATATATTACATGCCAAATGCAAGGTGATAGCTTAATAATTGAGTAAAGCTGGTTAATGTGACAAACAGATGGGATGGTTTAGCTTCAGTGTCATGGCAGACAGTCAACAGCAGCAAAACAAAATGCTTCAAAAAATGAAGATTCAGTAGCTTTGAGTAGTTTTAATACAGGGGCTAATTTCCATGTTCATTTACACTTTCCATAATTCTGTGTAAATAAACGGCAGATATTATAGAAAAGAGAATTTGGACTTCTTTATTCAAAACCAGTTTTGCCACACACTTATACAAAGTAAGATTAATAATAATAAAGCCTACAAACAAATCAGACTGTCCAGCTCTATACATTACAGCAATTAATTTGCAGTTGTTTCTACCTTTGCTAATATCTGGGTGGAATGCTCTGTTCTGAGTATTTACATCAGATAATTTTCTAAAATTGACTTCAACAGAAAATACCAGCCATTCTCAGTACGTCTGAAAAAAAGGAAATCTAGTGACATCTGTGCATCACCTTCATACGCGACACAGCAATGTCTCTTTGATCTGTGAAAAGCTGCCCAAATTAGGCAAAGTTGTAGACTCTGAACATGTGTTCAGTAGATACTTCAAGCTAACTTTTCCAATTATTAGATTCTATTGAACGTGCTCCTGCTTCAGACTGGGCTGGATTTTCCCTGAACTATGGCTTTAGGTCCAAGCACCCAAGTTGGAACAAGGAAACGGCCTCTCCTTATCTCTGAACTGTAGAGCTGACAGTATGGAAGAGAAACAGGAGAATATACAGGGCAAGCAGAAAAAGGACATGACTTGAAAAGTGTCCAGGCCAGAGAGTCAAGGTGAGATATGAAAATTAAATGCAGACTTAGACAGGTAACCAACCTTACACGTGATGTGGAAAGGAAAAGCATTTAAGTCAAAAGACGAATCTCACATTTCTTACCTTTTTAGTACTTGATTTTTAAAGAGTATTATAACTATGTTTACATAAAAGTGCTTTTGTGTAATTTAAACCAGCTTAGAAAAATAAACAATAAAACAAAGTATTTTAATATAAGATTGGAAAATCTCCATAGATCATTCACACAAACACTAAGATACAGAATGTGCAAATACACTTAGAAAACTTTTTCCGGTATTCCACAGTAGAAACAAGACCAAAATAATTTGTTACAATGCTAGAAACTTTAAGCTGTATCTTTAAAGCTATATTTAATTAAATATGATTTGAGCATAAATGTGACTTGCTAGTTGTGCAATAAGCATTTTATAATTCAGAAAGGTATACTTTACTGTCTGTGCAAGTTTATTATTTTAAGGGATTAAGATTCTAGGACATTTCAAGAAATTCTGTGAGCAGTGGGATGAATTCTGTATTCCTTAAATGGTCTCCAAAAGACTCTTGTTAAGAGAAGAGCACATTGAAATAACAAAGGTACACATCTTTTTTTACATTAATTAGACTCCACTAAAGAGGATGTTCAACACTGAAATTTCTACTGGCACTTTTCAGTGTGGGAATAAGCTTAAACTATTTTTAGCATAAACTGTCACCTTGCAGAAGTAAGCCATACAGTAATCCAAGATCATGGGTACATAGTTTGCAATTAAGAAGTTCTCCAGTTTCCTCTCTAATTCAGTTTTTCGTTTTTGCCTGAAATGCCCTTTCTGCACTATTAACCACATATTGATATATGCCAAAGTTTATACAGATTTAACATAACTTAAGAAAAAAAATTAGATTACGCCCCTTTTTCAACTTCCAGATTTGCCTTCCTCTGTTGTTTGAAAGTGAACATAGGAGAGGCCTTTCACATGGTCCTTATCAACACCCTTCTCTCTAAATTGAAGAGGTATAGACTCTATTGCTAGGAAGACTATGGGATGGATAAGGAGTTGTCTGGATGGTAATGGTGAACAGCTCCACACCCACATGGAGATGGGTGACAAGTGGTGTCCCTTGGGTCCATACTGAGACCAGTGCTGTTTCACATCTCCATCAGTGACACAGACAATGGCACTGACTGCATCCTCAGCAAGTCTGCAGGCAAAACCAGGCTGAGAGGTGCAGCTGACACACCTGGAGGATGGGATGCCTGAGGCACCTGGACAAGATCAAGAACTGGATCTGTGGGAACCACATGACCTCCTGCATATGGATCAGAACAGTCTCTGGTATCAACACAGGCAGGGCTAAAGTGATTTGGAGCAGCTCTGCTGAGAAGAACTCAGGGGTACTGGTGGACAAAACACTGACTGTGAGCTACAAATGTGCACTTGCAGCCCAGAAATCCAACAGTGTCCCAGGCTGCATCCAAAGCACTGTGGGCAGCAGGGGAGGGAGGGGATTCTGCCCCTCTGCTCTGGTGAGACCCATCAGCACAGGAAAGACATAGAGACCTGTTGGAGCAAGCCCAGAGCAGGGCCACAACAATGATGAGAAGGATGGAACACCTCTTGTAGGAGGAAGGGTTGAGAGAGAGATGGGGGTTATTTAGTCTGGGAAAGGCTCCAAGAAGACCTAATTGGGGCCTTACAGTACCTGAAGGGGGCTGAAAAGAAAGACAGCAGCACTTTTTTACAGTTCTTGCATGTTGATATTGAGCTAGGATGCAGTGAAAAAATACAGCAACATGGCTTTCTTCTGAGACAGAAAAGAAGCAAAAGCCTTTAATAAAGAAGCAAGCACACTTTTATAGACTAGATCGTGGAACTGAGGATAGAAGTCATTTCATTGGTGTAAGGAAGGTAACACCTCTTGTCACGTCTCTCACACACCCTGCAAGTGCTTAATCTTTATTATTAATTCCTTCTCTTACATTTTCCTTTGAGCAGCCTGAGAAAATCCAAGCTGCTTTTTCCCTGGCTTTCACCAGTATCTCACACCTGCAGAAACAGGACAAAGCACAACAGTTTTAAACTAAAAGAAAGTAGATTCAGACTAGATATAAGGAAGAAAATTTTCACCAGCATCCTGGCTTCAGTACCACTGTCCCCAGAGGAAAGTGTAACATAAAAAACCCCATACTAAAGCAGACTTGTTAAATACAAGTCAACACATTGAGAAATGTAGTCACTATATTAGCATTAGCAACAGTAATAATTAAGACACAATTTTTGATTTCTAATAGATTTAGATTTCATATACCTCTGTATTATCCCATCACAAATAACTTTTAAAATATGTATGAAATACTATTCCTGCAGGGAATAATCAGTGGCCAACAGCTTCAAGGCAACCTTTTTTGAGTTGCAACCTGAAATGTTTTATTCACACGTAGGTAAATCACTACTCAAAAGCAGCTTCCTATATATAATGTGGGCAGTGCATGGCTTAACAAAACCTCCTATTATAAAAAGCCTTTTTTTGCCACTGTATAAAGGAAGAAAGTCTTCAAAGTCCTTTCTAGGAGTCCAAATACATATACATAAGAGATTATTAGACACTTTTGCAGTGAATTTAAAATAAATTTATTAGCAGATCTACATGCTTTTTTTAGCACCTCTCATGCAGTGTTTGTGAACTTTAAAAGCTTTCCATTTTTTTGAAGGCACAGTCTTTCAAGTTATAAGCTACTCATTTCATATTAAGGTCAACAAAATTATTAGGTCTT
The DNA here is from genome assembly GCF_029582105.1 of Oenanthe melanoleuca. Lineage (NCBI taxonomy): Eukaryota > Metazoa > Chordata > Aves > Passeriformes > Muscicapidae > Oenanthe > Oenanthe melanoleuca. The sequence goes on from NC_079335.1 coordinate 134,160,436, forward strand.
AAGCAGATCAAAATATTTTCATATCAAGAAATGCAAACTGGCATAAAGAATGCTAGACATAAAGCATCTGTAATTACTAATAACCTTTTCCACCTTTACAGCTGAGGAAATTACATACAGACTTTTCTCACTATGGCAATGTAAGAACTAAGGGCTCAAAATGGTGCCTGGCCTCTGGCCACCACACAAACAGTGACTGAATTTCATTTTGATTTAATTTTCTATTTAACAACTTATTTTTGAGCTATACTGTTAGATACATCAACAAAGAGTGTATTTCAGCTTCTTTATGCCTCTGCTAGTGTCAGCAACCAACAAAGTAAGCCTGAAAGTATGCATTATCTAGATCTCTTGGTGCTCTGACGAGATGCAGTTGAGTAGAATGGAAATTATTTTGCTGTCACTGCAAGTCCAGTGGTTATATATGTTGGTTTTGCCCACTCATTCTGTTCCACAGAGGACATCATCCCTGAAGATTTGCAAAGCGAGGCTGCAGTAATGCAGCCACTTGGGGGAACTAATTGTTCAGAAAATAGCTGAAGGAGGTGATGGAAGCATTGGTCATAAACTAGTAATTCATAACCCCACAACAGCATTGCAAATATAAATTAGGTACTTTAGAAAGTGGGGATAAATACCTGTAATTGGTTTTTTTAAAATTCCTAGGAGAATTGCTAGGGGAAATTTCTTTTAGTGACCTTCAAGAAAGATATGGACCTAAACAGTAATTAATCCACTGTAAAGTGAATGTAAAGTTATTTCTAAAGGGTCTATCAAGATCAAATCAACATGGACAAAATTTTAATAGGCTTAATATAAGTCGTAATTAAGGGACTTATTTTCTCCTAAGTACAGGAAACAGTAGCTACCAAGACTGCTAAAAAATGAAGGCAAAATTCTTCAAAACTATGCAGAACAAAATGGTAAAGTAGAACCATTTAGTGAATAAAATCATAAAATAGTTTCTGATTAGATTTTTGCTCTTCTTTCAAAAAAGAGAACATACCTACATCTTACTGAGAGTTCAACTCTCTTTGGGACAAACATGTATGTGTCACTTCAGCACAGGAATTAGGCATCTTACTCTTAAGATTTTATTTTTTTGCAAATACTGATGTGCAAATAGAAAACACAACAAAAAAGCAAAAATTTTATTCCTACTAAAGAGTACTTTTTTTATGACAATCAGTGCACTTTTTTCTAAAGAAAGATTGTATGCAAGAGAAAACAATTGACTTGCCACTTTGGCTCAACACAGCAACCATATTTTACTCGAGGCATTAAAAACATCTGCATGGTAATTTCTGCAGTACAAACCTCAAAAATGTTCCCTCATGAACAGAGGATCAAAAGACTGCCAGTCTTGGCTTGGCCTATTTTGGCCTGTTTTGAGTCTATACACAAATTCATCACTCTCCAAAGAAAGGTCGAGAACAATTGTTAAACTTCAAGGATAGCTGGAGATTATCTTCAGGAGGATTTTTTTAATAAGTAATTTCACTGAAAATTACCTAAGTGGTCTAAGTTTTGAATGGGGAATCCCTGTTTAAGGTTTTTGTTGTGCCCTCTTTTCTTTCTTCATGAGCCAGATTTCTTCAGAAAAACTCTCAGCTCTAGCTGAGATATGCAAAACATTGTTACCTGTAGTTAATTCCGCTAAAGATTAAAACACAAATAAAGATTAAAGGATCTCCACAGTGCTTCAAATAGGTATGTACATTTTTCCAAAGACAGACATGGATCTGTATAGCATAGGAAAATTAAAACATCTTTTGAAATACTATGGTCTTGGCTAGGCAAACATTAATTTTCATAATATATAAAATTATCACTTGCTGCTGAACTTGAACACAGCTAGACCTTACTGGCAGTAGGATGCAGCAGAAAACAATTTAAATTACAGTATCTGACTGGTTTTCGTCCCCCAGTGCATAATTACAATTATTTGCAGTGCTTACTGGCATTGCTAGTTTACCTATGCTAGTCACCATGCTGTTTAACGGCAGCGCTGGTTCTCGAGAAAAGGTGCTGGATGTGCTGTAAACAAACTGTAGAATACACTGCAGAGAGGTGCTTATGGATCAGCAAAGCCTGGCAGCGGGGCCAGCAGAGGAGGGGATGGGAACAGCAGCGCAGCCGCCAGGGATGCAGGCAGAGAGGACACTCTCAGCCCGGTGCCGGTGCCGGTGTGCGGACAAAGAGCCCGGATCGGGGCCAGCAGAGGAGGGGATGGGAACAGCAGCGCAGCCGCCAGGGATGCAGGCAGAGAGGACGCGCTCAGCCCGGTGCCGGTGTGCGGACAAAGAGCCCGGAGCGGGGCCAGCAGAGGGAGTCGCTGCCCGTCCCGCCGCCCCCAGCCCGGCTCACGGCCCCTGCCCCACCGGCAGCTTCAAACAGCGCACAGGCGATTCCGTTTGCCTAAAAACTTCGTAATGCTAAATACGTAAGTCTTGTCCTGAAAAATCCCCCAGGTCGCGGAATCGCGTACAGCGCCGCACCCAAACTCCCAGCAACTTTGTGACGAGTTAGCTTTCAAAACATTCTACCTCTGCAAACTTTTCAGTCAATTCAATGTTGTATAACTTGAGAGCATCTTAAAGCAAAGCAGTTGATCCTTCCCGTTTGAAAGTAATTCCTTCTATTAACCTATTTATCTTCTATAACTGCAGTACGACTATTGTGCCTGAGACTTAAAAAAAAAAAATCCTTTACTGATCTTGTGTTAATCTAGTCAGTGCCCAAAATGGCACGTCCATGTTACTAAAACCATCAGTATTTACACTAGATATTCTTCTTTCAGTAGACATGTGAAAACAAAGCACTGTTACCAACATATTTTCCCATCCCAAGGAATACCCTGAAATCTTTGTGAAACTTTCTTGCTTTCATCATTGCTCAGCTCATCACACAAACCATCTGCATAAATAAAGATGTAAGCATCTGCTGTATGGCAAATGGTCTCAGGGGCAGATGTTTTTATCCTTGCATTCATGTCACTGGCTTGGATACATTATTTGAACAGATGTACACAATCTGAAAGTGTTGTGTCCCACAGTGAAACGTCTCCAACTGCTTTCTATCAAAGTACATAAATGCTATTTGCACCTGCATTTATGTTAATGATATAAAGGCAGCAGGGGTTCCAGCAAAGTGAGACCTGATGCTAAGAAACACATTTACAAGGCTAATGGAAGTTTGAGATCTCCCAGCACCAAACAGCCATACTAACATGGATACAAAATGTATAGAATCACACTCGACCTATAATTCTAAAAAAATTAAAATAAACATACTCAAAGAACAAAACTACTTTAGCATGTGATATACTTTTGCAATGCATATTTTTAAAAGACAAAACCTGCTAGATAAATAAACCAAAACAGCCTTATATTCTGCAAAATATTTCTCTAAGATACACAGTTCTTTCATGTTAGAGCCATTTAACAAAAGCATTTTATAAATCTGATAATGCCAATAGTATTTCAGCTCACTAAGGCACAGTGGTATTGTATGCCATTATGAAGCATTATAAAAAATACCAACACTTGCTCAACAGTAAATATTTAACATGAGTGTGAATAGTCAAACATAATGCTTCAGTGATTGTTGTCGTGTCATATGTTGTCATATGAATGAAATTGTAATTTCATAATCCTGAGGAAGAAATAGAATTTGACAAGTTAGATGCTTATCATTGCTCAGAGAAGTGCATCTAGTTGAACATGGTGTTACAATTGCTTGCTACATAAAAGATAGTCACTCTTCCTATAAAATATTTTAAAACTGAGAAAATAGATGTCTTGAAGGAGAACAGATCAAATTACAGAACACCTGCTATTACACGACAAATGGCAGCAGTGAAGGGTTTAGCTGTCACTCAAAGAACTTGCACTAATCATTATTTCCATACTTAAATGAAAAAAAGCAAGCACACTCAAAGTACAGAAACACTGACAAACATGCCACACTGAATGTACCTGATGGATAGGTTCCATTTGCAATATTTTCCAATCTATTTTCAAAGGTTTTATTTGTAAGAAATGTACCAACAATACAGTTGAACATAAATCATCCCAAATTACTAATACCCTCCATATTTTCAAAGTGCTACATTTAAGAAACAAGTGGTACTCAATATAAAGACAAAAAAGTATCATAGTAAAACAATATATGAAGACTAGTATATTTGTAGAATATCACCATTTCACACAGACATAGCTCTTGGTCATGATCTAGGGAGGCCCTGCAAAGAGATCTCGACAGACCAGAGGTCTGAGCAATCACCAGCCACATGAAGTTCAACAAGGCAAAGTGCTGAGCAGGGACCTGGGGCCCTGGTCCATGGCAAGTTGAACATGAGCCAGCAGTGCCCTGGCAGCCAGGAGGGCCAACCCTGTCCTGGGGGCATCAGCACAGCCGGGCAAGGGAGGGATTGTCCTGCTCTGCTCTGGGGCAGCCTCACCTCGAGTGCTGGGGCAGTTCTGGGTGCCACAGTGTAAGAAGGATACAGAACTGTTAGAAAGCATAAACAGGAGAGCCACAAAGATGGCAAAGGGCCTTGAGGAGAAGCTGTGTGAGGGGCAGCTGAGATCACTTGGTCTGTTCAGCCTGCGGAGGAGGAGACTGAGGGAACAACTCATTGCAAGAAAAGGTTTTTCACCCAGAGGGTGCCTGGGCACTGGAACAGGGCACAATCCCAAACCCCATGCAATTCAAGAAGCATTTGAGCAATGCTCTCATGCACAGGGTGTGACTCTTGGGAGTGGGACTGTGCAGGGCCTGGAGTTGGACCCTATGATCCATGTGGGTCCCTTCTAACTCAGCTTATTCTGTTGTTCTGTGATTTCTAACATGGAAGTTCACTTCAAAGTTTACCATTCCCTCTGGGTACAAGCTATTAACAGGATACTGACTGGAATGGATTTTGATTTAGGGGAAAAGAAAAAGCCTTTAAAAAAATCTCAAAGCAAACGCTTTATCAATTTGAAGTTTGCAAACAGCTTCACAGTTTATATTCTCCTACTACTCTTACGAAATGGCTTTAACATAAGACTATAACCAAGGTCAAATTCCTGTTACTTAAAGGAAAAATTAAATTAATTCTTTTAAGTAGTAGAATTGAGTGCTTCAGTCACAAGCATAGGAATGCAGAGCACACTCTGGGGTGGACAGCTTTACCCAACAGTAAGTACTGTCTTTCTTGAAAGAATAGTCTCAGGAGACACAAAACTCATCAACTAAGATCAAATAGAATGACATGCTTCTGGAACAGCTTCTTCAGAATTATTACAGCATCATAAAAATACTCAGTCTTCACAAAACAGGTAAAGTATAAACTTACATGACAGTAAAAGCTCAAGGCTTCAAATTAAGTAATAGATAGTGCTCTCCTTAATTAACATAAGTACTAACAATGGAAATTTAAATGACAACCAGCAATGGTTCTGAAAGGTCCATTAGAGCTGATGTCATATCCATCAAACATTCACTCACATTTAAGTATCATTAAAAATGACATTCATGTTAAAATCATATTTAAACATTAGCATTGAGACACAGATCAAAAGGGAAAGGAAACTGAAGTTACAGCTATACATTTAGAGGCTTGAAAACACAAATACCCTTACTAATAACAGAGGGGAAAAAAATCAAGACATCAACTCTTGTGAAAATAAAATCAAATGAAAGACAACTTTTGAAGAGACTACAAAAAGAAAGAATTAAACATGAAAAAAATTAGTAAGGATGAGAATGCTGAAGAAAAGGCATTTTTAAAAAAAAATCTAAGTTAATATTTATTCCTAAATGTGTAGCATAATTTGCAGATAGATTTGACCCCATTTAGTGTGGGGATCAAATATAGCAGGGATTTTCAAATATATGAGGATTTAAAAAAATTTAATACAACCTGAATACTTAATCCTGTTAAATCAAAGAAGAAGCAGATTTATGCACTTCAAGTTTCAACTACTGTGTTAACAGTAATTAGCAATGCCCTAAAGAAGAAAACAATGTTAGCTATTGTAATTGTTTAAAGTGATAAATGCTGCAGTAATGGCTTTTTTTTTTTTCAAATCATACCACGGCAGAATACTAGACACAAGCAATACAATGATTAATAATGAATATATTTCTTCCACATTTTAAATCACAAGCATCTAATTTCTAAATAAAGTATAGAAAGCATACTATACCTGCAGAAACTGTTAACGGATTCTGCATTATGCCCTTTAAGTTACGACAATGCTCCTAGAAAGAAATACAGATACTTAGAAGCTCTGATAATTTCTTAGAAACTAACAAAAAATGAACAGGACAGTGGCAATAGTTTCCAGACTTGTATTTCAGAATAGATCCCAATATGTCCATAGCTCTCAAGAACACAACACCAGGGATTTAAACCAAGTGTTTCTTTGGACCCCTATATGTGCTCTCCACATTTCAACACTGTGTACTACTAACTTAAGCTTCTTGTAATTAAACAACCCTCTTAAATCCAGGAAAGAGGACAGTCATGAATCCCAACGTGACAATACATTCTGAAGAATCACAGACAATACAGACAATCATTTCCCTTCAAACATGTGGACCTGTTGGGGAAGATCCAGAGGAGAGCACCTATGTTGATCACAGGGCTAAAGCATCTCTTTATGAAGAGAGAGCTGGGGCTGATCAGCCTGAAGAACAGAAGGCTCCAAGGACACCTTACAGCACCCTCCAGTACCTAAAGGCAGCCAACAGAAAAGCTGGAGTGGATTTTTTACAAGTGCATCTACACACAGGACAAGGGGTAGTGGCATTAAACTCAAAGAGGATAGGTTTAGATTAGATACTAGGAAGAAATTCTTTACTGTGTGTGGCGCTGGAACAGTTTTCCTAGAGAAGCTGTGAATGCTTCAAGGCCAAGCTGGATGCAGCTTTGAGCAACCTGATCTAGTGAAAGGTTCCCCAGCCAGGCAGGGCTGTTGGAACTAGATGGCCTTTAAGATCCCTTCCCACCCAAACCATTGTGATTCCATGTGACTGCATGGATCCCACGTAACTGATAGCAGAATCTTCCACGGATGCTACAATGAAGATATTGCCTTGCTCTTGTGAGCCAAACATTACACTGACTTCTGTCCTGAAAGTGCAGCTCGTATTTACAACAAGACATGATGCACTGTGTTTGACTTTACATTAAATGGCCACTCAGTAAATTAAGAATTGGCTACTTCTTTCCAGTGCAGTTGAGTGTGCTTTTCAAGCTGATTCAACAGTCAAGTAAGAGAGACATAGGATAATACAATGACAATATAAAACTGTTGCTATCCACTTAGATTTATTTTTCAGAAGATGGCTTAGCCTTTGGAATGGCTGCATAATAATTTGGTTCAACTGACCACTAACATGTTAGACATCACAAACAGTATAAAGCTCCTGCTGTCCTGATACAGCTAGAGGCTTTGGGAAGGTAGCAGCTAAGTCCACTGACTGACACAGATGGAACTACAACTTCTTGGGGGTTTACTCAGATCTAGGCTTTCATACCAGTGCAAATCTACAACACTCCCAAAAACAAAACCAGCTCCACAGATGTGGAGATTGCTGACTTTCTGACCAATTTAACAGCCAGGAGAATCTTACATAAGGAACATGCCAGTCATGTACTCAAGACCCATCTTCTGAGCACATGAAGTACCAAAGGTTAGTTTTGGTTAAATACACAAATACATTGGATAAACACTGATGCAAATACCAAACAAAATAAGCCTTGAATATATTTCTTTACTATCAGCAATCGACTCTTAAAAAGCAGAGGTGAGGTTCTGGGAAGAAGATGGTTCTGTAGGTAGCACTAAAGAAGTGAACACCAATTCCATTTTCAGGAAGTTCAACATCAAAGCATAGAAGAACACTGAGCCAACATTGAGCAAACAGGTGAAGCTCTTTGGTACCTGTACCTTCTGTTGTGAGCCACACCTAGCAAGCAGCTCAGGTGAATCAACAATCAGCATCTCCTGACAGCTGCTTGTGATGCCAATCAGCAGATCCCAACTCCTCAAAGAGCCTCTGTCCATGGTACTTGAGCAGCCAACCTCTGGGCTGTCAGACCCCGCACTCAAACACACTTTGGCTCATCTACATGCAGTTGGGTGCTGTGAGAACATACAGACAACTCCCTCTGCACATCCAACAATGGAACAGGCCGCACTGATGTAATTTTAGAATGGCGAGACACTTCTAGAAATCAGTGTGCGTTTCCAACTGCTCTGTCACCCACATTGCAAGTCATCCTTCTTTAAGGCCATATGGATCAGTAACAGCTTTTCAGAGAAACAAAGTCTGAAGTTTTTCTTCCCCCTTAGTATCTACAGCACTTCAAAACATACTGAAATATTTATAGCAACACATTCTTGTAAAAACAATTTGATTATTCAAATAAAGCTTCTCAAAATTATTATTTCAAATTCACATTTATTTCAGTTTCCATGGTCTTTCCCTGTGTATGGGAGCATTAAATTGTGTTGAGGGTGCCCCATCTATAGTTACCATCTACTTTTAGAATTATAACAAATGAGACTTCAGGATACAGATTAACAATTCTTAGAATACCATGTGGAAATAGATAGCTCTAGATATTTTTTCCAATGTTCTTTCCAGACATATCCACAAACCCTAACACTGTAACACAAAATTGGATCCTATAAATCCAAACAATTTGTAGAGGCATCTCTGATTTGAATTCAACTCTAACTGCAGCAAGGTAATGGTGTTAACCTAGAAAATCCAGTGCTTATTTGACAGACATTGATCACCTGCTCTTAATAATAATCATAATAATTTAAAGAATATAATTTCTCCAATTAACATTGATAATTTCTTTTAGCAATCCATGAATAGTATTTTTATTGTTTTTATATGAAAGAACCTTTCACCACACTTTATATTTGAAGATATTTAACCAAGTAACCTCCCTTTTTAGAAAAACTGAAGAGCTCAAGATTTTGAAATCAGAACAAACTCTTATGATCCCTTCAAATTTTTCTATCCATCCTTATATGTATGACTGTGTTAAAGCATGTTTTCTTTGACTACATATACAGTATACAAAGCAAACCATAAACATTGTGCACTTTTCCTCTCTCTGTTTTACACTGTTTTCAAATACATCAACTGCAATCCTGTCTTTTTGGTCCTTTCTCTGACAGTTTGACACTTTCCTGCTAGGCTGTAATATGTTTAACAGATATTTATTATCTGGAAACATAAAATACATAAATTATCTGAACATAAAATACAGTGTTATCAAAAAGTTCTGTACAGGACATAGATTCAAACTTTTAGAATTTGAAGATTGTAACATCCACAAAAATACTTACACTTGTCCTGAGCAGGTTTGGGGCTTTTTTCCCCATTTCACTATAAATCTGGCTTGGTATGACTACTTCCCATAAGAAAAAAACATGCATATTAAAAAAAACAACCCTAAATTACTAATTAAATTTTGTTACCTCCTTTACATTCTTACATCCAGAAAAAAATTTAGGCTGGTCACCAACTAATAATTCAGTATGTCCTGATGTTTTCATTCAATACTAAAGAGGCAGATGTTCTTTCATTCTTCCCTGGTTATACTTGAGCCCAAAACTGACTCTTTCCAAATAGAGGAGATTATACAATTATTTCTATCTGCCAATATCATAAATTCTTCTCCACCTGAGAGCTTATTAAAATGATAAAAAATTTTAAATTCTATATAATCTTAAAGTTTGTTTTGCTCAGTTTATAACTCTAAGACACTAAATAAAATCATTCAAATCACAGTATTCCAGAACTCAAATTAGTTTTCTAGAAATCTGCTGCTGACTAGTCAGAGATGAAAAGAAATCTATTACAAGAATTTCAAGTGAAGTGGAGTTGAAGCTGGACAGAATTAGAAAGTAAAATCTCTCTTAATGCCATAAAATAAGCTCTATCATGCCTGTACTATTCCTGATGTTACCAGAGAATGAAAGGATAAATTTCATTATCCCTAAGAGGCAAAAATAGCAAGCAAACTGGGAAAAAATCCCATACTGTAACTCAGTCTTTAACAACCAAAGGAAGCACAGCATATATATGTAATAATTTAAAAGCAATTTTCACAGGAAGATACCCACAGGTCTTTTATATGAAACAGGTGTCCTGATAGACACACTGAATATGAATATCAGTTGAACCCAATTAACCTAATTCGATGCTTGTCCATACTAAGACATTTATCTTCGATGTTACACAAAATCCTTTAGGATATTACAGAGAAAGCGATAAATAGGCTGCAAAGGTTATGACATTAATTTTACTGTCATCCTCATGCTTTAAGCAGACATCAAAACTAAAAACCTCATCCTCTGGGAAGGAAGAACTACCTGAAAGTAATTATAGGACTTATTATCATAACAGTATTAAACTAGACCACTATGACCCTAACCAAATTTATTTTTGGTACCTTTTGTTAAAAGAACAAAGCTTCTCAATGACAACTGCACCTTCTAATGCAGTGAACATTAGTTCAGGCACTGGAAGAAAGCATTAAATCAAATCTTGTAATTTCATATTAAGCTTAATTATGAATTTTAATTTAAAACTAAGCATGTAAAGAAGTGTTAGTCAAATATTATGTAATTTAATTTCAGAAGGAAAACATCTAACTAAAAAGAAAAATTAAATACTTAGTACAGTTTAGAAAATACATTCTCCTGACAGAAGCCAATGAAATGCCCATTTGTATTTCAAAAGCAATTTTATTCACTTCATTCTTCACACCTGCTCTTTCACATACTGTGCCACCTTGTAAATGAGTGCCATGCAAACAGTATTTCCCAAAATTTAGAAACTTTTAAACTGAAACCAAGTTCCCCAAGAAGCCTGAATGTATTGCATCAGCACAGCTTCCAGGAAAGTTGGCAAAATCCACTGCTATATAAAGACCAAGTTAGACTTGAAATAAAAGATTAAAACATTGAAGCTATGAAAAAACAGAGAGGAAGACAAAAATGACAGACACAATGACAGACTAGTGTAACACACAAAAGCATTTGTTCAAGCAAGTGTATTTGCCAAAAGCCTGCAGTGCTTGGCTACTTCATAAAATCAAGCACAAGGCATTAAGCCAATTTGTTTAAGATACAAAACCCCCTTCCAAAATCCTAAACCCCAATAACCAAGCAATAGCTGATTTGCATTTCTGAAAACCTGAGAAAATATTCTGCATTTCACTATTCACATCTTCAGTCTCAAATGGCTAATTTACTCCATGTTTTTTATTTCACATATTTTTACATCAGGAGTTAATCCTGTATCAGATCCTAGTCTTCCTATTCTATATCCAAAGAGACATGCATATAGTCACAAACAACAGTGTGTGAAATTGCTCACTGCTTATGTTTCCATACTTAGATAATTCATCACGGAGAAATGTGTGTCCATGGCAGAATTCTTTTGGCTGAGCCCATTAGATGACTTCAGCAGAACCACAAAAAGAAACAGAACAGTACAAACCCAGCAGAACCTAAAACCCAGGCTATTTATAAACTTTTGGTCATCCTGTGAGATGGACCAGTCCGAGCGCATTTCCTGAACTTCAAGCCTTACATGCACTGAATGCCACAGTGGCAATCCTGGACAAAAATGCTTCTCTTCATACTCTGCTGGGTGATGTGGGGAATGGTTGGCTGGCAAGCCCACACTCTGCCCATCTGTCAGAGTGGAACTGTGCCTACACGACAGGTTCTATGCCACTTTCAGTAACATGTTGCTGAGAATAAAAGCTTATTTATGAAACAACATAGGGCAACATCAACCTTCAGCTTAAAATAGCAGGCAAATGAAAAATGATTGCTTTTCTTGAGGAGATAAGTCTTTTGAAATCAGCTTGAAGGTTTTTCACTTGTATGAATAAAGATTAACACACACACTACATGAAATGAGGCTGTTCACACATTTTCTACTATTGTGGACAAACTAGCATACAGTCTCACTAATTATTATTTTACAACTATAACTATCTCCAAAAAATGAAAATTCAAGGAACTGCAAAAAAAAGTATAAAAGTGAAATTTCTCAAAAAGACACTGGGAGAAGAGAAGGCTAAAGAAGGTGTATTATTGATTCTTCATTTTATGAAATGTATGTGTATTAAAATAAAGTGGACTTAAAGTTTTTATTGCTACAAATAACCCCAACTATTTTCCATTTAGGAAAAACAACTCCATTCCAAAAAGAAATTCAAAAAAGCATGGTCACTATTATGCCTAATATTAGAGAATTAATTGAACGTCAAAAAATAACATCTTTTTTTTTTCAAATTTCCAATTTAAAAAGACAGATTGTCATATTATGTTTTCCTTAGTAAATCCCTTCTTGGTAGGAGTGTTCTAAATGCCACAAACTGGAGACTCATATAAGTTCCATGTCTGGGTTAAACATCTTTGTATTAAAAGGTCAAAGCTTCTGATTTAAAATACAGTCTTGGTTATTAATGGTGTGAAAGTAACTGTGAAATGATGAATCAATACAAAGTGAAAGATTTTGTTTTTGATTCTTAGGACAGCTAGAAAAAATAGTTCTGGAAACTAAAATTTCATTTTTATAACATACCACATGAAATCTACACTGTCCATAGTCTTACAATTTAAATTCAAATTAAACTTAGTATTTAAAACAAAACAAGAAACAGAAATGTGTACCATTCTTAGTGGGTAATGACTAATCTAGAATTCATTTTAAGATTCAAATAGCACAGTTCCTTCTAGTCCTTTTTCTCCCCATGTTAACCTGGTTCTTAATTAAGCATTCATTTATTGCTTGGGACAAAACTACTTAGAAACTTCGCTGGGATTCTCAACAATGCAATTTCATTCAGACACAATCTATGTATTTTACACTTCTGTTAGCAATATGTTACATCATTCATAGTGGAATTGCTGCACACCACCACAGTTTTCAGTTTGCAATACCTCATTAAATTGTGAGACTTTTTGACTTTTGTTCATAATCGATTACTCTTTTGATCTGGTAAGACCAGACTGCGTATTTTCTCTCACTGTGTACCTGCTACTGTACATTAGCTTTCTTTTCAGATAAACAATATCATAAACACTAAACAGCAAATTCAGTGGAGTTACACTAAAATTTTACAGAACCAGACAAACATCTATGATTGTATACACAGCTACACACAAAATCATTCAGGTTGGCACAAATTGCACTTGGTCATCCCATCCAACTTCCTTGCTTAAAACAATATTAACACTCGCCTTACAGCTTAGTCTGGATGAGTCTTGAAAACATCAACAACTGCCTTTCAGAAATCACATTGTATTTACTAACTGACAGCAAAGGGCAGCCTGAAAATGACAAGCTGAAAATTTGGCTTACATAGGGCAGATTTTTCCATCAATTTCTATTGCAAAGTTCTTACTACACTTAAGAACTACCTAAGCCTCCCATATTTCATATTTAATCCATCAGTTATGCTGATGGATTAAAGAGAACTTCAGTGATTGGCAGAGAAGAAAGGTATTTTCTAATAAAATGCCATATATACTAATGAATAACCTGTTTTTACGCTATAGAAGACCAGGTTATTTCAAAGAGCAGAAGGAGGTTAACATACAAAGGTATCAACCAAAATCCTTAAAGACTAAAGGAAAGACCATAAAAAAAACATTAGTTATATTTCACTTGGGGATTTTTTATCTTCCTCGACTTCAACATTTGAAGAATAATCTATTACTAGTAGTGTTACAACTTCCAGTGAAAGCTTTAGGATTCTGTTAATTTTAGACTGCAGAAAGACATTGCAGGTCTGCAAAGCTGAAAGGAGAGTGAGTTCTGTTCAATTTGGTAGTCCTAACATATTCTGGAGCTACTTGATACCTCAAAACATAACCACACATACAAAAAATTTATTTGAATGTGTCAGATAACACAGCCCTAAAAATTCCATTAATAATTAGAGGATTAAGAGTTATATTCACCCACACAATTTGACTGATTTACATTTGAAATGTGATGCTGAATTCTTCACAGAATCACAGATGGCCCTTAAGTTTTGTAGAGAAACAAGAAATAGTCAATCACTTATTCTATTTTGACTGAAGTATTTTTGGTTATTTCAGCACTAATCTGCATCCCTCTGATAAAACTTCCTGTGTCATTCAGTAAGGGTTTTGTACAGTGTTTCATTATTTTCATATAATCTGGGTATGTTGTTAATGTTCTACTTGGAAGAAAAACCTAGCTTTAGCTGACAAAAAGCGAAAAAACACTTCAGGCTTTGCAAGGTGAATTGCTTTTGCAATTCTTACTAAAATAATGGAATTATTTCTGATTTTACAGCTGCAAACTTGAACACAGTACTCAATTTTGCTGTGGTACCAAATAACAGCATCATCTACAGCTGTTTCTATAAGAATTTCCATTACAAGTTTCTTAAAAGGTCAAGAAAGCTACATTGTGGAATTTATAAAATTAGTGCAGTAATATCCTCTATACTTTATAAAATGCAGTATGTTTTTTAAGTTCGATGTATTGCATTCACAGACCCAAGCAAAAAAAGCATTCAAGAACTAACAAATTAAAATAAAAATTTTTATCAAGAGAAAAAATTAAAAATAATGGCCGTTTATTATGACTATGCTCAAGCAATAAATGACCTAAGCCAAAATGGGATGTACTTCCAAGATGTTAAAATTCAAGCTGCCTACCAACTGACGACTTTTTGTTTAAATTCCCTCGCAAAAGGGCTCATCTCTAACATACATTCAAACCTCTAAGACAGAAGTTAAGAAACAAAAGAACAGAAAAAAAGGTATTAGTACCAAAAAAAACTAACACTGCCACATGTCCAATACCATTAAAGCAAACTAAATTCTAAAGCCTAATTCCTCTCAAACAAAAAAAGCTCTTAATTTGAATTATACACTGAAATATTTAGTGATTTATGTTGAAGGAAAAAGGCTGTTTTCCACAGCTGAACTCAAAAATAACTTCTAAGTTTTTACTGAAGAAATAGAACTCATTTCAGCATATATAACTGTTGTGAGGTACAGATGGTCCTTGCTGATAGCCCTGTAGTAAAAAATATTCTAAGTAATGAATCAGCTTCCAATTCTGCTAGCCCAGACTGTTTTAGGGCTAAGGGCGGGTTTTTTTCTAGATTAGTTGAGTATCCAGTACACTTCAAGAACACATATGCTTTTAAAACCACAGATGCAAATACAATAGTTGGATATTTTTTATAACAATACCCAACATTAAAAACATTGCTCATGTTTTTAATGTAAAACTATGAGTTGTAACTTATGTTTCCCAAACATGATCCTAGTCACCAGAAACAAATATGTGTTTTACAGGCCACACATAAAAATCTAATGACTAGCATAAGCAACTTCCATTTTACTCAACTTCCACCTTTACTGCCTCCCAAGCATATAATAAACTGCTCTACATGGGAAAAATCAAACAGTAATTTGACAAATTAGAATATCATCTCACTGAAGCATTCTCATAAAATTCAGAGCTCCAAATTTAGTGCAAAAATTAAAAGGTCACATTTTATACAAGTTCTGTCACAGTAGGTGCCTTTAGTGTTAAAGAATATTGTGTAAATTTTATACTTGTAGATAAAAAAATCCCAACACGCAACCAAAATTATCTTGCATAATTAAGGGCAGTTCAACATCCACAGCTGAAGATGTGAACTACAGCTCTGGAACCCTCGTGAGAGCTGCAGCCAGGGAAGTGACAGCCCAGCTGAGAGCAGAGCACAGGCAGCAGAGGCAGCATCTGCCCTCCCTGTTGCTGCTGTGCCCAGACTAATTCATACAGACCCCAGCAGAGAGGTTCAGCTGTTCGCTGCATTCTTTGCTCGGTCACATCCCTCTCATTTTCTGGGAAAGCACTGTCACCACTCTGATGGATTCTCCTGCAGGAATGCCCCAGTTCCCTGGTTGGAAGCTCCTAGAGCTCTGACCCAACTGAAAAGGCAACTGCCGGGCTGAAGTGACTAATGTGCTATTCATTTTAAGAACAATCAGAACATAACAGTGTATTTTCTATTCATTCTGGTATAAATACATTTTTAATACAAACAGGAGAATTTAAATAGACAAGTATTCCACAGACATAGCTAGTTTTGGTGACATGCTTTATTGACTAGCATCAAGAAGCACATAAAATATCAGCTGTTGTTCAAACTGGTACACCCTTCCTAGAAAATATACTGGACAACATATTCTATGGTTTATTTAAATTATTCTCTTTCTTGCAGTCTATTATTGTCTATCAGCATTATGTTACTGATGAACCATACATACTAAAAAACTTTCACACAGTTAAAAACACAAAAAAGAGTAAATCAAAACCCAACCTGCCCTAGTTTACTGCCTTCACTCACTTAGCTTGTGTTGTTCCCATTGTGCAAATAGTCCTTGCCAAAATAATTTTAATTTTTGTATCCACCACCCTGCTTGTTGTTTGAGAAACGTTAAAGGCACAGAGCTTCAAAGGCTATCGGACATTTTTAATGAAGTGTCCTTAAAACATGTTCACGGAGAAAAAATGTGAAATAAACATGTCAAAATTATTCCTGGATGCTGTCCAGCAACCAGCTGTGGTGCACAGTCTATGCTAACCCTGGGAACATTCTTCTTTCTCTATGGGCCTCCAGCTTTGTCTTCTGTTCCTACGGATATTTGTATTCCAAATGCATTCACTTAAATCTCAAACTAAGCAAGACCAAACTGAATTAGTACTTCAAGAGGAAAACAATTAAGCATGACCAAGCTTTTAAAGCAACTAGGCTTTTTTGGTTTGACACACAGTACCTTTTCATTAATTCACCATACAAACCATGCTGTGGGACACCTACACTGCTCGAGTCATGTCAAGCCTTCAAATTCTAACACTGAAGTTCTCCTCACTTAGGGCAATTAAATAACCAAACATCTATTTTTTGAATAGCAGCCCTAATTGTTACTTTAAGTCCAAATCCAAACTCTGCTAGTCATGCTCACTGTCTGTAGATTACAGCAGAGTTCTAATTATTTAAGACACTGCTCAAGCATGCACTTAGAGATTTACTAAAGGTAAAGGTCACAAAAGAAAGGCTAAGGAAAAAGTGGGCCTAATGCTCAGCAGAGAAAGTGAAGGAAACCATGGAAGAGGCTGAGGCACTCATGAAATGTTACCAACAGTAGGTGAAGATGCAGTTGTACAAATCCCCAAGATCAGAAGGGTGCATTCAGTAGTGCTGAGAAAGCTGATCAGTGCCACCACAAGGATGCACTCTATCATCTTTTAAAAGTCATGGCATCAAGGGAGATTCCCAAAGACTGAAAAATGGCACATAGCCATCTTCAAGAAAGGCAAGAGAGCATCTGGGGAACTACAGGCCAGTCAGTCTAATATGGGTTTACAGAAAGGAGTAACCCCATGCAGCAGTACAATGCAGGTCTGACTTGCCCACTCTCATCAGCATTAATTATTCAATTCTCCTTTAAATCTTCACTGACAGCATACTACTATCAGCCTTTTCAAGGTGCACTTATTATACTTTCTAAATTTGGGCACATTAGTTCCCCTTCACCTCCAGCCTTCTAAAATTTCTCCACTGTTCCATGATTTGTTAAAACTCAAAATGAATAATTCATACAGCTTCTAAGCTTTTTTTCCTTTTTAGTATCTGTAGGTGTCAGTGCAGCAGATTTAAAAACATTTAACATTAATAGTTGCTGGTACAGTGATAATACATTTTTCCCATCACTAATGATGGAGGTGGTGAGATGTAAAAGCATCATCCAGCCTCTTTGTGAATACAGAACAAAATATTTATTGAATATTTATGCCTTTCTCTGCACAGCAGAAATTTATCATCCTTGCCCAGTATTGGACTTCTATCATTACTAAGCTTTTGTACCCTTCAAGAACATCCTCTATATTTAAAGAATTCCATTGTACTCCACTGCCCACAGATTTTTATTAATAACTTTACCTCCTTAATCTCCTGTCTCCAAGCCATACAGTGCTTGCCATCATCAGCTCCGTATTCTTTAGAACTGTATTGCTTCACTCCCTTCCTTACCTTGTTTCAACCAAACAAATCATGCTTCCTAAGAGAAGAATTGTTCTGGGAGTAACTAAATGAACAAGTAGGTGTCAAGCAAGTCACATTTTTATGCTCAAGTACTCCTTGTTTTTTAAGTCTGCTCTTCTTTTAAAAATTTAAATTCGAGATATGTGCATGCAGAATTTTTTCTTGGCTCCCAACCTGCAAAATTAGATCACAGCTCCTAACACACCTGCTCTATTTATTTTACATGCCTCAGAAAGAAAAACCTGTACAGAAGACAACAGAGTGGCTTTTATTTGTTTGAAAACTGTCAGACAGCTATAAAGAAGCATTTTTAAAGCTTCAGAAATTGATTAGCAGCCAAGTGATTTATCAGCACGAGTTCTCAATACCTGCAACACGCTGAATTCTCATAATTTTTCTTTACTGAATACAGAATGACTTTTAAGAAACTACTTATCTTCCTAGGATCTGAACTACACTGATAAAAATTTCCAATATATTTTTTCAGATAAACATTGGCACAGTACTACTCTACTTGTCTTCTGAATGGTGAGAACTGTTAAAGCAGGCAACAGAACATTTAGTATACAAGACCACAGAAAAGTCTGCAAGATTTTACTATGACATTTCACTTTTCAGAGGTTCTCTAATAAACACTCATTAAACATGTTTTAACATAAAATTTATTTCAGTCTGCTATAATTTTCTTTACACAGCTGTGATTTGGTTTTTTAATCTATTGTTTTGCTTTATCTCGAAAACTTGCACTAAATAGCAAATAGAGAAGCCTAGACAAAGAACACAGTATCCTTTAAGATTTAGATAAGGATTTTAATATGGAAAGAACATTACCAAACATACTTCTGTAAAAACAAAAATCAATGCTTCCCTTGCAGCAAAGCAGAAAACCCTGCATATTATTTCTACCACATTCACTTCTGCTCTTCAAAGTCATTCACCTTTCACTACCAGTGAAATAATGTAAGATATGTGTTGTAAACTTTGTAGTTTTGAGATGTGCACTGGGTCATGCCAACAATCTGCATCATCCTCTGTATCAAACATTCATTCATCCAGCTCAACTACTTCTTTTTAAGGCACTGGAAGGGAGGAGGGGAGATTAAAAATAATGGTGATAACTGCCAAAGACATTCTGCATTTTTCCTCTAAGCTATTTCTGATCTGTGTGAATTCACTTGCTGCATGCAGGCCTCATGGCACATACCATGGAAATGTCAATGATCATGCCACAAGTTAGAACTGAATTAACCTTAAAAATGAAACACAAAATTGCAGTGACAAAGAGCTCCCTTCAAACTCACAGTCCTGTGATAAATCTAAAAATACAAGTACTTCCATTGATGATAGTTATCTTCAAAGATAAATAAGCATATATTTTTTTCAGTATTTCTGGCTATATAATTTTTTTTTTGCAAGTATTTCAAAAACTGTTGGCTGCAATAGCTGCAGCACCTACGTTTTTTACGTAGCACGAAATTCACAGACTGGAAGCCAAATTGATTTTATACAGATGGAAGAATTGAGCTTAAGTTTCTGAAATGTGAAGTTTTGGATAGAAACTTTAGTCTTCAGTAAGTAAAAAAAAATTAGACAATATGTATACATTTAGCAGATGACAAAACATAAAATTACTTTGAGCATCAGAGCAGATGACAAGAACAGAATTCTTCCTATACAGGAGAAACACTTGTATAATAAGGATACAGTGTATTCTGTTTTCTAACATCTTTCAAATTGCTAAATACTTTGTAAGGTTCTCTGTTTTCAGACTATTAATCTAAAATGGTAAAATTAAAAAACCTTAAAAATAGAGAATCACAGAATATCCTGAGTTGGAAGGGACCCACATGGATCAGAGTCCAACTCCAAGCTCTGCACAACCCCATTCCCAAGAGTCACACCCTGTGCATGAGAGCATTGCTCAAATGCTTCTTGAATTGCATTGAGCTTGGTACTGTGACCACTGCCCTAGGGGAGCCTGTCCCAGTGCGCAGCCACCCTCTGGGTGAAAAACCTTTTCCTGATATCCAACCTGCACCTCCCCGACACAACTTCAGGCCGTTCCCTCATGTCCTGTCACTGGTCACCACAGAGAAGAGATCAGTGCCTGTCCCTCCTCTTCCCTCACAAGACTGCAACCAGGTGTCCCCTGAGTCTCCTCCTCCGCAGGCTGAACAGACCAAGTGATCTCAGCTGCCCCTCAAGGCCCTTTGCCATCTTTGTGGCTCTCCTGTTTATGCTTTCTAACAGTTCTGTATCCTTCTTACACTGTGGCACCCAGAACTGCCCCAGCACTCGAGGTGAGGCTGCCCCAGAGCAGAGCAGGACAATCCCTCCCTTGCCCGGCTGTGCTGATGCCCCCAGGACAGGGTTGGCCCTCCTGGCTGCCAGGGCACTGCTGGCTCATGTTCAACTTGCCATGGACCAGGGCCCCAGGTCCCTTTCTGTGCTCACCAGCCTCTCATTGCCCAGTTTCTCCATCCAGGGTTGCCCCATCCCAGGGCAAAGCCCAGCACTTTGCCTTGTTGAACTTCATGTGGCTGGTGACTGCCCAGACCTCTGGTCTGTCGAGATCTCTCTGCAGGGCCTCCCTGGGAGCATCAGGCACACCGGGGCAAGGGAGGGGATTGTTCTGCTCAGCTCTGCATGGGCTCAGCCTCTCCTGGTGGCCTGTGCGCAGTTTTGGGCACCACAACAGGAAAAAAAAAAAAAAAAAAAAAAAAAAAAAAAAGCTTTTAGAAAGTATAAAAAGGAGTGAAGGACCTTGAGGGGAAGCCATACAAGGAACGGCTGAGTTCACCTGGCCTGGAGGAGACTGAGGGGAGACCTCATTCCAGTCTATGGCTTCCTTGTGAACTCTGTGGTGACCAGTGACAGGACATGAGGGAATGGCCTGAAGTTGTGTCAAGGGATCTTTAGGCTGGATATCAGGAAAAGATTCCTCACCCAGAGGGTGGGTGGGCACTGGAACAGGCTCTCCTGGGCAGTTGTCACAGAGTTCAAGGAGTGTTTGGACAATGCTCTCAAGCACAAAATGTGACTCCTGGGGCTGCCCTGGGAAGGCCCGGGAGCTGGACTTTGATGATCCTCGTGGGTCCCTTCTAACTCAGGATATTCTATGATTCTTTCTGTGCACCAATGGCAAACAGCATAATTCATCAACATTTTAGCAGTACTTAACACTCTTATATACAGTTCAAGTCAAGAAAGCCACGGAGATAAAAATTGCCCTTAAAAATCCAGTCAAGAGGCACTCTGTGACTAAACAGCTTGTGAACACTGAAAGTGAGAAACCACTGCACTTGAAAACAAAGCGCCTTCAGTTCTACCAAATGTGCTATTACACCGGATGTGTGTTAAATTTGTTTACATGTTACTTTTTATAGCCAGGTTTCAAACTGAGGCACTTAATCTATCCTTAGATAAGTAAAATGAATTAATCACTATCAAATCCTAGACACATTTATGCATTTTGTCACAACAGTAATTTACATGTCCTCCCTAAGAGAGAGCAACTATGACTATAAAAATACAGTTGACTACATTGTCTGAAAGCTTAAAAAGCTCCACTAATTCAAATAATTCCTTATTTCTATAGCAGTTTGTTAAAACCAAAGAGTTTCTTTCTCTGCACTACATACACTTAAGCTTAGGTCCAGTTCTTCCCAGCTTTGCACCTATGTGCATCACCTTGCCTCTAGTACATTACAGACATTTAAGTCCACAAGAGTTTTAAGTTACACAGACACAGAGGATAAACAGAACCAGCTTACATCCTGTAACATGACTTCTATACAAAAAGCAAGAGGCAATTCACATAGACCGTGAAAACACAAATTTTTCATGGAAGAAAATTCATTACCACTCATGATACTTTCCACCACAAACTTGAAATTCATAATGGAGAGTCTGGTTGGTTACATTCTAAATATTTTACAAAATAAATTCAAAACAGATTACATTTAATTACAAAATAATGAGTAATTCTTCTCTACCTTTATCCAAGCAGAAGCAAAATTAAGCAGGTAAAGAGAATGGCAAGATGAACTATACATCCTATTGAATAGGAAATAGGCTTCAGGAGAGTTTGCCTCTCAACTAACTCTAAATTCACTTTTTTTACAATATATGGTCAAAAGTAAGCTGTTTTGGGAAAAAAAGCTTTAACCAAAGTATTACCCTGCTGCACAGGAAGCCTATCATGCTTGCAACATGTTTAACACATAAGCAAGTGGCTAAAGGTAAACCCTCTTCATATGAAGTTTCCTAACAAATCTCAGGCATCTGAAGACAAGCAGGCCACAATAAAATGACAGTGTAATTGGAAATTACAAGCAGCATCTTCTTCTGTCCAGTTATACTCACCTAATGTTTCATGGTTTTTTTCACATAACTATTATATAAATACTTTATTCCAGGACTGGATTTCTTTGTGTTGAATAATACCCCATAAGAATATCTGGGTTCAACAACAAAAATAGACAGATCTGACAGCCAAGTTCCTAGTTACATGATGGACTATGCAATTAACAACTAGCCACCACACTGACTACATTCCAATTATAACTAAGGCATCAAATTCAAGACTTCCTGAAAACACAAAAAAAAAAACATTAAAATAAATTCTTCCTATCATTCACTAGCATAGCAACATAGTCAACAACACACACGCCAACTGTTTTAACTTCTATTTATATAGTAAAGCACAGGCATCGGAGTTCGTAAGAATTAAACTAAGAAAAGGGCTCAAATTGATACAATTTATTACCTACAAACCATTTTCTTCCAGGTATAATCATATAATCCCACTGAGCTCACACTTACATATCGACAAGACTTCAGTCAGTCAGTTACAGAGAAGACTTCTGAGTATCTATGTTGCAAGTACAATAATACAGCTAAACAAAATAGAATTACTTGCAGCCTGAGAATTTCACAAAGCAGCCAATTAAACGCACAGTTAATAAAACCAGGATTATGACCCAAAAAAAGTTACCTCTAACAGGATAGTAAGATACAATAAGATAATGAGACTGCTCTAACTGAAGTATCAAAATTCAGTCTACTTCTTGAACCAACAGAGCACAGAACCTCCAACTACTTTCTCTGACATTGTCAGTAACAAAAAAAAAACCCCAAGAAACAAACCAACTCAACACTCACCAGTGTCAATGTATCAGCACATTACAACTCCTCACACCCTAAAAAAACCCTGCCATCACAACCTTTCATCTGTCTTGGCACTGTGAGAAAACAGCATAAAGGTCATGGAAAACAAACTTCACTCACATTCTTACAGGTGTCTCCTCCACATTAAAGCTGAAGAGCAGCACAGAAAACCTTTTGGTGCCTCTGCAGAACAGAACACTTCAGTTCCCACACACTGAACATTTTTCAGTAGTATACAATCACTTCTACTTAAAAACAAAATAATACCTTGGGTTTATTGTTTATACACCAAAACTGAAAATCATAAGAAATACAGGATAACAGAACTATGCAGGAAAGATAGAACTGAGTAAGATTCTGGGTTTTTTTCCTTTTTTTTTAAGATATGCAGCTACTGCAAAGAATTCAAAAGAAAAAAAAGAAGACTCAGCTAAGTAGTTCTACATTCAAACAAGCTTAAAAAGATTTGCCAATTATATGGTCAAAAGTAAGAAGCTACAGTCAAAATCTGTCTTTTTTATATCATAACCTATTTTCCAAATGTATTAAGAAAAAATAATCTTCAATGTGAACTCACAGTTATTCAATCAAGATTCAGCAAATTCTAAACCCACACACTTAATTTGTCATATATTTTGGCTGCTAAGTCTGACTCTAAAAGAGAGATGTGCTACCTTATTATTATTTTTTTTAAAGATTTCTCTTGGGATTGCACAGCAAAGGAATGAGTATGCAGCCTATCTTACACAGGAAGGAGAGATTTTTATCCTTAAAAACAGGAGGTTCGCCCACATGATCACCTGGGACAAACTTGGCCACTGCAAGCAGGCTAGAAGGTTATAGGAGCCTGGGAATGTTTAACATCAAGAAAGTAATTACAGCCCAGCAAGATCAGAAGGAATTACACAGGAAATGTGAACAGTAACCCTTTCATGCCAAAAAAAATCATGAAAAAAGTCAGCTCTCAGCTGCCAGGCTGTACAAACCAATTGCAAAATGCAGGAATGGAAAAAACACTATATATTACTAGGCTATAAATTCCCAATGATGTGATAAAGCTACACCTCCATGAAAAGAACAAAATCCCTGGTCTTTTTTTCTTGCCATGTATATGCAGTATAAATAAAGCCCAGAAGAATCATGAGAAAGTTGCAAACACCACACAAGAATGGTCAGTTGTCTCTTCTGAACTTTTTCTTTTAAATTTATGCTGATCCAACAGTGTTCCCTCTAGAAGATAGTCAAATATCTTGCTCTTATTTAGTCATGGAAAACCTCTGTCCAAAAGATGTAAGGCATTATTCAAGCAAGAACACTAACTCTCCCCTTTACCTATACAATAAAAATGAATCTCCCAAATTCTGAAATAAATCCCATAACTCAGCAGAATGGGCTCAAAGTACTCCACGTATTTGCTGGTGAAACAATTTCTATTCTCTAGGGACATGGGGAAATTTGAGTAATCTGACTGCAGTTCAGTCTAGTTAGAAAGCCTTCAAGTGTGATATTGGAAAGTGAACAGTGATCACATGCCTGTCCTTCACAAAGAACTGGGACCCATTTCAGTGAGACAAGAGATTTTTTTCCTAAACTCCTCACTAAGGAAAATAGAATTCCTTTAAATCTACCAAGACATAATGCAGTACATAACCCCAGTCAAACAAGAGATGAACAAAGCAACCAAGCACTAATGTTTCTATTAATTTATTGATTAAAATTACCATGATTACATATCCTCATTAAATAAAAATAAGCTCCCTTAAAATGAATTCTAGTGTATATCTGCTCTACTGAAAAATTAGATTAAAAGGTACTTTTACAATTAAAAAAAAGAATCATTGAATTATCTTACTTAAGTAACACGCTTCTTCAGTTCTTAAAATTACAAATCAGAACAGCATCACCACATATTGCAGTGCCAAAACCACTGTATCACTTTAGCTTCTTTTCTTCCAATCTTGTGATTCAGGTGTTCCCCTCTACCTTCCTTTACTACCAAAGCCTTTATTTTCCCATCTCTTCTGTTGGATTCTGTTTGGTTTCCTTTTCCTTACCTTCACATCTTAGTAAGGTGGGTGGATTTTGCCATCACTAAAGCCACCTGCACAACCAATTTCTGCATGGCTGAAGCCTACTCAGCTACCTGTTCAGTGGAATATCTAAATAATAAAATCAAGGGGGAAAAAAAGAAAATACAAAAGCAGCACATGATTTCAAACACATGTATGCAAATAGGGCAGAGACAGTGCAGTAAAGAAGCAACAAGGACAAGAAGTAATTGCTGACATTACAGCCTGCACAAGTAACAATGAACAATAACTCCCATCCTTCAGGAGATAAAACTGAAACATGAAACAATTATTATGTCCTCTTCTTTTACTGAGATGAAGGCTGAAAAGAGACAAGCACCACAACCTCACTCTGGAGACAAAGGGAAAGTTCCATTTTCTCCTGCACTAAACTTAATCCCACTTCTAAGGATTGGTGATTTGCAAAAATAAACTGAACTAGCTTTCCCAGTCAATACACGTGCTTCAAAGATTAAAGTCACTTCTCCTAAATTTGTCTGTCTCCACAGCAGATTAAAGATTCAATAGTACAATATTCATACAAGATGTTAGCCAAAAAAATTGCAGTAGTGGATGAACCACTAGTTTTTCAACAGCTATAAATGCAACACAAATCTATCTGCAGCATACACCACTGTATATGGTTCATTAGTCAGAAAAAAGGATTTCAATTTTGTTGCAAGATACTCTGTTTTCAAAGGACTTGCACGTGTAAAGCAAAAATACTCTCAGTGATGTTTTTTTTTCAGGTCAATGTGCTTAAAACCACAGCCTGTCTTCAGCCAGGTCAACTGACTGAAGTTTATCAGAAGCCAGGAGCTACCTACAGGGGCTATTACTGTGCAAATGAGCTGGTGGCAACAGCCATGGGAAGGGTTCCCTGTACCTCCCAAGTGTAGGCAGCACATCAGGAACTGAGCATTCCTTTCAAAACATGAACTTGCAACTGACTCATCTGCAGCACTGTGGCTCAGTGGGCACTGCATAGGATTCCTTTGCAAATCAACATTTTCCACCTGTCCAAATCTGCTCTTTGTGAAACCACGGTAGAATTTGTATCTGAAAACTTGTAGGAGCTGAACTCAGCGATCCTTGTGGGCCCCTTTCAACTCAGGATATTCCACAACTCTAGTGTACCACTACAAGTAATACTCTCTAATTGGGAGATTATTGGCATTCATCTTATTTCTAGAAAAAAATGTAATTAACTTTCAAAACCTTAAAGTAAAAAATGTTGTATTTTGGGCCTGTGAAAACACTTTATAATGAAAAAGTGAATTCCAAAGATACTAATTTTGAAAATTACTATGCTTATAAATACAGTTATTTGTAATGTGACTAGATTTCAATAGAAATTTAAAACTTTCTCATTTAGGAGATCTACAATCAGTCAACCTAACACAAGTTAATATTCCCACCCTGTGTCTTCCTCACTCCAAGTATACAGATTAAACATTTTCTCCTTCCCAATCCAGAGCATCTTTCTAAAAATAGTTGCCAAAGACTGAATTATCAGTTAACTACACCACTGACACACAAGTCTTGGAGAAAGAGAGGCCAGTAAAGAAACCTGAAACCATTCTCTGCAAATATCCTCCATTAGGCAGGCATGGCTATTCTCTCTCAACCATTACTAATATCTATGAATTCTTTAGGTTATCTGTTAATGTTGCAATTATCAACAAATATTTTGGAAATAGTCTTTCTAGTGTTTCAAGTTTGAAATGTTATGAAGAGACAATTCAAATAAATTGTTTCCATTACTGAACAGCAAACACTTTAAAACGTCATTCCACTTGAACAAAAAAAGGCTCACATGCCCAAATTAATTATGTCCCTCATCACTGAAATCCCTCAGGGTTCAATAAAACTCAGGATACTTAGCCTGTCCTATTCCCCTGATAGGACACTTGCAATAGTCTATAGGTACAGTCCACTTTAAAAATTGGTTTTTTACTTTTTGCTTTCTAGGGAGAAGATGCTTTACAAATTCTTATATAACACCATCAATACATTATTCTTTTACCTTGATTTGCATGTTTGATGATGTTTAAATTAAAACCCATTATTCCACAACTTGTATAACCCAGATTCCATAGGTTTTATCCACAACATAACGATTTTTCTACTTTTTTAATGTGGTCACAAAGTCTTTCTGACACAAAGAAATGTGAAAGCCAGGTGAAATATATCTGTAAGAAATTAAGTTCAGGACAAACATAATCAAACACATCAAAACTGTTAGTTTCACCAGCTCACTTTAGGCAGACCATGCTCCAAACTGGTCAGAGGTGAACAATCCTGCACTGGACTAGACTAACTCTGTGTCTGAATAACCCTACCAGGAGCTGTTGATCAAACCTGGCTTCCTTATCATTTAAGAAATCCAAAAGGCTTCACTCAATCCTCTTGGAGCAGCTCTGACCACAATTATCTCCAGGCCTGCCACTTTCAAGTCACTGACATTAGCTGTCTAAGAAACTCAACATGCTACAGCCAACAGGCAAGTTAGTCCTGTGTTGCTTCAGCAGTGCACTTACATTATTCATCAGCAAAAGACATGAGAAGATTTGTTCTCAAACCTGAACAGCAGCACATTTCACTCAGGATTTTGTAGAGGAGAACAGAGCATGTACATTATATACCTTACACATATGATGCTTCTGTCAAGTGACCCCACTATACTAATTGCTTTTTAAAAAAAAGTCAAACTTCATATTCTTACTAAATGCACAATAACATATATTATTTTTATTTCAAACCCATCTCCCCTACTACCAGAGCTAGACAAGTGTCCAGCTTTACCACCAGGATAGAAGACCCAAAGCAGGAGTCAATGTGGTTTACTAAAACACTAATACAAAATCAGTGAGTACCATCTCAAGGAAAAGTTGATTTATTACTGTTCTCCCCTCCAGATCACTGTGTAAATAAAACTTTTTCGTCACAGAAAAAAAAAAATTACTCCAGGAATTTTCAAGTATATCATTCTACACATACAACAACAGAGAACTGCCACAATTCTCAAATACAGCAACCTGCAATCAAAATTATGTAAATATGATGTAAATTACATCGTATTTATGTTTCTATAAACTATACTGTGGCAATATATACTCTTGTAGTGCAAGTAGATGATGAATGAAAACCAAAGATGTGAGAAAGAAAGAGAAACAAGCAATCAGGCTGCTAACAAACTACACCAAGTGTTTTCAGAAATGGCCCTTAATAAGGTAAGATGTAAAGAAAAAAGAAGCCACCACTGACTTTTGGAGCACAGTGTTCATTTACAAAAGTGCAAAGAAATAATCCAAAGCAAGAAACTTCTCTAGGATCCTACATACATCTGGGAGCCACCTGATTATGTAAAGACTGGCAACATGTAGTGGTGCCTTTTAAATGCATCTTTTTCAAACAGTGACAATCCCAAATAGCAAAGCTTACTTTTCAGATGTTCCAACCCTAAATAATGTTTAAAAGTTTACTATTATTTTCAACTTATCATCCCTGGCAGAGTACCTCTCAGTTACTGCAGTTTTTCTGCCTTGACAGGGGAATTCCATTTCTAGGATTCACGCAGAGAAAATGTTTCAGTATAAATTGTGGCTATTCTAAGCCAGGAAAATATCCCACGGATTGCTAAGTTACCATCTTTCAGGCAAGTTCTCCGTAATTAAGGTATCAATTATAATTTCACAGGCATGCTTTATTTTATAAATAAACTCTGTTTCCACAATTTGAGCTGTGGGAAAGAATGTCTGCGTCAATGCATCAACCCTTGCAGCACGGCAAGTTTTGAACTGAATGCCAGCTGTAAATGTTATAACATGGATTCTAGCATGGAAAAAAT
This sequence comes from Oenanthe melanoleuca, assembly GCF_029582105.1. Lineage (NCBI taxonomy): Eukaryota > Metazoa > Chordata > Aves > Passeriformes > Muscicapidae > Oenanthe > Oenanthe melanoleuca. The sequence continues at coordinate 134,189,645 of NC_079335.1, forward strand.
AGGAGGAAGACTTCCCTCTCACCCCCAAATTCCCACAAGACTTCTGAATTTTTTTATTCCTGTCATGGCACCTCCCTGACATCTGCTCTTTGCTGCTCTAGAGCCAAATACAACAAATTCAACTCAATCTGCTGCTAAACACACCAAAAGTAAAAACTGCAGCCTGCACTAAATGGAGAGAAAAAAGACATTTAAGTGGCAATGAGAAAAAGCCGATTCTGTAGTCTTTTCCTGCTGAACACTACTTCTGATTCTTTTATCACAGAGTTTTATATTTGAGTTTGATAGAGACTGAAAGCAAACAGTTTCTAGAAGTCAAACCATGCCAAGAGAAAAGACTGGCAGAGCGACAAGCATGCTCATTTAATTAAGATACCCCCACTGCTATTTTTATGACTTTTTACATACTTGCTGGGAGTTGGCAGGGTGACACAGAAGGCCAGCGTTAGCTCATTTCATCCTCCCAAAATATTCCATCACTCCAGGTACAGAACAAACTTGTGTACTGACTCAAATTAAATTACTGCAGGAACACCAAGTTAATGCACAAGCCCAGGCAACAGAAAAATCAAAGCTGAACAGAACAGTGTCTCATGAGTAGCAAGTGACAAACAACTAACCTATGTAAATTCTTTCCAATTTCATGAGGACCCTGATGTTAATCCCCAAAACCTCTTTTCCAATATCCACATCTACAAGAGAAACAAAGTAAATCAGTGCATCCTACCAAGGGAACTAGACATGTTACCTGGTGGGTATCTCACCTAGATATAACCCAACACAGGGAAAGAGAGGAAATAAATTAGTGAGATGCTGTAACTCTTTCTCCCATAAACAAACTAGAGAAAGATTTAATTCCGTTACTCACATCATCAACACGTGGTTTTTAGATGAGCTTTATTAAAAATCATGATGGAAAAAATAATTTTGCAAGTGACAAAAAGATAAGGGATTATATTCTTTCAGGAGAAAAAGTAACCTGAGCCTGTGTAAATATTCCTGCACTCTAACTTATCCGATTTCTATTAGAATTTTTCTAAATTAAAATTATCCTTAGTCTGCAGAGCTCAGTCTTACTAGTTTATTAAGAAATATATCCTTTCTCAAGTTCCCTTTTTCACTTTGCCATCCTAACTTCACAGAACATCCCCTTACTCTTATAGCATGAACCAACAAAACAAATGCTTTGAACTACTTCCTCAAACAATCCATCATTCTGTACTTTGCTATAGTTCTCTACATTTACTGCCTTTCAAAGGCTAAACAATCTCCTTTTTTTTTCAATTTCTCTTTATAAAAGCAGTTTCCATCCCCACAGATTCCTCTTTTAGTCTCTTCCCTGATTCCCTTCTCTCTACATCCTTTTTAGAGGCATGCAGCACCACATCCACTGTGATGGCCTGCTTTCTGTATGACAGTAAGATACTGATTTTTACCATAGCATTTTATACTCCACCACACTTTGCTTACTTTAAGTATGAACACAGGTATCAGAAGTTAAGAGAAGAAAAAGAGATTTCTAACATGCAGTCTCCTACTTTTGAGTATGTGGCATTACTCACATGTCAAGACATCTCTTGGGGCCAGGCAGTCTTCACTTTTTTGTCCTTCAGCATAATTTCTTTTTTTTATCTCATCCATTACAGACTGCAAACCTCTGTCATTTGCCAATCAGGGTATCTTCCCAGAAAGAAAATCACTGGTTTACAGGAGAACACAAACACACACTAAGCAAAGCTAACTGCCCAAGACTTTTTGCTTTTAGGTCTTCAATGAGGCACCAAGCATGCCAATAAAAAAACGTACAAAATGCAAAAAAATGCTTTGGCACAAAGCAAGTCAGTAAAAGAATACAGCAGACCTGCCCTCTGAAAAATTAAGACTGCAATAAAAAAAGCTAACTCACACTATACTGAGAATATTCTACACCCTACTTATTATACCAGAACTACGGAAAACACATAACATCTCTGAATTAACTTACTAAATACCATAAAATATAATAGATACTATATTGGCCCTTACAAGGTACAATCCAGCAAAAACTAGAAAAAAAGTTTCCAAAAACACAGTGCATTACATTTATAATCTGAAGATTTGAAATCACAATAGCCGATCACTATTTTTCTCTAGAAACTAAAAACAAAAAAAAAAAACCACAAGAGAATCTATAAGACTTTTTTTTTTCCTCAATGATGAACAATATTGTAAAGTTTGCTTAATATTGCCGTTTAGGGAAGAACATAATAGAGTGATTGACCCCACTCTCTGTTCTTAAACACTCTGCTAAAAGAACAAACTATTTGTAAAAATAACAAAAACCAGCTGAAGGCATTTGGGTGGTCTCCATTTGAGTCCTGTAATATAGAACAGTTCCTTTTTTCTAAATCCAATACTGATTTGTTTTCCTGCTTCAGAAAAGCCTCAAAATCTGTTGATGACAAAAGCAACACAACTCACTGAACATCCACACTATTTTACTGGCAGGCTGGTAACTTCCAAGTGCTTGATTCATCACACACAGTACTACACTTACACAACAGGACTATGCAGGTTTCCATAGACTGATCCTTTTTAATTCCCTAACAGTATTTTGGGGGTCATATAGTTTTATCTTTAGGACACTGCACATAATTGTTGGGTACTTCAGCTTTACTGCCCTGCTTCCTAAAAACATGGATCTATCTTATTTCTTCAGCAGCTGTTTTGATTGAGCTGAGGAAGAGCAAAAACTGTCAGAACTTCACGTCTTGGTGTATGCAGCACTCTTTAAAAGGACAACCTGATACAAATCTGATATTATACACCCTCACAATCACCAGACTGTAGTCACCCTTAGGGAGGCCAACTAGTCATGGCCAAAAAAATCCACCAAAAGTTCCAAGTCATTCAGCAGAGGACTGAAGTGTGCTCAAGACTATAAAAGTCAGTAACATTTCTGTAAAATTCCTATTTTCTACAGTTCTTCCCAAATAACCACAAACATACATATCAGAAAAGTGGCAAAGAAGCATAGTATAACAGCAATGACATCAGTCTAAGCTGTAATTTGTCAACATACACCATTCTCATAGTGTTGGCCCAACAGAAAGATCCTTTGAAGAAGAGATCCAGTCCCTTGCAATTGTCCCTAACAGCTGAATAATGTGCCAAAAATCAAAACAATGCACTTCTGAGGGGTTTTTTTTTCTGCTTTGGTTTCATGTAAAACCATTAAATAATTTCTAGAGACATTTCAGCATTCAGCTGCTGGTAACATAGGGCCTCATGAAAAAGACTTGAGTATGGAAACATAGCTCTGACTGCTCTGCCACACTCTTGAACAGCAAAAATTTTCCCTGGAACTGTAACTTGCAATCAGCCTAATATCCCAAACCAATTTCAGTGATAGAGGCTAGTAAGTCTGCCAAAAGTAGTTTCTTTCCCCCAGAACTCCTTTGCCTATCAAAAAAATTTTCCAAGCTGCTTTTCCCTCTCTTTAGCACCTGCTGCTCCTAGCAAATACCCAAGTGAGCCCCAAGAATACTCCAGTCTCCCCAGTGGCTTCTGTGACAGAGGTTCTTCAGCAGGGCTGAGACAGTCCAGCTCTGAAGCTCACCACATGACCACTCCTTCTAAACCAACAGTCCTGGGTTTAGACTTTCTGAAAAACAATGAACTGCTAAGCCACAGAATAAAACAACATGATGCATACACAGAAATTAACATCCTATAGCAGCCTCTAAAAGTAAAAGTCACACTTCAAATAAAAGCATGTTTTTGATTTAATACTCTATAATTTTACTTTTATTCCATGAAAAAAAATCTCATCATTCCATAAAAGATAAAAGTTTAACCACAAATGAAGTGACCACAATGCATTACAATTCTGAAAGATGTACTGAGCTAATGATTACATTCTTTCCTTTCCATCTGTGCAACAATTCAAGGTAACTGAGCTGACAGCTCAGTGCTAAACCTCTTCTGGTATGAGGACACCAGCCAGCCTCCCTTCAAGCAAGGCTTTCAGTACTGTATGGCCTTCAAAAAGATGCAAGAATCAAAAAGAAAAAGAACAGTTCACAGTTTAGGTGAGGAAAACATTCTTTACCATTCTAAAATGGTAAAAAGACTGAAGTGACAAAGCAAAGGTAGTCTCTACTTAATTGATGCCCTTTTGCATCCTTGTTCAATACACAGTACAGTTTACCACAGTTAGGTTTCTGGTGTTTTGACTATATTTCTGATATTAACTGGAAGAGTTATCAGATTACAGTGTATTGCTACACAAACCACACTAACATTTCCAATCACATTCAATTACATTATAAATACCTACAAAATTAGTCCTTTAAAAAGTAATGCTGGAATACTACTGACACTAGGTTCAATCAGCCAATTAGGGACAAACCAATTCCAGTAAATACATTACTATAATACAGTAAATCAAAGACACACTTAATTAGCAAGTATCACACTTAGTGATGTTTGAACAGGATGGTTTCTACCCAGTTATTCTGCAGTTTCATGAGGTGACAAGACCAACAGTGACAGAGCAAATACAATACAAAGACAACAGCATTCTCCACATGCCATTTTAAGCTGCCAGTAAGAATCTTTGTTACATCAGCACAAGAAAGAATGAAAGGTAAAGGAAAAACACCACAACTTTTTTTTTAATTAAAAAAAAATAAAAATAAATATCTCTGTCATATAATTTAATGGTGGTTACATTGTGAAGAAGTCTGCAATTCATTTAACTTTGACAACAACATGCAAATATAATCTATGAGAAAAGGCCCAATTATTACTCAAAAAACACTGTTTCTTTTATTTGCCAATGTTAGTCTTGTAAAAATACATGGTCATGCCTTAAATTTGTTTTTAAAAAAATCTTTTTAAGTAAAAGTATGTTCTGGATCTCTGTAAGTTAATTAAAACACCAACATAGAGTATTAAGTCTTACCAAATAGGGTCGATGACTTGTCTTGATTGCTAATAAGGATAAGTATCAAAACATACTTTCCTGCTGCTGAACCACGAATATCTTTTATGGAAATTATGAAAACAATTAGTTTCACTGGAGAACAAGCCAAATAGAGTACACCCTGAGTGACCTTAAAGAATTTTAAATGAGCAAATAAACAGCAGTCCAAACACTGAGGCAAACACTGTCTTTGCATTCAGACGGACACAGAATCAAAATCTAAAACTCTCCACAAAGATATTAACTGTAATCTTTCAAAGTACTCACCTTGTATATCCTGCTGCTGCTATGACCAATGAAACACTTCATCCATCTTAATTCCTATTTCAAGGAAATAAAAAACAAACAAAAACAACAGAAAGTTCCAATATCTCAGGAAATATATTTAGCAAAGGACAGAAAATCTTAATTTAATAGAGGAGATAAACATTTTAGGAAGCAGTAAATAAACAAGAATTCTACTAAAACATGTTTACCCACAATACAACAGCATGTCCCCTGAAGCATACCATACATTAACAAGACTTGAGACTAGAGATTACAATATTAAATATCTGAATAAATATTGCTAAAATAATTAAGAGTTCATACATTTCTGATTTTACCATACATTACACTTTTAAAACTCCGAAGTTTCTTTAATTGCAACTGCAGTAATATATTCCAGCCAGCTTCCAATCCAAGTTCTATATTCAACATTTGGCTATTTCACTTTGACCTGACACCATCTACCTCCTTAGGTGCAAATAAATACATAAAACCATCACCAGTTTCATACAGACATTTAAAACATGAAACCACTTCTATAAATGTTTTACCTGTGCACATAAAAATGCTTGAAACAGTCCAAGTCACTGATGAAGAACACTCCTCCCACCTAGCACAACATAATCCTTGAACCTGCACATCAAAAACATATGTGTGACAATCACTACAGATTTCTAAGGCTTCACATGAGAAAAATCTTATCTATGCTCCCCCTACCATTGCTAGTTCACTCACAAATGAGATGTAGGAAACATAAGAAACTAGTATTTTCTTCATTAAATGCTTTGAAAAACACTTCAATTACAACTTTAGCTACCACACAATCGATTTAAAAGCCTGCCCAAAAGCTACAAACATTTGTATAGTGCTGGTTTTCTTCTGATCCTCCAGTTATCATCACCCAAGAATATTTTTATAGTTAAATACTAAGAACATTGGATCATTACAAAAAATATGTTAAACATATGTCATACACTTTCTTTCTTCCTTTTCCTTTCTGTCTTTTGATGAACTCTAAGTTGGAAAAAATTCAATTCTTCTAGCTACTGGAGCAGAAAAAAATATACATTCATCCCTGATATATTTTGCTTTACATAAAAATAACTTTGAAAAATATTAACTTAAATTATTCCTAAAAATAACTAGCTACAATCAGGTTATTGAAAAAATAAAAAAAAACAAACAACCAAACAAAAGAAAAACAGCTTAGTATTTTCATTGCTGAATACTTTTGTGGGAAAAAAAATGCACATAAACTACTGTGATCCAAGGGAGCTGTGCATTTACCCTATTATCCTCCTCTTTCCTTTTTATTAAGGATTAATAACATGAAAGACCACTTTTAATGGCATATTACACATTCAAATAAATCAGTACAAGAAAATTCAAGACTGTAATTAGCTTAACTACACAGCATTTAAGGGCTAGGCTTTTGACTGAAACTTTAATACACATTAAAAAGCTTCAACAAAAGTTAACTTGGAGAAGAAAGGAACTGAGCACAAGACATACTATGTCAATCTTAATTTAGGTATAGAACTAGGTAAAACTTTTAATAGAACATGACTTGAGCAATATAAATTGAAATAACCCAATCTTTCACATTGTTTCAAATCTGCCACGCTGCAGACATTTGCAGTCTTTTGAAAACTTTCTTACGTGGCTTTAAAATGTTTCCCTCCTTGTATTATCTGTGCCAGACACATCTGATCTCTTGGAACCCGGGATACGTTCCTGATGTCATTATTAAAAGCTCTAATGGACTCATAAGCCGACAGGCCTCAGTAAGCTACATACATTTACTGCATCCATTTCTGCAGCCGCAGGACAAAACCCCGTTGGCTGTCAGCTCCTTCCAAACCGTTCGGAGCCCGAGAGGACCGCACACGGTATTTGTACTTTTATGGAAGCAGCAGCAAGGTTATGGAACATGGCTCAGGTCTCGGAGTCCAGAGCTCGGGCAGAGCTGTGACTCACGCTGGCAAGGACCGCACAGGAGGCGAACGCTGCCACGGCCCAGCGCCACAGGACCTGGAGCACCCGCTGCCTCCCTCACTGGGGTCACGCTTCGCGGCCACCATCCAGAGAGGCGTGAGCTGCACCAGCAGCCGTCGTGACTTGGAGGAACCGGTCACAGACGACCTTTCTGCAGGCCTTTATTGCAACATCAGAACCGGCAGGGCAGTCGCGCCCTGGCGGGGCTGACACTCGGGCCGGGGCTCGGGGGCCGCGCTGGCTCTGAGCCCGCACGGCCGCTCCCGGCTGCGGCGGCGGGGCGGGCCCGCACACACCTGGGCGGCCCGGGGCACGCTGCCGAGCCCTCCGGGCCGCGGGACCGGCTGTGCCGTGACGGGGCGAGCCAAGGGCCCCGCAGGCGCGGAGCTCGGCGGCAGCGCCCCGCGAGGAGCCCCTCGGGCTCACCGAGCGAGGGCCTGAGGAGGCGCCCGCCCCGCCGGGAGCCGCCAGCCCTGCGCCTCCTGCTTCCCGGCCCCGCAGGCTCGGAGACAGCGGGGCAGCCGCGCCCCGGCGCCGCCCGCCCCCAGCCCGGGCCGCGGCCCCACCGCCGCGGGGGGAAGGAACTTACGAACGCCCGCCGTGCCCGGTCCCGCCTCCGCGGCGCGGGGCGGCGGCGTCACCCCGCGGGAAGCGCAGGGGCGGGGCGCCGGCGGCGGGGCTGTCGGGGGGAAAGGGGCGGCGGGGCCCGGGCCTGTGCTGCGCCCGGGCTTCGGCAGCGCTACTGCCGAAGGGGGTATAGGGCTCCGGGCTCGGACATAGAGGGCTCCGGGCTCGGACACACAGGGCTCCGGCCTCGGGCACCGCTGTGCTGAGTGAGGCCTTCCCTCCCCGTCCCAGCCTGTCCCTGAAACTGATGGCTGCCAGGCGCTGGGATGGGGGGTTTCGAGGGGCAGGTCAGAAAAAGGAATCTCTGAAAAGTACAGGAATTGTGCTGGAAAATAAGGGACTTTGAAAGCACTGGGTTAGAGGGAGCACGGATGGCTGAACGTGAGCTGACTTGAAGGCCAGTGGCGTCCAGGCCTGTATCAGCAGTAGTGTGGCCGGCAGGATGAGGACAGTGGTTGTGCTTCTGTACTTAGAAGTCGTGAGGCCACGTCTGAAGTACCGGGCTTGGGGCCCTCATTTTAAAGCAGACATTGAGGTGCTGGAGCATGTCCGGGGAAGGGCAGTGAGGCTGGTGAAACATCTGAAAGACAGGTCTGATGGGCAGCTGCGGGAGATGGGGGTATTTAGTCTGGAGAAAAGGAGGAACAGGGAGGACCTTACTGCTCTTTAGAGCTATCTATAAGGAGGTTGGAGCAAGGTGGGGGCCAGTCTTACAAGTAACAAGTGATGGGGCAAAAGGAAATGGCCTCAAAGTTGTGACAGGGAAGTTTTAGCTTGGATATGAAGCAAATAATCTTGAGTACCCTCACAGCCTCACACAGCATGTACCAGTAATCAGGCCCAGCTAGCATGGATTTATTAAAGGCAGGTCCTGACTGACTGATCTGTTCCTCTGTGACAGGGTGACCCACTTAGTGGGTGAGGGAAAGGCTGTGGGTGTGTCTACTTGGACATCAGTAAAGCATTTGACACCATTTCCCACAGCATTCTGGAGAAACTACTGCTCATGGCTTGAACAGGTGTGCTCTTCATAGTGTAAAAAAACAGTCCAGGTGGCCAGGCCTAGAGAGAGTTGGTGTATGGAGCTACATCCAGCTGGTCACCAGTGGTGTTCCTCAGGGCTCAGTGTTGGGGTTAGTCACAAGAACACACTCAGTTTGTGTACGCAAATTTAGCAGAAGTGTTGATCTATTGGAAAGTAAGAAGGCTCTGCAGAGGGGTCTGGGCAGGCTGGATCAATGGGGTGAGGCCATGGTACAAGATTCAAGAAGGCCAAGTGCCAGACCTTACACTTGGGCCACAACAACCCCTGCAGTCTACAGGCTGGGGGAAGAGCAGCTGGAAAACTGCCGGGTGGAAAAGGATCTGGGGATATTGGTGGGCAGCAGGTGAACAGGAGCCAGTGAGTGAGTGACACCAGGTGGGTGTCAGTCTCTCCTGTCAAGTAACAAGAACTAGGATGAGAGGAAATGGACCTAAATTGCACCAGAGGAGGGTTATTAGATTGGATATTGGTAAGAGTTTCTTCTCCAGAAGGGTTGTTAAACACTGGAACAGGCTGCCAGGGGCAGTGAAGGAGTTACATCCCTGGAGGTATTTTAAAAAAAGTTTAAAAAGGTGTTTAAAAGACATTGGGCTTAGGGGCATGGTATAGTGGTGGACTTCATAGTGCTGTGTTAACATTTGGACTTGATGATTAAAGTCTTTTCCAGTCTATATTTCTGTGGTTTTCTGAAGGGAAAAATGAAAGTGTGACAGAAATAGGATAATATGGGATTTAAGAGAAGGCTGAAAGGAGAAGTTATTTTGGCAGAAGAGAGGTGGGGAGGTGCAGAAGAAAGAAGGGAAATGTAGACTATCTAGGTGTAAAATGAAAAGTGAAATGACATTCAGAATTTTAAAAAAGCCAGCCTCTTTTCTTTACCTTCTTCTAACCATCTCAAATACCACGGAGATGTTACTTGTGGGGAAGAAGAGGACTTCAGGAAGAGTGTCTGCACCACTTCAAAGTTTATTAGACATTGAGGCCAGGCCGTTTTCCAGTTTCATCTTGTGATGCAGGACTGTCTCCATCTTCATGAGCTCCTCTTGCATGTGCTGTGCCAAGACACCCCCATCTGCCAAGAGCCTGCCCTCAGCACAGCTTTCTGCCACAGCCCTTTGCTGGAAGAAGGGGTGAAAGGAATCCCCTTGCCACAGCTGGAACAAAGAATTTGTGGAAAAGCATTGACACAGCTTCTGGGAAGTGGGAGTAAGGGAAAGGAGGAAGTGGTGTTAAGCTAAGCATTTAATTCTGATGGTTTTTGATATCATGTACTTAGCATCATGATGCTGCTGTGATAATAAGTCCAAAAGCACCAAAAGTGGCACAAGAAATCAGTGTGGGAGAAGATAGAAGGGATATGGAATGTTTTCCAAATATTCACATTTCTTTGCATGTACCTAAGGCTGAAATTTGAACTGTGTAGATATAGACAGTGTGCTAACAATCAGAAATGTATTTAAAATGTTTGTGCAGTTTTCTGAAAATCCATTTCTGCAGTTCACTCCAAAGTGACAGCTAAGGAAGCAGATATGCAGAGTACCTGACATTTTTCTAGCGTAGCCAAACAATAAAAAGAAGTTAAAAGTTTAGACTCTTTTTGAACTCAGATTTCCTGAGATTAAATGTGAATCAGAATTAGTGATTCTGAACATAAGCACAGTTTTGTGAATACAGTAACTGCATCTTGGCAAATGAAAATCGTGATGATAAAACAGGCAGACTGGCTCAAAGTAATTTCAGAACATTTATGATATGATACTTTCCTTCAATCATGTGTTCCACTTGGAAGTTCTGTATTTGCAGTAACTGTTCTGGTGCTTCAGAATACTTCCTTTAAAAGTCATTGACAATTTCAAAAAGGAACTGAAGTTTAAAAATAAATATACTTATTCTTCACCTTTATGTACTACTAAAGCTGAAATGGTTTTAAGTTCCAGAGCTTATCAAATACAGTGAATTTGAAGGTGAGTCCTCCAAATGATGTTGAATAATTATAATTCCTTTTGGATTTATACACACCCTAACTGTTGCTCAATAAGGTGTTACTATATCCATTGTATGTACTGCCTTTCTGAACCACAGATGTGGCATAATGAGCATATGATGGTCCTTGATATATTATGTGCCACTTGGAGAGACAGAAAATATTCTTTCCAATGTGTATGTGTGTTTGTGCCTTTACCAACTATTCATTTTCATTTCAAAACAAAATAAAATGCAACAGTGGATTTTTCTGTTACTGGTGAAAAAGAAAACAGATCTTATGGCAATACAAATTTAGTACTCATAGAAAAGATCAGTCATTTCTAATAGAGAGTGTATTAATTTTCCTCAAGCCTTTACTTCATGATATACTGTGGAAACTTAGTAGCAGTGATAATTAATGTCAATCTGGAATATCAAGTTTTAAAACAAGACTGCGAAAAATAGTTCATTGTAATTAGTTGAAGAAAATGTTTTTGTGGTGTAGTACCTCAACATCTGAGCTTATAATATTCAATAGTACTGTTTCCTAAATATTTTTTAGAAGAGTGTGTCAGTGATCTCAATCTTATTTTACAGGCTTTTGTGAAGGAGTTTTTCTTAAAAGCGAAGTAATAGAAAGAGTTCCTGCTTAGAATTGAAAGTAAGCAGACCTTAGTCACCAATAAATAATACCATAAGAAAAAATGAAAGCTCTGATATCTGATTAAGATAATACTTTCTCTACAACCTTCAGTGGACAAAGAGCTACTGTTTTAAAGATTGCATTGGTAATGATTTAGAAGAGTGGTAGTGTGTTATCAGATGGAATAAACTGAAGAGTATACCTACATGATTAAGGATTTTATGATATATGGTACTTATGTGCACTACTTAGCATTCAGAGTAATAAAAAATCCATAGTTGCAACACTCACAGTAATTTTTTTTGTATTTGGCAATGTGGTATATTTTCAGAATTAAATCAATAGAGGTGTTTGCACAGCAGTGCTTTTGCCATGTATCAGTGCAAGTGGAAATGCCAAAATGTGGTCATAAAGAGGTGAGCCACTGTGTTCTGTGATGCTGTGAACTGGAGCCTTTATGGGGACAGCAGCAGCAACAGACAAGTGTAATACTTCCCACCCTCCTGTATCCATGAAGTTACAGAACATTAATCATTACCCTGCTGTTCTCTCTTGCACTTCAGTCTACATGGAGCAATTTTACATCACCTGTAAAGAAAACACTCCCACATGCAGTAAGGTATTACTGCATTGTACTAGTTTGCTTTAAACCAGGCAGAGAATCTTATAGGTTGGTTTCAGTAGTTAAGTTTGTAGTATTTCAGAACACTGTTATTTAAAGATGATGAAGGTACTTTATCCACTGCACTAGAACACAGACCCAAAGAAGTTGGGAAACTTGGACAATACTAAACACAAGCTTTGAAAAACCTCTTAGTACCAGACTTCTCCTGCTTCCTACAGATTAGGCCTCCTGCTATTTGTACTTTTTAAATGTATAAGAGATTTAAGCTTTAGTGTCTGCACCTCAGTTCACCTACCTTTGAAACAGCAGTGGTAATTCTGACTTAATATTGTGATGATACATTAATAAATATGAGCAAAACTCTTTGAAGTTGAAAAATATAATGAGATTTAAGTACATTCCTTTTTGTCATGATTAACCTGTCAGACATTTAAGGGCTGAAACACTGCTTTTGGAATAAAAAAAGGCGAGAAATGCCAACTAAGATAATAAAGAAGCCAAGATCCAGATCAAATAAGCACAACAAACAACTAAAATAAATATGGGAAAAAAATCCAAGGGACAGAGCAGATAAAAATCTACAGCTCAGAAAAATTAAAAGAGTACTCTGAAACAAATGCTGTTGGAAATCAGAAGGGTGGTTAATATGCTACTAAGAAACACCTTTGCATAAGATTCAAAGTGAATGCATATTAAGACAATGTGTCAGAGAAATCTGGGCAGCAGTTTAATTCCCACAGTCTCAAACAGATCAGTGGTGCCCTACAAGTTCTTGTTTCTTCTCCTCTAAGAGGAGCCTATGGCACTACGTCAGATATATGAGCTCAAGTACCTCTGGTGTCAGGGGATGGCTGAATGGAGACTTTCAGGTAGTGGTTTTGATCTTATCTTGAAACAGATTGGACAAGAAAACTGAGACTGGGCAGAGTCTCATAACTGAAGTAAAAAAACTTCAGTCTGGTGAAATGATACGAGATAGACTTGCAGAAGTAGGTAGAAGGAGGAAGAACAAATTCAATGGGCAGCAAGCAGAATAATCTTGCACACATGAACACACCCTATTCCAAATCCTGGCATGGATTAGAAATGCTTGATTTTAATGTTTCCTCTTACAATCATTATATCTGTGGATTAAAGGCCAAAAGGATATATCTTCATTTGCACAGAAGATGAGAATCCATCACTGCTGGTGGTCAGCACAGTAGTCAAAACAACAGCACTGTGTATGGTTATCATCCCCCATTCAGTCCACCTCTTGTTCTGTTTTTTAAAAAAAGTTGGACACACATAACTAAGAACTGCATCATCATCAAGAGCATGAAAGCCAAAATCAGGCTGATTGGCATTTCCAAAATTCTCAGGATGTGATTTCTCAACCTCCTAAAATTCTTTGAACATAGCTTTTGTGTTGTGAAAGCCAGAATTTATGTCCTTTATTATCGCTTCATGGAAGAGAGTAGGAACATATTTATTATCCTTCTTTTGAGGTGACACTTTCAAAAGCTTCTAAGAAATCACAAAGTAAGAAAAAATCTCTCTTTGAACTGATTTTGTACCGCTGTAGTTTGACTGATTTTTCAGAGACAGCTATAGATTTCAGCAACATGAAATGCTTGACTGGTGATGCCAAATAAAAATTATTTTAAAAACCCAGATGCTGCTTGTTCTAAAGTTTTCATTTTGTGCCCAGCAAGTTGATCTCTGTCCTTCAAGGTAGTAAAATACTGTGACAAGCCAAGAACACATAGTTCTAGTCTCTCTTTTTGTTTTTCTTAATGAGAAGCCAAGGAAACACACATGACTGAGAGGAAACCTGCAGGCTTGCAAGCAGGAAGAAGCAAACTCTGTTCTTTCAGTATCACGAAATGTTTTTTACTACTACTGTGGACTAAAAAGCCTTTACAAAGAACTATAACACTGTGAAGGATTAAAAATACCCAGAACTTTTGAAAATGAAAAGATAAGAGAAATTTATACAAAAATGAAGTATTTTTTTAAATGAAATTATAGAAAAAATTAAATTATACTTAAAAATGTGGGGGAAATAAGCTTTTGCAAACAGAATAAAGAAGGTGAAGGGAAACTGAAAATAAACCCAAGATTAAATGGGAATGACAGAGATTAGCCATTCAGAAGTAGTAAAGACACTGTTTCATATTCATTTAGAAAAGACTTTCCATAAAGGTTGGACAACTTAGAAGTAACAAAAGGTTTATAGAAATAGTTGTTCCTAAAAAGCAGTCAAGGAAGTATTTGAAAAATGTGCAGAGTTGTAAGTCAGTCAGCCAGCCCAGCTGCTATGCATCCTAGGGGATAAAAGGTATTTGCTGTGAAACTTCCTGTAGTGCTGTCAATGAAGCTTGAAAAGAGGGACAAATACTGGAAGGCTGAAAAAAAAATCAAATATGACCTCTTTTTTTTCAATGGAAGCATAGAATGCCCTTTGTAACTGCAATCCATACTTGACCACTATGTATCTTATTCTAGCAATGTTGTATAGCAAGGGTATGCTGTGTTCCAGAGACAAGGATTAAATTGCTTTTCCTTAGAATTTTGAGTTAGATCATGAAGGTGTTCTGCTGACAATGAAGAGATGCTTTGTAAAAATAAACTTTTGAATGAAGACTGCAGTCACAGAGAGACCATTCAAGGCTCTGAGTAGAGCAGGAACCCTGCACAGACAACCATGCTTTTAACAGCTGATGATCTGTGGCACGAATACACAGTTGGATTTCTGGATGGTTTATAACATGTTCTCATAAAAATCTTTATTTGTGGATGTGTTTTGCAATATGTCTCTTATGTAACACGGGGAAGTGCCCCTCTGTTTCAGTTTTGTAATGCAGAAGACTTGCACATTGGAACTTTGCTTCTTGCAGATGATTGTGCCAGAGTACAGTTTGCACAGGATCTTCTGGGAGTGCAAAGGTGGCACACATGCAGCTGTGTCCAGCAGAGCTGCAGCATCAAGGGTGAGCAAATTGCTCTTGAATCACAGGACTGACCATTTGGTTTAATAAAAACTGCAATCTGGGTTTGTTATAAACCATCCTATAGGTATCTGCAGAGTGTATGAGAATGGGATGCATGGAAGGTTGGACTACAAAGAATTTTCATCATTTTGATCGCAAGAAATTTAAAATAGTCCTTTAGTATCTCTTGAAGCAGTTCTTGCTATATTCCTTATTTAATTTCAAAGAATTGATTTGAATACTTTATCTGTATGCCACTCAGTGAGCAAGAAAACCATATTCTCCTTTTCCAGTTACGCATTGAGGCAGGGAAGCCTTAATATTTTTTGCAGGTTTCTCAGATAATCCCAGCCAGTCTGTTCTGCTCAGACTGACAATTAATACAGAGGCTTCTGTTAGAGGCAAACCATATAGGAAAAAAAGGATCCTGGTGTGAAAAAGCTGACTGTCACTGAGCCACTGGCAGTCTTCTCTGGAAAGTTTTCTTTTTCCTTGTCTGCTCTTTATAATATATATTTAAAGCTGTGTTTGTTGTTGTTTTCTTTTACCATTACTGGCAGTCTATAATTTCTACATCTCTTGTCTTCAGTGTATTTCACTACACAAGAGAGTTATAAATACATCTAAATTTATTTGGTTGACTTCTGTGTTTATACAGTTCCCACTGAAGTGAGGTCACTGAACTAGAGAACTGACTCTTCAACTGGTTCTCAAACCCTTGTAGCATCTCACTGTCATTCTTGGCATGTGAAGCATGACCTCTTGTCCCACAGTGGCCAGGCATATTACCAAGAGGTTTTATCATAGTCACTTACTCCACATTTAATTAGTAATATTTTTTTTTCACAGCAGTGCATCTACATGGCAGTTTTATTTTTCATTTCCATTAATAACTCTGTGGTGTACAGATAAAAGTGCTAAATCAAAGGTCCCTGTAAGTGCTTACACTTCTAGAAAACTATAACATGGGGGGAAAAAATCCTGAAAACTATCGTCAGACTTTGTGTACTCCTATTCCCCAACTGAATTTAAAAATCATGGGAACCAGCTTCGGTCATTATGAAGTATCATGTGCTGAAACCTCATCACATCGACACATCACCAGCTAAGTATAGAGTAAACTTCTGGATGCAATCAAGTGACCCATGGCCTTGGCAAAGATCTAACTTGAAGTCTCATGGGGAAATAATTTCTGGCCCTTAATTTAAGACAAAGCCAGAGGAATTGAGCCCTTCAAGCGCTACAGTTAAAACCCAGAAATCCCACTTTGATTTGAATAGTGAGCTTCTCAGTTGCTAGCAGGTATGTGTGTAAGAGTTAGTGAGGCACATTTCCTGCTATTTTGCCCTTAATGTGGAAAAATCAATCACCCTCTTTAAATGCAAACTTCAGATAAAACATGCAGTGCTCAGTCCTTATGAAAAGGCTCTCTTTTTCCAAGACTTTGATAAGAAGAGGAAGTTAAACAGAATTTTAACCTTTTTTGTAAGTACTTTTGAAGTGACTGAGGACCTGATTTTCATTTGCATCAAGGCTTCTGCATTAAGCTTAAAGAACCTTAAATGGGCATAAGCTGTAATTAGGGCCAAGTCCCCTGTCTCTCCTAGCTTAAGGTATCTGAATCTTTAATGTCTATAGATGCAGCTCCAGGGGAGAACCTCTGATGTCCAGAGATTCAGCTCTAGGGAATAGTGACAGCCTGGCAACAGCCTAGAAATATGATTAAACAAAAGTCTGTCCTCTGAAACCCCTAGTAAATCAGTATGTTTAAAAGCATTAAAAATTTATTATTATTCTTTATTCAGGATTCGTATCTCACACAAATATGAAACCAACTATTATGGTTTTCAGTCAGTGGTGAAGAAGCCTAATAATTTTCATAGTTTCTTATCTAAGTATTTTACATAGATGATACATTTACTATTATTTTATTTTTCATATGTATTGTTTGTACATAAGTATATTAAAAGTGTATGAGTGAATAGGGTCCAAAAAGAAGAGTTATAGCTGCTTGAAATTAGAGAATCCAATTTACGTGTTTTATTTCTGGTTACAGTGAGTGCATTATTTCAGAAGATGTGTGTGGGAAAATGCTCATATAGTGCCTTGTGATCCTCAAATAGAAAAAGTATACAAAGGCAAAATCTGACTTTAGCTTTAAAACCATAAATAGTATGTTCTTAAAACAGTAGCACAAGGCAAGAAAAAAAGTTGTTCTTGTAGTCTTAAAATTCCTGCACCTTGATTCCCTATACATTTGTCTACTCCATCACATTCAGGACCATCCTGATGTTCCCAGTCTTGCAAGGGATGCTGGTATTGTGGCTAGCAATGCTTGGATCTTGCTGGGTCATCAGCCAGCTGCTGCCATCTAAAATATGGCAGAAATCATGTCCAACTAATCCCCTAAATGGCACAATTTTATCTTGCTGTTCTTCCCTACCTGGTTTCTGCTGTAAAACCAGTAAGAATGTCATTTTCTTTTAGACTCCTCTTTTAAATGCAGACAAAGTTCCTCTGTGGATTTCTCTGTTACTACTAAAGGCACTGGCAGGCAGTAAAAAAAAACAAAACAAAACAAAAACCATACCACCAGATGAAAAGCAGTGTTGCAAATACCTCATTTCCGTGGGCAGCCAGGTTAAGAAAAGAATCTTAGAAGGCCTGTGACCATCCAGCCCTTGGCCATGAGCAGCCCAGCAGAGAGAGGAAGGAAAAGACCAATAATACTGAGCTGTGATTCATCTGTGTCCTGGACAGAAAGAAGTGGAACCATTTTGGTAACTTGTCTCCTGGGTTAAAGGTAAAATATGTCACAAGAAGGATGCAGGATATCCTAGCAAGTTCTTACCAATTATAGTCCACATGGTAATGGTAATACAAATGAAGGTAGATTTAGTACACTCATCAAATTACTTGGAAGATGTAACAGAGAAGAAAGGAGATGCTTGATGTCAGGAACCTCATGATGTCTGGTACAGAGGACAGCAGAGGAGTCTCCCACAGCTTTTTCACCTTAGGCTGGTTCCAGAGCAGCAAGATGTGTCTGTAGAAAAAATGAGGAGGGCACTTTTGGTTTGGCACAAGAAAACTAGCTAGAATTTTCCAGCTTGTGAAATAAAACTAAAGTATTAGTCTAATAGTGGCAAGTATATATCATAAAAAATAGTATCTATATAGTTATATTTAATTTAAAATATCGTCATGATATGTGAAATAAAGAGTTTTTTTTAAAAATACAGGTATTCCTAGGGCCACAAATTGTGGAAGGTGGAAGAGTGTTCCAAAGAAGTACTGAAAAATGCTTTTCTTGGAGTACTCTTCCCTTCATATCTGCTAGGAGGTAAGATATTGGAATAGATGAATCTTTGGTCAGGAAAGCCTTTTATCAGTCTGTTCATACTTCAGTTATTGATGTTTAAAGTTGAATGTTTCAAACCATAGTCAATGGAATCATGCAGTAAAGCTCCCAGTGATGGCAATGGTAACATATATCCTGCTGTTTATTTTCTTCATAAAACATAACACAAATATATTTTAGTTTATGAGCATGCATTTTACATAATTTAAGTTACATGAAATGGAGAATCACTGTATCTAGAGATGAACTGTAATGGGTTTATAGTTACATATCTGAAATACAGGCTGTGTGTGAAAGAGTCATAGCTTGACTTGTTTTTTGAAGGAAAAAGTATAGGGTTTTCTATCACCAGGTTTTTCCCAAATGTTACATAAAAAGGCTTTTTAAAGCATCAAAAATTAATTGATATTGACACTCAGTACATAAACCTTTTAGATATAATTGTAGTCCTATACAGGTGAAATTGGTGGATCTGAGAAGAAACCAAAGGATATGATTTGTGTCACTTAGACTTGAAAATATAGTCAGAATTATGTTGAAATTTAAAAAAAAATCCTGGAAACAGAAGGCAAAAGCTGAAATTTAGTAACTATCACTAATGATTCCAGATTGGATGCTTTCATGCATAGCCTACTAAGCCAAATGAAGGTGCATCATAAAAAATGTCACTGAATTGAGAATGTTAATTTTTCAGGAGATGTTGAGTTGGTAGTTGTCTTTTTTTATATATTTAGCTAGGAACACATACCAAAGCATGTTCTAAGTTATGTATAAATAACTACCCATTTCCCCATGCAGAGAGAGCATGTCTCACAATTTGCACTGGTAAAATTTAGGATGACAGAATACACACAGTATAAAAGCAGAATATGGAAGAAGAACTCTTTTGATTTTTAACATAAAAATTTCTGTCTGCACAAGAAAGAAAGAAACAAAGCTTTTTAGGGGCACTCCTAATTGAAACAGGCCGAATAATAAAGTGTACAGAATAGAAGTCCTTTTTACAAAGCAATAGAGAGAAAATATTCAAAAAGTGCAGACATGCCTTGGAGACATCAGTGGGAAATTCCTGGATATGTCTACTTGGGGTAATTCCATTGCATTAGTTCAGTCATTCACTGAAATTACAGTAATTAAAGAGATTAAATAGAAGTGCTCACATACCACCTTTTTTTTCCCCAGTCAAGGTGCTTTTCTTATTAATCATACAGTCTCTACAGCTCAATGTCTATATATTAATAAATCCTCCAATATTCCATGAGGCTATTCCATAGTTGTTTTTCTAATGCTGAACTCCAGGATGCCTACCAGAAACTACAGAAATTTGGAAACCGAATTTAAAAACAACAACTCCCGTGGTTGCTGTGCTGATTTTGCCAGTGCCACCTTTGACCTGCTGACAGGCAGTGTGGGGATGCTGCCAAGTGTGCCCATCAGAGTGCACACACACTGGCAGGTGGGAGCAGGCTGCTTTGGCAGTGCCATTTCATCGGGTTTCTGAGGACATGGGAGTGTTGTTAACAAGAAAGACAAGGACTGAAAAGCAGTATTTCTAGAACCACCATGCATGATATGAGACATGCTTGTAGACTGAGCCAGCTCAGAGCTCCTGGGATAGGGGGTGAAGCAAAACTCGGATGTTTGAGCCTCCTAGCAGATTGTCAGAAAGGTGAAGGAAATTCCTGAGAAATCTGTGTCCTGGAAGTCACCTAAGTGTTGCAGCACCAGAGCAGCAGTATGAAAGTTGTCCCCAGTGCACAAGAAATAGGTTTCCCTTGCTCTTTGGGGTGCTGGCTGCCCCCACACACTGCCTGTTAGTAGTTAGCCAGGTTGAGGCTGGCAGATCAGCTTCTGGGCTTGTTGCCATAGAAGATTGAGATGTTTCTTTGAGCAGTGCTGCTCTACCAGGTGTATACACAGGAGGAACTGGCATCTCTTCAGAAAGCAGAGGAGAGAGATTTGTGTCCACTGATTTTTGGGAGCAACTTTTCTGCTTCATTTGCTCTGACAGTGCCTTCTCAATGTTTGGGTTCGTGACTCATAGATGGAACTAAATGTAGCACTTGGGAGGGGAGGACTGACCTCTGCAGTAGTCCATGCACATGCATGGCTGGGCATTAATGAATACTGCACAGCATCTATGCCTAGATTTACCTCAGACAGCAGTAGAGTTTGAAAAAAAAGAGTTCCCATGTAGCTGGCACAGACACTGCTTCAAAACATTTAAATGCTGCCACCCGTTCAAGGGCTAAAAAAGGAGTAGAAAACTTGCTGATATTCTCAGTGAGAAAAGTAATATACAAAAAGGCAGAAAGTACCTCGATGAGGCTTTTGGAAATAAAATCTAAGGATGGCATGCAACCACACAGTCTGGCCGAGGCAGTGGCAACAGAAGCTGCTCCTTAGTAGGCTGGACAGTTCAGAGTAGCTCACTGAAATCTTCCCTTTTTCCTACATCTACTCTTGTTTTAAAATCCTAATTCAGCTGTAAAAACATTTAGTTCATCTTCTTTCACTTAAATAAATGAAAAAAAGACTCTTTAAACAAATTCTGATCCCGATCTTAATGGCATCAGTTGGGGCATACTTTACTGAAACCCATCAACAAATAGATCACTTGGCTTCAGTCAAATGCATAAATAACAAAGGTATTTCCAGTGCTTTCTCTGTAACCTGGTTTCATTTGGCTGTCCCTGGAGTTAATCTTAGCCCTGAGTTCAAAAAGACCTGGATTTCACCCAGAGGTGTTCCATCAGCATAAATCTGGCCTAAATGATACCAGAATAAACTCTACCAGCTGAGTGAACCATGCAAGCACCTTTCAACTGCAAGTCTGGGCTTTCAGTGCACCTGTCCAGTACTCTGGTGGGGTTGAAAGGGAGCACATTTCACAAGCAATGGCAAAACAAGAGAAGAGAAACATATTTGCAATTCCAAAATAACTACATGGAAAAGCATTGCTTAGAAATAACTCCACACACATCCTTGCATAAATATCCTTTTTTTGTGAGCACGGCTAACTTGTAGTGAACTCCTTGATGTGGGATTTTATTTTCAGACCACTGCAGACACAGATTTTTTTTCAAAGCAACAACTGCACTATTTACCACATACCACAGCTGTTTTTAGAAAGAATTGCCACGAAACTTAATTTTAAAAGAACTTTAATGTAAGACCCACAAACTTCTCAGTATCCTTACCAAATAGTACATATTTCTATCAAAAAGCTCTACTCCATTTTTCTCAAATTACAATATTATTATGTAATTCTTTACTTCAGTAGACATCAATGTTCTGTTCTTTTCCTGTATGTTAATGGGAAGGGAACAGGGTGCTTTGATTCTAAACTATCTTGTCTTTATCTGTTATACTTATCATGCAAAATAGATGCAGGCTGCTGTCTGGTACTTGAGCAGCTTTCTGTGCACATTTTGAAAGTGGTTTGCCCACTTGTGGGAAAATCAGGGCCCAAAACTCAACTGAAGACATGCCTGGACTGAGGGCCATACCCCCTTTATGACATAAAGCAACATAATTTTATTTTTAATGGAGCTCATTTTCTGTAGATAAGGATTTGGCCATAGGGGTCCTCAAACTGCTATAGCTCAGAAATTTCATATGGAAACTAGAATGGAAAAATAGTCTAATATCCAACTTCTCGTTTAATTATACTGAAAATTAGTTGTCTGCCTAGATTAAATGTGAATCTAAAAGGTGAAAACCAGCTGATCGAAAAAAAATTGCTGTATCCTATGTTTCCTTCTCACAAGCATCTCTCTGTCCTGAGTCCTGGGCTAGAAATCTCTTTCCATAGAAAGTTTTGCATAAGACATGCTTATCCAGTCTGGTAGCAAATCTGCCTTGGTCTCTGCACATGAACAAAATACACTCTTCTTAGTCTTTGTTACGACCATAAAGAAAAAAAGAAATTATGCAGTTAGACACTCAACATCTATTTTAACCCTCATCTAACTGTAATCCCTGATTATTCAATACCCTCAGATGTGTGCATGCAGCTTCTAATGGGTGAATTAATGCCAGTGCCATATTCAGCAGCACTGCATTTCCCTGCTGAATAGCTATGCCAGTTTTCAGCAGTTAAAAGGACACACTTTGAGGTTGAGCATTCTCAATGTCTGTCTGTCTGGGATGCCCAGAACTAGTTTTTCTGTGTGCTTTTCATGGTGAAGTATGGCCACTGACTGCAAGAAGTCCCCTAATTTTGTTCTTTAACACTGTTGTATCCACACAAGTAACAAAACACAGAGGACTGAAACTAAATCAGATACCTCTGTCTTTAGTTAATCAAAGCTGTAGTGCAGATAAGCCTTGAAAAGGCTGGAAGGAGCTCCAGCATCTTGTCTTCTTTTGCTTCATTTTTTGCAGATGTGTGTGCCAGCTTTTTTTTTTTTTAGATAAATGCAAGCAAATATATGTGCATATTATCTACAATGTTATTTTATATAACTCAGTATTTATATGTTGTTTATATACTATATATAAGCACACAGAGAATTTTCTAGCAGAAAATTTAAGATGACAACTGAAAAGCTACTTCCAGGAGAAATGCATGTTTTCAAAGATGTGAAAGTATTATGTTAGGGAGCAAAGCTCTAAGCAATGTATGTCATTTTCTCACAGACCCCTTTCCTTTTGTACTCCCTCCTTTGCCTTTATTGATGCTAGTTCACTATAAAAAACAGTGCTCTAGGGTAGACCTCAGAGCCCCAGTTCCTACCAACCTCTTCCTCCCCTATTCTCAGTAGCAGAAGCTACTGCAAGGTTACTTTGTGATCAAGAAAAGAAGTTTATACAATGCCCCAACTCTGCAGCTTTCAACTGTTCCTCATTTTTCCAGATTAGTGCCTTAATTAAGTCCAAATGTTTTTCATTTTCTCCCTTATGGTCCCTTCTGTGAAACCTGATGCTGGCCATGGACACTGTCCTCTTGTGACCTTTTCTCTTCCTGTTCCTGCTGCTGGCTGGTTTTTAAATTGTGAGCAATTGCAGGAGGGTGATGGTTGCACACTTTTTCGTCTCTTCACACACACAGGGGGCTATTCACTCTGTTGCTGAAGTCAGAACCAGTCAGGACTCCACCTTGCTTTTCCCCTTCTCTATGAGGCAGAAGAGAGTGAGAAAAAACCAGATTTTTAGCTGATGAATAAAGCAGTTCATACCATCCACTTGAGTCACTCTCAGTATAAACTCTTAATACAGTGCAACAGTAATTTATCACATTGCATAAAATGCATAAATGAGGTTTCTAAGTCCAGCCATTGATTTCAAGATGATTATTTTTAGGGAGCTATCTTGCAAGTTCAGCCTGCAATTTCATGGGCGTTATTTTAGCAAATCACATGGGTGCCTGTGAGGGCAGGAAGAGAGCTCAAAATATTCAGCACAGTGGAAAGAGTTCAGTAGAATGGAAACACAGAAATTTTAACTGACTGGTTTAGAAATTTACCTGTAACAATGAAGTACAGATTTTGCCAATACAGTATGTCAGCAGAGCTGAACTGAAGATAACAGAGGAAAATTAAATTAGCTAAGAATCTGGCCCAAGTGATTAAGGAAAAAGAAACTGAAGAAAACAAAAAAGGGTTTCATCTTTTTCTTGTGGCGTGAGTAGCCCCAGTTACTGGAACTACACTGATGTAAAATTGGTTTATGTAGCAGAAAAATCAAATCATATGTCAATTGGAATTGCATGACTGATGGTAAAAATAAAAATTAAGCATGAAAACCATGGTTAGAGAAAAAAACATTGCAATAGGAAAAAGATGGCAGTAGCATCTTCAACAGCATTTATCTGCAGGAAATAAAAGAGAGAACCTCTAACACTTATATTTTATCTTAAAACAAAGCAACAGTATGACTTGCTTTACAAATAAAACTTTGTATCTTCTCTATGTGAGGTGTAATAGAATTTGTAAAAACCGTGCAGCTGTTTCCACAAAAACTGCAAGCACCACCAGAAGATGAATGATGCACAGAAACAGTAATTGTTTATTTTCTCTGTGCAAGGTTTGTTCATTATTCCCCTCAGGGAGACAGATGTGAAGACTGTATGTGCTGAGTGAAATGAGTACCCTTTCCTTTTTGACACCTTCAAAATTATTAGAATTAAATCTATACTTTGCTAAGTGAAATGTTTCAATTTAATCAAACTGTGCTGTCATGACCATACTTACATTAAGAGTTTAAGAGCCCTGCTTTGCCCTCAGCTAATCCCTCACATATGAGGTTTTCATGGTTAAATTGTCTCCTGTGTAAGTAATCAAGTACATATGAACTTTGCTGCTAGGGAAATTGAGCACAAGTCAAAATCTCTAAGAATGAATTGCTAAGAACAGTGGAGTTAAGGGAAGGAGGGGGGCTGGCCTCAGTCATCAGGTACTCCTGATTCTCTCTTACCTTGCAACCTACTCCAGTGAAAATCTTAAAGATGAACAATATCTGCTTCTGTAACAAGCAAATGCATTCAATCTGTGTGCTCCTGATGCCACTCTTTCACTCTTCTAATCATTCTCATAATTTTGTTTTGAAAAGCAAACACCCATCATCTAATATTGATGCTGGTCCATGGAATAAGATGCAAGACCTAAAGGACAGCATCACTGTGTAGATTTCCAAG
The DNA here is from genome assembly GCF_029582105.1 of Oenanthe melanoleuca. NCBI lineage: Eukaryota > Metazoa > Chordata > Aves > Passeriformes > Muscicapidae > Oenanthe > Oenanthe melanoleuca. The sequence continues at coordinate 134,214,748 of NC_079335.1, forward strand.
TGTCTGGGAAGTGTGCCCAGCAGGGAAAAAAAGGGAAATAATGGAACTTCCAGTTCAGAAGACTTTTTTGTAGAATCACTGGAAAATGTTGCAATCAAAAATCAGGGAAAGCAATTGGAAGAGTTCCAATTACTAAGGTGGTTAGAGGTATACTAGCCAAAGGAACTAATAGGAACTATTTCTAGATGACTTCTGACAGTTTCCTGTCTTTCCTAAAGACCTCCATTGATGTAAAATCTATGATGTCCCTACTCACAAACAATATATACTAGCTTTCTTTACCACTGAATATATTACTTAATGTTGAAATTAATTTTTTTGCTATAATCTAATCCTTTTGTTTAAAAAAAAAACAAACCCAAACCTCTCATTTTTATGGGACTTTTTAAGAATAATTTCCACAACTCCTTTCCCCTCTGTTTTCTGTGTTGTTTATGCTGTGCAAGTGTTTCATTTTACTTCCTTTGGCCATATTTTGCAAATAGCTCAACCGGTTTGTTCTCTTTTTACAGTCTCTATAGTTTCTCTCATGTAGGGTAATATATGCTTAGCAACATTTTTTGAGGAATTTACAGCTGTCTTTGATGCCTGTGTTCACTTAGCTACCAGCTATCTGTTAGTTTATTGAAGCCTCCACACTTCTAGTCCATAATCTTTTTTTGCTCTTCTTCCTTGCCTTTCCAAGAATCATATACCCTGTGACTCCAAGGTTACTCTTACATATGTGATCTTTCACCTTCACATTCTCACCTCATTCTTCACTACTTACCTTCAAATCTGGAAAATCCTACACTTTTTAAAACAAAATTGCCAGTAATTCCAGGAGCTCACTGGACATTGGTGTTCTGTTGCATTCTTTCACTAAGGAATACCTGGATTTTTAAAATCCCTCATTAATATTATATCCTATCCTTTGGCTGATTCTGCTTTGTGCACAGAAAAAGCCTCAAGTCTTCCTTGCTTAGTATTTTGCAGTCCTTGCAATCAAAGCCTTCTTATTCTTTTTCCCTTTTACCTTCTCAGAGATAGTAAATTCCTCCCCATCCTGGATCTCCCAGCACACCTGTGTACCCTTGAATGCAGGGCAATATAACTAATCTTTCCTGTCCTTCTGAGCAAGCTAATGCTCCCTTTGTTAATATTCCAGTCATGCCACCACCTCTGCTCAATTCATGTGTATACTGGTGAGGGCAGTACCCATTAATGAGTTAAAAAAGTCATAGTGCCTTTAAAAAGATGCATTTGTTGGAAGGCCCAAGGACTTAAAAAACTGAAAAATAATTAGGGGAAGTCTTCTGAGGAAAAAAACAAACTCTCAGAAGAACAGGACGGAGCAGGGAGAGTGCAGCATAACAGCAGTTCACACCACTCACCTTGAGGCAGGAGCTAAATTGAGAGAGGATAAGTGCTCTGAGAGTCTGAGAAACCACGAGTGGCTGTGCTTATTGGGCACCACAGCAGGGAACAACAGAGGCATTCACTTATATAGAGAGAACCCAAAAAAAAAAATGAAGTAAGTATATTAAGAAAGGAATATTTTCCACTACCTACAAGGAGAGAAATCTTTGGAGACATGGCTTGTGCCAAATATTTTCCTGTGCTTGGTGCATCAGCAGGATTCTGGCAGGTGTCCTTAGGAAAACAGAGCACATGTTTGTGCACACTCTGCACCTCCTCTGGGAGACACTGTTTCTGCAGGTGGCTGTTTGGGTTGTGTTAGGCACCCACAGTGTTTCACTGGACAACACAGGAAAAAAACAATGGTGGTGGTATTAAAGGGTATTAAAGTATTAGGTGATATCCCTACCTGGGGAAGGCAGTAGAAAAGTATGACCAGAAACTCTGAGTAGCCAGAGGTTTACAAAAATACCAACAATAAATACTGAAAGCAGAAGTAACACATCTGGGAGAAAAATTAGGGTGAGAGTAGGCCACTATAAAGCTATTTCCACACATTTGCTTGAAGAGGCAGGAATGCTGAAGACTGCATTCCCCAGCTGTCCCTGCCAGGCTGGGAAGTGCTGGCTGCTCAAGCTGCCCAGCTCCAAAGCATGCTGCTATGGATGGAGGTTGTGCCTCGTGGCAGGCAGCCCATGGGGGCTCATCAGGACCTGTGGCAGCTTGGTTAGCACATGGATGTTTTTAGGCAGTGGCTTTGGGTGCACCATAGCTCTGCTCTGGCACATGTGAAGCCAGAGACCACCAACTTAGGTATAATGGGTACAAAGAGAAATAGTGCCACTGCACTCATATGGAGAAGGAGGCTTCAGCCTGAAATCAGGAGTGAAAAGTAACCATGTTCTTTTTCACAGAGGCTGTTGGGCTGACCATAAGCCATTGTCCCTAAGGACCTAGTAAACTTCCTATAAGGATTTGAAACTCATTTTTGCAGCTACATTTCTGCCTTTGATTTAAAATCAAATGCAAATCTGGCAAAGATTTACAGCTGCAAATATATTTTCTACACCACAAATAGTCAGAGTGCAAAACCTGGAATTAAATTTTCCCTAGGTCAGTCTGATAAAACAAAATAGTGCAGTCTTGGACAAAATGATTGTCAGGAGCTCAAATGCATATTAGGCAAAGCACTACTATGCTTTTTGTGTACACTCTTCTCTAAATAACCACAACTGATCTTTGTTGGTGACAAGGTACTTGGTTAGGTAGACCTCTGGTCTGGCAGTTATTTGTTCCTCTGAACTACTTGTGAGAACAGAATGTAGTGAAATCCATGAGCAGTGGCCCATGTACAGCTTATGTTCTCACCCTGCTAAGATTGAGTTCTTGTTGTTTGGAAGTACCTTCTTTAAAGGCACTGAGCAGTGATTCCAAAGGCACCATAAAAAATGTGCTTAAAAGGATACATGAAAGTCAACCAAGGGACTGAAAAATCTAAGAGAAGGGCCAGGGATGTTTTATATTGGCCTTAAATAAACAGTGCCATTGTGGGAAGTTAAATATGGTAGCATCTGCCAAAAATACTACTCAAGCAAAAGAGCTTATGTTGGTAGCAAAAGAAATATCTCCCCCTCTCTCCTCTCCTGGCATGAAGCAGGCGTAGGTTTGTTTATGTTTGCTATATAAACTTCATTGCTCCAAGAGAATTATTCTCAGTTCCTGAAATGGACTCATTTGAAGATATTAGAATAAAAAAAGGACAATCTCATGTAGTAACTCTGTTTCACTGTAGCTGAGTTTTCTCCATTATCAGGCATTGTGCTTGAGCTGACATAGAGACTTGGAGGGGTGACTGGTGCAGAACTAGGACCCAATCAAGTCATATTTTTCAAGAGTGTCATACAGGCAGAGACCCCAGGAGGGTATGTCATTTGAGTACCAGAACATAGTATAAGCAAAACAAAAAGGTTTACAATCAACCTGAGAATATGAGACTGGGGAGCACAATTTGTCCCCTAACTGAGTAAACACAGTGGCAGCATTTTACAGCTCCAAATTCAAGAGGTCATTCCTGCCTGAAAAAGTACCTGTGTGTGCTTAATATCCATTGAATACCTCTGTAATCTGAGCCTCAGCTGGTCCAAGAGGCAGGTCACAGAGGAAAAATATCTTCAAAACACACAGAGATTTGCATGCAGAAGAACAACACTCGAGCGTGTGGAGAACCACAAAGGGCAGAAGAGCACAAGGACTTTGCCTAATGCAACTGCAGCTGCTCAGTGACTGGGAATCTGCTTCTTACATAAAGCAAAATTGCACAAACCACAATTTCTCCTCCCTGGGAAGGCAGAGAGCAGTGGAGCTCACCTCCTGCCTGCAGCCAAGTGAGCCATTTTCTGCAAGGAGAACATTACATTTAATCCAGCAGGGAGGTCCCCATTCAGGTCTCTTCCAAGTGCTGCCTTTCAGCTTAATGTTTAATCATTCAAGCTGCCCTCATGCCTTTATGAATATAATATGAAAGGGCTGGGAAAAGAACTGTTTGCCTCTAAGATTCATTGCCATCAGATAAAACTATGATATTTATGTGGTGTATTACACTAAAGAAAATTACTCTACTGGGGCATAGCTCAATGCTGGCAGAAACCGTGAAGGAGATGCTAAATTTCTGGAACTGCTATGAAAGACTGAAGAAATTAGTTATTTCAGTATCATGATAAGCAATATGTGCATTGAAATTCTATTCCATTAAAGACTATATACTAACATTCAATCGATAAGACCTTTTGTTTTGTGGGTTTTTTTCCCCTCAGGGACTTTATTCAGGTCATGCCTCAGAAATGAACAATGAGCATGTAAAATTTAAACTTTTACCTTAATTTGCTCAAGACCTGAGAAGATTGAATGAGTGTGGAGAAAAATGCAAAGGATCTTCTATTCTCCACTTAATCATGCTGGTTACATTTTTCTATAGTTCTGACTTGGAGATACACAGAGGATAAATTTTATTTACAACATAAAAAAACATTCAGTTGCCATCCTTTATGCTTTCAAATGGAAGATGTGAAAATGCCACAGGCTGAGATTTTTATTAGTGTAAATATGTGTTTTTATGTTTCAAGTGTTTGTCAGGCCAGAAGAGAGTAAAAAATTGAATTTGACAGTTAATTTCTAATCACCTCCTTTATCATCCACTGCAGTGCAGTAACAAATCCTACTTCACCTCTCCCTTGGACTCTTTTTATTCTGATTACTGCGTTTCCATGGCTGTTGTTTTCATACCTCTACCTCCTTTTCTAGGCTCTAGCATGTGTTTCAGGATCCATCATCAGAGTTCCACTGTCTTGCAAAGCCCTCAAACACCTAATATTTAGAAATATTACATTAACAAAGGGAAAGGAGCCTGTGATTGGATTTTTCCCAATGTATTTAGTACATTTAGTGATGTATATCCTTTTACCATGTCATCTTCTGGCTTGATTCACACAAGTAAATGGTTAGCAACTAATAAAACAAGTTGATGAAACCTTTACAGGATCACTGTGTCCAGCAATAGCCCTCTGGGCCAAAATTACTTGGGAACAAGGGTAGCAAAGTTGTAATGAGAGGGAATGGAAATTCTACTTTGCATAAGGAGGCCAGAAGAGCTTGACATATTTAGTGTAGCAAAACAAAAGCTGATACAGAATGTCATTGCTGTCTATAAATACACCAGGAGGTTAAACATCAAGGAAGGAAAAGATCTTTTGAAGATAAAATACAGTGTTGGCACGAGAACAAATGGGCATAAACTGCCCATGAATGTATTTTAACTGGAAGCTGAAAGACATTATGTAGCTGGTTGAGCAATCAACGCTGGAGAGAGCAGACTTCCAATGCAAGTTTGGGGCACGAGAGGGTTTGTAAGATGGAGTGAGAGCAGCTGAGGAAAGGAATTGTGTGATGTGGCCTGGGGCTAGTGGGGGATTGGGCTCCAACACACAGGGGGTCCCTTCCAGCCCTCTGTTCCTTTGTTTTAATTCTTCTCAAAGGTATTTGGAGATTCTGCATGGTGATGTCTCACAGCTGGTAAAGGATATGGCTCAGAGAAGAAAAAGAAATAAGCAACATGTTTTAGCTCACCAGATGTATGTTATTACTTTATTCCCAATTCACAGGAAATGAACAATCATTTAGTACTGACAGGTACATACTGGAACTTACTATCTTTCTTTTAAACCTTAAAATAATGTGCTACAGAAGTTTAGCATTAACCTTAAAGTAGATTTCACATTTTTGCCAAGGTTACTGTGATATCTTGTGAAACCTATGGGGGGAAACAGAATAAGAAGGAGACAGCAGGCAGAAATTATGTAAATTGCTGCCAGAATGGCTGAAATGCTATAGCAAGGTTAAAAAGAAACCCCTATCGTCCAGAACTCCTGCTCACAGAGAAACTTCAGTGAAAGGTCTCTTGGGAGCTGCAGAAGGTTAGGTAGGTGTGATTTTCATTGGGGTGTAACCCAAATTACCTTCCTAATAGACAATTAGACGAGACAAAAGTAATGGTAAAAGGAGCAAGTGTCTCACTGAATCAAAGGACTACAGTTTGTTAACTGCATTAATGGAGTGGGTTACAGCTATATAAGGGTAGGTCATTTCAGGTCCAAGACAAGGTCAGTGCTGTTTACCAGGATGATTCAGTTTGGCTTTTTACATAACTTTTTAGTGTTTTCCTCTGAAGAGGTGAAGGTTAGGTATGATAGCAACTAAAGAAAAACTCAGGCCAATACTTTCTAATGTTACTAGAGAGTTCAGCATGCCTTCATTTAAAAACAGATAAGGCTGAGATCTCAAAGGCAGGCAAGTATCCAGCTCTACCAGCAGCCAGTTTGTCTAAAGAAGAAATCTGAGTGGCATCTGACAGCCACTAGGCTGCTGCTCAAGAGTGTCACCATTCCCACTTTCTCCTTTTCCACTGAGCAAGTCAATGCCAGAAGTGACATTGGAAAGCCTTGGATTTCCCAGACACCCCTTGAACTGGCAAGTCAGGATGATTTCTAAATAGCAAATGGAAACAGAAGCATTCAGGTTGAAAGGGTCTTCTGGATATCACCTCCTAACCTGCTCTTCAAAGCATGGTTAACCTGCCCAGCTGAGGTTTGAGTGTATTTAAGAACAGCTATCACAACCTCTCTGGGCAGTCTGGCCATTGTTCAACCATTCTTACTGGGATTTTTCTCTCCTGTATGTCCAACTGGAATTTCCCATTCTTGCATTTGTCTTGCCTGTTATCTTCCTGCTGTGCAGCTTCAGGAAAAGTCAGTCCCATCCTTCTCTACAGCCATTCCCTAGGTAACTGAAAACAACAGTAAGATTTCTCCTGATCCTTTTCATCCCCAGGCTCAGCAAAGCCAGTTCTCTCAACTTCACTTTATTGCCTCTTGCTTCAGTCCCTTGAGCTTCTCACTGTCCTTCTTCTGGGCTCTTCCATGTGTCAGTGCTTCTCTCGTACCAGGGTTTCCATACTGGACACATTATTTCATACAAGGTCTCATGATTGTCAAGGAGAGGAGAAGAGTCACTTCCTTTGACCCCTTGGTTTTTCCCTTCCTGTTACAGCCCAGTGTGCAGAGGGATCTTTGTTCCCAGAGGACACACTACTGAGATGTTTAACCTATTGTTCACCAGTTCTGCCAGCTCCTTTCCTGGTGAGCCAGCACAGCCCAGCTGTTCTCTGTGTTGGGTTAATTCAGCCCAGGTGCAGTTTCTGTGCTTTCCTTTGTTGGACTGCAGTTTTCTCATGGCCCATTTCTCCAGCCTGTTGTTTTCCTCCTGCACGGCAGCTCTGCCCTCCAGAATACTGACCCCTCTCCTCAGTTTGATATTATCTGCAAATCTGCTGAGTGCATTATAGATTATTGCCCAAGACACTAAGGAGAACATTAAACAGCATCAGCCCCACTGTTAAATCTAGTAAATACTCAAATGGTTTTCAGCTAGACTGAACCATTGGTTAATTTTCTTTGAGATTCAGTCAGTTTATCACAGATCTTCAAGTCCAGCCATCTAGTCCAAATCTTCCCAGTTTGGCTACAAGGATGCTACAGGAAATAATCTCTGAAATATTGCTTAAATCAAGGGAAATTTGTTTTATTCCCTTCATGTACTGAGCCAGACATCATAGAAGGCAACCAGGCTTGCACAATTTGCACTTAAAAATATCATTTGTTTTTTATTCTGAATTTCATATTTAAGTTCTGAAATTGCCACCTTTTCCAACATCCTCCCTCCAAAACTATATCTCACATCCAGAATATCACTAATAGGATTGGTTTCTATTCATGAGGCAGGATCAGCACTTTCAAATCTCTGTCACCAAGACTCAGAAGCTATCCTGAAAATCATCCAGATCTTTGCTCACTAATCTTTTCCAACATCTTTAAAAATAAGGCTAAGCAGAGGTCCCTGCCCTTCCTTTATTCATTCATTCTAGGTGAGCCAGAATTAAAAGATGAAGATAGGAAAGCTAACTTCACTTTTCACTCTTTTCACTTTCCATCTCTGTATTTTTCCCCTGTGTATGCATACATTTGTTTCATTAGAATTTATAAAGTCTATTTTCCCCTTTTTATGTTGTGCTAGGAAGGATATAAATGGACTAGCACCCTTTTTTTGAGCTTATGCACATTCTCATTTTCTTTTCACTTTTCTTTTTTTTTTTTTTTTTTTTTTTTTTTTGGATGGATATTCACATGAGTTTGGCTAAACTGAAGCCTTGCAAGTAACTGTGAGGCTGAACTACCTGCAGGTAATTTTTAGCACCCTCAGAGGAGTGCAGTTAACTTCAACTCATCTCCAGTCTGAGCTGGTGCTTTTTGAAGTAGGTCTTCGTGTGGTGAACAGGAAGACTATGAGGGTTTTATTATAGTTGGCTTCCTTTACTGCATTAGCGTTTATATTTTCCCAGTAGAAATCCCCAAATTGAAAATATAGAGGTGTCAGCTAGCACCACTTTATTTAAGGTTGTGTCAACATTTCCTACAAACGTTGTTTTTCTAGGGTTTATAACTAGACCGTAAAAATGTGCTCAACGCAGAAACTTGGCATAGAAGGGCTCAGCTTGGGAGAGAATTTTCACAGTTAAAAATTGAAAAGTCCACTCAGCTGGTTTTAACTAATATCCATGTAATTAAATGGAAATTAGTTGATTTAAAGATGCATTTTTGCAGCATAATTCAAAGCAAGCTTTTATTTAAAAGAATAAATTCACCAAGGGATTATTTAATTAATGTTATCTTGTTGCACTCAGTAATATTGAAAAAGTCAAAATTACTAAGGTATTGCACACTAGGAAATAGTGACTACATCTGCAAGTGCTGGTTTGTATAAGCTCTTTGCTACACATAAGGAAATATTTTAATAGGTGGGGTTAATAGTGCATAATATGATGTTTGCACAATATTTCCTATTATAAAATCACATTTTGACACATTGTCAAGTTTTAACCATTTGGGATGATATTTTATATTCCAGGTGTATGCCTAAGGCAGAATTTTTAGGAAAAAAAAATTGTCAAAACAGATTCTGGGAACAAGAATTGAGAAAATATTTTGTTTAGTTCATATTACCAAGGAAGTGATAACAAAGTATTTTTTCAAAAAGGCCCAGTTTGCAGCAGTGACTTAAAAGGCAGAAGTGGAGCAAAGTGGCCTTTTCTGTTGGGAAATTCATGTTGCTGTTTTTATAGAAGTCTCTCATTTAGGTCCAGTTAGAAACTTTTGGAATAAAATCTACTTGCTAAGTAGAGACATTTTAATTTAGGAATTAATATTTCTGTGCCTCCCATTTTTAGGGTACACATGCAAGTTTCTCAGGGATGCTGGAGTGGGTGGAAGAAGAGGCTGTTTGTCCATAGAGAGTGACTGCACGTGTTCTGTGCCCTGCCAGCTCCTCCTGGCACAAAGCTGGTATGTGCATCATCTTCACCCTGGGCTGAGTGTACTCCATCCAAAGTCAAAGAAAGTGGATTTCTCCAACTTTGGAAAAGTAGAAGTCAGGGATGGGATGAAACACCCTGCCAGAACTGAGGCAGTGTAAACAGAATTTTTTTGAGCAGCTATAAAGAAGGCAGAAACTTGGCTAAAGGAAAACAACAAACAAATGGTGGAACTAAGAAGCAGAAACTGGTTAGGAGTGGGAATTCACTGACCAAAGAGGGAGGAACATGACAGTGGTGGGGGTCTGGACTCCTAAGGTAAGAAGACGGAGGCTGAGAGCCAGGATCTGGGACTGTGGCAGATCTGAGAGAAGTGGACAAGAAAAAAAATATTCTTCTTTGAGAATATATGAGCTTGTATCTCCAGAGGTCAGGCTAGGCCAAAGTTTCAGATTCACATCTGAATTTCAGAGGATGAGTTGTGAACTTTGGGTATGAAGCCAAGCACTGCTCCAGACACTAACAAGTCCTGAATGGTGACTGGTAAATCCAAGAATTCATCATCTGGATATTTTTCTCTTTTTCTAATACTTTAAAGACACTAAGACTACCTTATGGTATGACACTTTCAATGTCATTTTTTTACATATTCAGTTGATGTGACTGAAGTACAGATGTTCAGGCATCACTGGGGAAGAGCTGCTCCCCATGGCTGGGGAGAGGACAGCATGGACTTCTGAGTGGAAACAGCAGAGGAGGGCTTGCAGGGAAGCCTCCTGTAAAGTTCAAGGCAATGCTATGAATACTCCTAGGGTCCTTGTTCCAGATGTAGCCTAAAACTTGGTCTCCTAAATGTCTTTTTTTTTCTGAGCAAATAGCAGAACAATAGCAGAGTGAAAGATCTAAGAGAAACCTTCTTTGGTGCTGAGCTCCCCGAGTTGGAAATACTATATATACCAATTAAATACAGGCAGGCTGTTTGAACTGCTGTGTTTTAGTAAGCAAGCAGTATATCACAGCAACACCTGAGGGTGCTGCTTTGATCACAGCCTGTCAGCATTTCCGCTGTGAACTTTGTTTATTAGAGGTAGGCTGCAAAAGATCTCTCTGTGCTGAAATTTCAGTGCAAAGCCTGTCCCAGTCATCAGTTAAGAGAATCAGGAGGATAGAAGCTCACAGAATAATGTCATACTCCTATGTGGGATTTTCTTTTTAAATCTGAGGCTTTTCTTCTTTCCTGGAAACTAAAGTTTCTATATCATCTTCAAAGTGCATTAATCCTTACTGCATACTCAAGAAGAAAATCAAACATCTGAATTATTAAGGGAGGTGCTTGAACGGCTGAAAAACTTCTCATCAAATTTTTATCCATTCATTTTGTACAGTTTTCAGGACACAAACGAAGCACTCCTCATCCTGTCTTCCTGCTGGACTCTGAGGTGGTTAAACCGCATCTAACTGGAATAAAAGACGGGGTGGGGGAGAGGAGAGAAAGGAAGTGTCACATCCTCCGCTGTGAATAGCTAACACGCTCTCAGCTAGCGGAGCCGAGCGCTCCAATCCTCCCCTGCCGGCTCGGGGATCGGGTGTCTGCCCGCACTCCGAGCAGCGGGGCTCACCGCCCGTCCCTCCCAGGCTCCCTGCTGAAGCCGCTCGGCTTTGTGTGAGCTGATTAAATATTCAGAGGATGGCAATGAAAAGGGCTCTGCTGCTTGGGGTGGGGGTGCTCATCCAGGAGGCCGGCTCCCAGTCCCCGTGCCAATGAATATTTAATCGCTTTGTACAAAGTGGAGGAGTTTCAAAAGGAATCCCTGAAAATCTGTAGCTTGGCAGCTCGGGTATTTAACCGAGAAGAGTCTTGGGTCAGAGCCCCTTTTCAGTATTGTGCGGGAGAAGGGATTTAGAAGTAAAACCCTGAGAAATGCTTTGGCCGCTGCAGCCTGCAGGACCCGGCTTCGGGGGCGTTGTGTGAGAGCTGAGGCAGCGGGCTCGGAGGAAGGAGCGCTGTGCTCGCCACCCCAATGAGCCGTGAGCGCCCCGCTGGCTCCGAGCGCTGCCAAGCCCCCAGGCAGGGAGGGACACTGCCATCCCCCCAGGCAGGGACACTGCCATCCCACCAGGCAGGGACACTGCCATCCCCCCCAGGCAGGGAGGGACACTGCCATGCCCCCTAGGCAGGGAGGGACACTGCCATCCCCCTAGGCAGGGACACTGCCATCCCCCCAGGCAGGGAGGGACACTGCCATCCCCCCAGGCAGGGACACTGCCATCCCCCCAGGCAGGGACAGTGCCATCCCCCCCAGGCAGGGAGGGACACTGCCATCCCCCCAGGGAGGGACAGTGCCATCCCCCCAGGCAGGGACACTGCCATCCCCCCCAGGCAGGGAGGGACACTGCCATCCCCCTAGGCAGGGACACTGCCATCCCCCCAGGCAGGGAGGGACACTGCCATCCCCCCAGGGAGGGACAGTGCCATCCCCCCAGGGAGGGAGGGACACTGCCATCCCCCCAGGCAGGGACAGTGCCATCCCCCCAGGCAGGGACACTGCCATCCCCCCCAGGCAGGGAGGGACACTGCCATCCCCCCAGGGAGGGACAGTGCCATCCCCCCAGGCAGGGAGGGACACTGCCATCCCCCCAGGCAGGGACACTGCCATCCCCCCAGGAAGGGACACTGCCATCCCACCAGGCAGGGACACTGCCATCCCACCAGGCAGGGAGGGACACTGCCATCCCCCCCAGGCAGGGAGGGACACTGCCATCCCCCCAGGGAGGGACACTGCCATCCCCCCTAGGCAGGGAGGGACACTGCCATGCCCCCAGGGAGGGACATTGCCATCCCCCCTAGGCAGGGAGGGACACTGCCATGCCCCCAGGGAGGGACACTGCCATCCCCCCTAGGCAGGGAGGGACACTGCCATGCCCCCAGGATGCTTGCTGCAGGTGAGGCACTGCCAGCTGGGAGCACAGGTCCTGAGCAGGTCCTCCCGGATGGGGTTGGAATTGTAGTGTTGGACAGCTTCTACTGCCGTGTTCTTGGTCTGTGCCCGCCCTTGGGAAAATAAGAGATTTTAGAGAGCCCGGCATCTTTTACTGCTGCAATATTCATGAGGGGAAAAAAAACAAAAAAAAAGTGTTTTATGGTCACAGCAACCTTCTCCACATATTTTTATAGCTGCATAAGAGCAAGTAACTATGTTACTATATACTGGATTCAATTTGTATCTACACCCGTTTGTAACTATAGGTACATGTGTACATCAAGGAACATATACGAGTGTGTTCATGCATCTCTGTCGATGAAATTCAGTGCTTGCATAGTCTGAAAGTGGCTATCTACAAAGCTGTCCTCCCCAGCACCTACCAAACATTGCCATGGCTTATCGCATCACTTCAGCAATCAAACGACAAGTTCATTGTGGATGAAACCCCAGCCTGGATTCAGAGAAATATTTACAGATGTGCTTAACTTTCCATGAGTGAAATTCCTCCCCTATTTAGTAACACACTTGATTTCAGCAAGATCCAGCTGCTGCTCCAGGGCTGACATCCCTGGCTGTGCTGGTCCTTCTCTGAAGCAGCCTGGGCACATCAGTATTACCTGCAGGTTATTGGGTTTGTATAAGAGCTTGATGAAAAGAGGACTAGTTCTTTGTCCGTTTTTGTGCTGTGGGAGAGAGAAGCAGCAAGGATTCAATAAAGGACACCGGAGGGGCTCCCTCCATTCTGCTGCTGGAGCCCACATTGCCCTGCCCTTCCTGCAGCACCGACCCTTCGGGCTGAGCTCCCCGGGAACTGAGGCAGGCGCTGGCAGAGCTGCGGGTGCGTCCTGGGGCTCCCAGGCTGCTGAAGGGCCCGGCCTCTGCTGCTCCCCCCGGAACGTGAGCTGGGGAAGCATCCTCATCCTCATCTGCCTTCATCCCCCCCGTGCCGGGTCACGCTCCCAGTGTGAGAGCCCGTGGGGTGACCAGATGTCGCGGTGTCAGCAGCAGCAGCGGCCCCGGAGGGAATCGCCCGTTCCCAAAACTCCGCTCTGCCGGTCCCCCCGCGCAGATGGCCAACCTGGGAATCCCACCCCAGCGCTGGGACATGCCGATCGGCCAAATCTGCTGCTGTCAGCAAAAGACAAAACCTCTCCCAAGCCTTGCGGCTGGCGATAAAAGGCAGCGGGAGCAGGAGCAGCCCTGCGGAGGCCCCTCGGGAACAATGGCAACCTTCTCGGGAGCCGGCGAGGCAAAGCCGGACAAAGGCTCACGCTGCCCCCAAACTCCAGCTGCTGCCTCGACACAAAACAGGGGGCTGCAAATTTGGTTTCTTTCATCTAAATCCTCTTAGGCGGTGCGAACACGGAGAGAGGCAGCAGCCTGGCGTGTCACTCTCCCTGCCTCGGCCGGAGCTGCCCGCAGCTCCAGCGCCGGTGAGATTTATGGTGCGGTGCGCCCGTCCGGCTTTGTAGGAACGGGGCGCCTTCCCCCGATGGGAGCGAGCGGGGAAACAGGCAGCGGAGGGGCGCGGAGAGCATTGACCGGAGAATTTGTGCCTGCCTTGCGCTGTTTTGCCTGGAAAAGGCTGAACTTTTCATGTTCTGAAAAGCCAGATGAACAGCACAAGTCATTAGTCACCCAGGTATTTACAGTGTTTTTCCTATTTCCTTTCTCCCATGGCCTCTGTGGTCAGCAGTATAAAATTCCTAGGCACTCCCACCTAAACACAAGTTTCCTGTTTATGCTCTCAGTGGCTTTTATGTTTAGCTGTTAAAACCCGTTGTCTAAAGTACCATAAAACAATATGAACAGAGGCTGCAGGTGAGCAAGCAGGGGGGAAAAAAGCGAAGCCATGAGCAGGCTGCGAGGAGCTGGTGTGGCCAGGGGAGCGGGGCTGGGGGAACAAAGGAACAAAGCCCGGCGGCGGCCAGGCTGCTGCTGCTCTGCTGCTGCACTGCTGCTGCTGCTGCTCTTCTGCCGTGCTGCTGCACTGCTGCTGCTCCTCTGCTGCACTGCTGCTGCACTGCTGTGCTGCTGCTCTGCTGCTGCTGCACTGCTGCACTGCTGCATTGCTGCTGCACTGCTGCTGCTGCTCTGCTGCTCTGCTGCTGCTGCACTCATGCACTGTTGCACTGCTGCTGCTGCTCTGCTGCTGCTGCCCGAGCGCTGCCACTGCCATGTCAGCCCCTTGGCTGAGCTTCCTCATCCCAAATCTGCTGAAAACATCTGGCCTTACAACCTAGGTGGCTCAATGGGTAAAAGTCATTCAAGGTCTGTGTTATTGAATAACGTAGAGTTGTTTAATTTGAGTTATGACACTTCTTTTGAGTATTTTCATTATAGTAGTGTTGTGCTCACGCTGCTCCTGTTTGGTCTGGCAGCATTTACATCATGTAAGACCCTCCTTTAATGTGGGTAACATCTGCTTCATCTTGAAACCTAGGTGAAAAGTTGTCAGCAAGAGTGACCCTGAGGTTCTCTGGAGCTGCAGGAAAGAAGCTCCAGCTGACCATCAAACCTACCCCTGGAGCCACTGTGAATTCCAGCCCTGCTGAAAGCTTTCCTACACCTTGGTCAGACTAAATAAACATTTTAAAGTTATGCTGACATCAAGAACATCCAATTTAAGAAACTTTGTTGTGACCACATGAGGTCATAATTTGTGAAGACACACCATAGATTTAGATAGCCCTTCCCAGAGCCCTTAGGGAACTTTATACTGATAGCTATATGGATATCAAAAGGTAATACTATACATTGATCAACTCATTTTTACCACCCTCTCAAATATGCCAACTGTTCAAAATAGCATTAGCATTGGCTTTTATTACCATTGAAATAAAAATGAATGATTATAAAAATAAAAAATAGACCTTAACCCACCATAAGATTTATAACTAAAACTAACATGATTTCTATGAAAAACTTTTATATACAACAGTGTGATTTAAGGGCCTTTGTCAATATTGTCCTTGATTTTTTTTTGTTGATTTGGTTTAGTCAGACACTTACAGCTATTTAAACATAGTTTTGAGTATTTAATTATATCATACATTATGTCATTTTTTGCTACAGACACCTTTGACATTTAATGTATTTCATCCAGTAATTAGTAAAGAATAATTAAGCTCTTACTGCTATAACTTCTTTTCATGATCCCATGTCTTCTAGAGCAAGACAGAGCAGGAATAGCAAAGTTTATACTTCAGATACTAAGATTTATTTGCTTTCAGGTTATACATCAGTAATTTTACAGTTTCTGTATACAAAGCAAGGACTGGGATGAGACAACATTTCTGAATCTATGTGTTCCCTTGCAGAGATTAGCATGAGTGAGTAATAGATTCACTGTGTTCGAAATCACAACATACACAAGGAGATTATTTTATGTGCATATACAATATATAAAAATACTTGTGATCTATATATTGCATAGGCTTTTGGTTTTTTGTTTGGTGAGACTAAAAAGGTTCTAACATGTGTACAAAACTTCACATGCAATATATGCAGCATCATGTCAACAGCTCTGTTTGTACTAGCAACTCTCATGAGTGATATGTCACTTCACAAGCTTTTTAAACACTCTTTTTTGAATACAGATGGTCTTATTTCCAAATATTAAATTTTCTCTGTATGATGCACGTGGAGCACTGGGCACTGTTCCTTTGTCTGTGTAGAAGGTTTGATGTTTTATTATTTTTAGCCTGTATTTCAGGCCCTTCAGCAGCCACGCCACAGGAACAGTGTGCCTGGAGCAAGGCATGGACATAACATGTTTTTGTCCACACTGGACTTTCAGAGAATGTTTTTAAGTGTGTGTTTCACCTAAAAGACATTGGGTTCATCTCTTCCAGATCCACTCCACAAAGGAAAAGCACAGGAAGTAGGGGAAGCTGGGAGACTGGCTATGGAAGTTGGCTCCTGTCCCAAACCAGGATTTTGGTGTAGATGCACCAGTGTTCAGGTTTGGATCCTACTGCCATAGTTCCTTCAGATCCTCCATTTAAGTACACAGACTTCAGAGTGGTGTGTTCCCAAATCTCATCTTCTGACAACCTCTTTGCAGCCCTGTTCGAATGAGCCCCTTCCCTGCAGCAGTTTTCATATCCTACTCCTGGTCCCCAGCTGACATCACTCTCTCCCACTGCAAAGAGGGGGGGAAATTGGGATATTTGAAATATTTGAAGGCACCTCCCTGGCCTGGCTGTCAATGGAAAATTAACTTAGTCTGCAAACCAAACTAATTTGTAGATTTGATGAAGCATTGCAGTAAGAGACACATGGGGGAAAAAAACAAAAGGAGATGGGAAATCTTGGAAGAAGTCAATACAAAGGAAGTATTTTCATGTAGTCTTGATTCCTCAAATCACTTCAGTTTCATGCTCAACATCCCAGAGAGGCAGCAGCACCTGGAGTGTGTGTAGGCAGAGGCAGACAAGGAGATGACTCACTGGTGCAGGAACACAAGAGGGGAAGCCAGAGCATCATCTGTGGGAACTTTTGAAGGGAAAAGAAAGTGTCTCTGCTGACAGAAGGTTACAAATCTTCATGCTTGTTGCAATGTGTGCGTCCAACCAACAGCATTGTTCTAAGAGCAGCCAAGGAACCATGAAGAGAAAAAAACTGCTTTAAGAAAAGCAATCTGAAAGCTGTATTTAATTCTACAAGAAACAGAGCTTTTACCAGTGCTGAAGCATCCCCACTTCCTCCTGGTGCTGCATGATAATCCACAGAAATTCAAAAGGTTTCCTCTCTCTTCTCTGGCTCATCATAGAGCTGGTCCTCACAGCACCACAGCTGGAAATATAACTGTAAAAGACACGTGTACCACTGTACACTCAAAAATGGAATACCACTATGGGCCAGGACACAAAGTGTTCCCTGAAAATGCTTGGGCTGGGCCCATTTTAAACTGTAAAAGGTAAAATTACTAAATATGGGCTCCCTGCTTTATGTAGACATGCAACTCCTTCCTCCCTGAATTTCATATGTCTGATAAAAGAGGAAACCAGAAGTTCCACTGTTTGCTGAGATTATGGCAATTATATTTGCATTTTGACTCAACTGATACTATGGGTGGTCCAGCTCATACACAAAGCTTGACTTGTTCTACCCTTGAACTGCAGCTGGGTGAATCTTCTGAAATGAGACTTGAAGCCAGGTGGACTCAGATATGGATCACATGCCAAGTTGGATTCAAATTTGCAGAGAGTCACAAGGCTTTCAGCAGACATGGACCAGTTTCTGTGTCCAGGTGGGCGTCAGACTAAACTCTGGCTTCATCTCTTTTTCTGGAAATCCCAAAACAAGGCACAGCTCAGCAGTTTGCGGGAAGTTTGGCTTCATTCCTACAAATTTAAGAAGAAAAAAATCCATGCAAAGGAAAACTGCATAAAATAGCTTCAAGAGCCCCTGAAGCCAGGAGTCCTGAGATTAATTTACTGCCCAGATTACTGCCCCAGTGTAAGTACACAGTGATTTCTGCAGGTTGGCTCCCTTGAAGTCAGTAGGAGTTTTGTAACATGTTCCATTGCTGCAGTCACTTTCCATTATCCATGGGTGGCTTCTCTGCTGGCAGATAAGCTGCACCCTGGGCCTGAGCCAGCTCTGTGCAGCTCAGCTGAGATGGAGCTCTGAGCTCAGCCCTGGCTCTGCACACCTCTGGTGACCACAGTGCAGACACTGGAGCTGGCTGGTTTGATCTGCTCTGGAGGCAGGGAAGCATTCAAAGGATGGTCACAGAAAGGAATAACAGGCTTCAAACAGATAAAGTCCTGTCTAGAATCCACTCTTCATTGTTGACTGAGTTTTTCTAAGTGGAAGGAAAAGATCTGTCAGTGCCTCTAAACGCCAGGGACAGGGAAGGTGTTGCAGGGCTGTACCTCCCTGTGGGCACCAGCCCTCTCATCCTGCCCAGGGGGATGCTGCTGCTCTCATGCCCACAGGCAGGCACTGGCCCCCTCTCCCCAGTGCTGGGCCAGGCTACTAATTTACACAAATGTAGCAACCTCAGGTCTGAGCTTTCACTGGCAGTTCAGGCAGAACCCCCAGAGTAAATAATTGATCCAGCAGGATGAACCTTGCTTAAACGAGTGATTTCAACTCTCTGATGGAGACAGGAGAAAGAAAATGAAGAGCAAAACCCATCTATTCACCAAATGCTTGTTGATTCTAAGCAGCTCTAATATGTACAGTTCTGCCTTTATGGAGGACACCACATACACTATATATACACATGTATTTACACACAGCCACAGGTTGCATGGCAAGTTATCTGTGGAATGGTGTCTTGGAGCTCTACCAAGTCAAGGAGGAATGTAGCTACACAGACTGAGGGGAATTCAGAGAAGATTGTTAGCTCATCCAAAGGTAAGAGTGTTAACATACACTTGGGATGCTGTGAGTAGGGAAGGTTAGAAGATAGCAAGCACAGAAAAGAGAGGTATGATTCAACATATTAAATAGTCCATTTAATCATCAGTCTTTATTCTCAAGCAACAGAACTGGTTTTTGTGGAAGTCCCCACTCCTAGCCTCAAGTCCCCTTGCCTTCAGAGCTTTTGTGTGGCAAGGCACAGCATGGATGCAGCTTTCATGACTGGCACAAATAGCCTTGCCAAACAATAACTGTCTCCCAACAATAACAGTGTAATAACTTTTTCCCTATGGAATTTTATATCACACAAGATTTCCCAAAGGTGGATAATTGCTGTGAAATATATCAACCCATTTAGCCAGTTTGGAAATGGTATGAATGCACAAGGATCCCTGTGCTAGGACACCTCTCATGCTGCATCCACTGAGCATGCAGAAGCTCCCAGTTGTCCCCCACTGAATCCAGAGCTGAAATGCCAGGTCTGAACAGAGATCCAGTTAAGGCCTGTTCTGGCTGTTTCTGTCTCTCAGTGATGGACAGCTGCTGACACTGGCTTCTCCTCAAATGCAGCAGTGTGGTAAGAGAGAAGCCCAGTCCAGTTAGTTCAAAACAGGAGAAAGTGCCCTTAGCAGTGATCTGGAGTCACCTTTGTGTCCTCCAGGTGCCACTGGAAGGAGCTGTCTCCCCCAGCACTGTGAGCTGTGTGGGGCCAGAGGAAAGGCAGGGACATGCCCAATGCTCAGGCACTAAGGCATGAGCCTTGTGGGGCTTTCTCTGGTCAGGACTTCAGGTTTCATTCCTCAAGGCTACAAGAAACTCCAGCAGAAATTCTGAGATGACCTGTGGGGAACACATTGCTCCTCTAAAATACCCAAGAGAATACAGAGAAGGTGGTTTGGGACCCTGTGGTGGTTTCAGCAGCAGAGCCTGGTGAAAAATGCTGCTGAGCTTTGCTCTGCTGCTTTCTGTGCAGGGATGCAGGGACACAAAATTCGAAGAAAAAGGGTGAGATAGAAGTGTCCCCAAATCACAACAGCAATGTCATCCTCACAAAAATTCAGTGATCACACAACAGAATGCTATAAATCCTGACTAACCTCACTTGGCTGAGAGTGCATGACTGATGTCAGACTTTTTTAAGAGAAAACACTTAAATCATCTCAAGATGAAAACTGCATTAAGGATCAGAGAACAGACAATCCCTGTCCTCTCCTCCTGAGCAGATTTCTCCTTGATATATGGCTCCCAAAGTATAAAGAGCAAGAGGTTGTCCAAGTGAAAATCAGCTCAAGGTGTGTGGGATGAGAGGTAAAAGAGGCTCAGGCACAGATACTGCTGGAGATTTGGCAATGTCTCATATCAAGCAGAGTGAAAATTTCAGACATCAGCAGTTTGGTCTAAACCCACTGTTTTGCATGTGGGTTTTACAAACCCAAGCTTGTACAACAGATGTCACAAAACGTCCCAGACATATCTAAGAGACAATTCACAGGCAGCTCCTGCCCTCCTAAACATTTTAGGGATTTAATCCATAATCCAAGAGTTTGATCTCAGGCATGTAAATGTTTGAATTAAATGCTTGATTTGGACCTGGCTCCTCATCCTGTCTTAGTTCTGCTTGGGTTTATTGGGAATACAAACCTTCAGAGTGTGGATGTGTCATCTATTTTGTTTCTGCTGACTTTGGCATGTGAACGTATCCTGCTCATAAAGACCATGGGCTGATCCCTGCTGTGGCCAGCTGGATGTGTCTCATAAGGGACTACCTCCTGTTGGAGTAAATTGTTTTTATTCCTCAAACAGAAGCCAGGAGATTTCTATAATTAATGGCCCACAATACTGGAATGCCTGAAATCTCAAAGAAAACAGGTAGTCAGAGCACTACACATAGAAGAGTGGTGGCCTGCTGAATTAGCCTTCTCTAGTCATGCAGGACCCAGGAATTTGTACTGCAGGCAGCTCATACTAACTGACAGTGACAAAATTTGCCAGAACCCACTAAAATAAAATAAAAATAAAAATAAAAATAAAAAAAATTAAAAAAAAAAAAAAAAAAAAAATCTGCTATTTTATATGCATGGATCTGCTTAGATGCCTCACAGAATGATGTGCACACTGGTAACTGGAGAAATTTTCTTTTGGGTATGGTAAATGATACCTATGTCCAAGCAGTCCTGCACAAACTGTATACCCAGAAATAGAAAATACCATACTGAACACATTTGTTAGTTTTATTTCTGCCTGCACTATTACTCTTTTATCCCAGCTGTGTAGTTATTTCACTTGCTAACAGGGCTCAGGCCACTTCAACCAAGGATATGTGGAGAAATGGGAAAAGACTGAAGCTCCAACCTAGGTAGGTACTGCTGATTCTCAAAATACTCATATTCACAGAGAGAGCCTGCATGATCATCTCAGGGGGTGCCCATGTGCTGTTACCCAGCTGTTGAACACTGCCCAAAACCCATGAAGGTGTGTGGGGCAGGAGCAGCTATTCATAAGACATGAAAAGCACTGAAAGTGGAGAAGACTGTTCTGCTTTTTGTGTGTGACTTTTGGGAGTCTGAAAAGGGGGCTAGTGTAGCTACTGTAGCACAGATCTACACCACAGCTCACTGTGCATTAAAAGCAATAAAACCACCCATCAAATCCACAGAGCAGTCAATACATTCACATGTTCTCCTCTTTTAATTATTTTTGCTGGATATAAAAGGTACTTGGCCCCCAAGGGTAATGGTCTGGGGAAGAGGCAGAGGCTTAAGCTCATGTACATGTCAACTGCTCATCATCCTGGTGTGTGGTGGCCTCATTACCCACTAGAGGAGCTCAAAGGAAGTCTGAATCAGTACAAAGGATCCAGATGAAATTTTACTTAGCACACATTTAAATAATTATTTCTACAGCAACATGATTCACTTTTCATTCTTTGTAAAATCCCCCATGATGTACTCCTATCCACTATCTGTTCCAAAAGCTGTTGCATCCTCTTTCAAATGAGTATCAGATGCATCCTTGTAATTTGGACCAGCTTATCACGTTCAGGCTTCTGCAGCCCAAGTCTTAGAAATACGTCATGCATTCATATGAAAATTACACTGAAATCAAAAACACCAAAGAACTGGGCCCAGTGGTCCAGTGCTATGTTTGGAACATGTGCTGTTCAGCCAAAAGCAGCCAAGAAGAACCCTAAAGGGTTTTGTTTGATGTTTAGTGGGAAGGTACCTGCCAGAGTGACCTGTTTCAATGTCTGACCATACATTAAATGGTCCCACCACTTTCTAATCTGCCAGATCTCTTTGTGCTCTTCTTTGATTTCTTTGGAGTGAAGGTATCAGTCCTATGGACTGGGGTCCTGGAAGCACAGAAACATCTGAAAGCAAATGAGCCTTTCCTATCTGCCATTGTGCATCTAAATTCCCCCTCTGCATCGAAGACCCACTGTGAATAGACATATGTTTTTAAAGAGACACAGTTTTGTCTTGCTGATCACAATGTAATTAGAAAGCTATTTGGCACATACAGGAACTTCTGTACTAATTTGGCACTATCCCACCCTGCTACTGGCAGCATTGGTTTTGCTCCCTGTTGGCGACTCTCCTCGATGTCTTACAGCTCCTGCAAACAGCAGCCATGCCTATTCAGGGAATAAGCTGGCAGCATGCTGACACCTTGTGCAGTACATCCAGCAGCACTGTGGCTGTGTGATGTTGGCTCATTATCAGACTCCACACTGGATCTTCTGATGGGGTATGGCATTATAGAGACAGGTGCATGGTTTGTATTATGAAAGCCAGCATGACATTTCCCATTAACTCAGCTTCAATTACAAGGTTCTATTTGAGTTATGCTTCAAAGTGGGGTCCTATGTCAATTCCTCATTAGCCTTTTCTCCTGAAGAACTTGAAGGAGAAAGCTAGTGTTTCCCCCTTTGGTCTCACTTGCTTCAATAGGAAAGGGCACAGGTTTCAGAGGTTTCAGATATCCTTGTTGATGATCCATGGGAATATGAGTCTCCCTAATCTAGTTCACTGTCTCCAGCATTCTCTTGTCACGTTCATCAGTATTGAGAAAACACGTATTGCCAGTTCCTGTGTGGCAATTCTAGAAGAGAAGAGCACATAACCTTTACAAAAGAATGTTTTTATCATAATTTCTTGGCCAATGATTACTTTCTTCTTGCTGTTTGGGTATTTTAGCTGTCCCACTAAATCAGGACTCCATGCCCTACAAGTGAACACACAAGCAAAACATGAAATAATCCAGTGTGGTGAAGGCTTTGCCTGATCTACTACAGGACTGAGCTGTCCTCCTTGGTGCTATTGATCTTCATTCCCAGCAGTCCTTTGAAATCCAGCCTCCCTTGTCGTTTCCAGGGTTATTTGAGCTTCTTTCAGAGGCTTTTCATTGCTTTCTTCAGAGTATTTTAGAAGAGAGAAATGTAAAGCTGCATTCTCTCTCCTAGCCCTTCCCTCTGTTTCCTCAGCCTCTCCTTGGTGTCAGTGGCTACTTGTGCCTCCTCATGGCTATTGGGACACTCCATGCAGGTGCCATCAGCTCCAGAAGCCATTCTCAGTATTGCTGACACCAGCCACTCACATATTATGATCTAAAAAAAAAAAAAAAAAAAAAAAAAAAAGTTCAAATTTTGTTGGGTTTTTTTTCCTTTTTGCTTTTTGTAAACTTAGGGAATACGATTTTCAATTTTGTTTATTCAATATGAAAAAATTCACTTCCTTCTTTCGATGAAAACTTTGATTTCCACACAGTATTACTGCCAGTGTGAAGGGACACAGCAAACAACTCTGGGACAAGGTTCATGATCAATGAGGAGGGTCACAGAGCAGAGAATACCTGCTACTGCCCCTCTGACTCCAATCCTCTGTGCCAGGCCAGGGAAAACATTTTGGCTCTTAACATCATTTGCAGCCACTGTAACTAGTGCAGTGCAAACATCACTTTTATAAAAGGCTGGTGATTTTCTAATCCTGCAGAATACATTTAAAACTTTCTTCAGTGAATTCTACAGGTTTACCCTACCTTTCTTATTCATGGTTCTCTTTGTCAGCTTTAAAAGTGTCTTTTATAAATGCAAGCTTCCTCTTTTCCTTGTTTTCTGGGACAGGCAGAACAAGAGCATCTGACTGGCAAAGATGTTGATCCCCTGTGCTCATGAAAATGTGAGAGGAATTAGGTCCTTCCTGCAGATTTGACTGCATTCTCCAGAAACTAAGCTTTCATTTAAAAACCTAATGAAGTGTTTAGCCCTTCTGGTAGCAAAGATAACCATGCTTCAGTCTGCATTTTTCAGGGGTTATCTTGTGTCAAAGCCAGAGAAACTGCAACTGAGCCAGAGTTAGGAGCTTCCTCTCTGTATCTTAAATGGGAACTAGATGTAAAGCAATGTGTCAGGGGTGTTGGTGTGCCACAGACCTGGAGACAGAGAAAAGCCTTGCTGAAGAGAGGCTGTCTGAAGGGTTGATCCAGTCTGGATGTGGGGGTCCCACAGGATTCTGCCATCTCCTGCCTCCTCCCCACTCCTTATTGCTCACTCTCACTGCTCTCCTGCAGTTTCATCCCCCAGCCCTTCCTTTCGTGGTTCCTTCATGAGTCCTGACTAGCACTGTTTCAGTTTTCCATATGGATTTATGCACCCATAAATATTACAATAATTAATAATATAAGAGGCAAGATGGGCCATGATCCTTGTTTGAAAATGCAAATTTTGGCAGAAGTACTTGGAAATATTCTGAAAAGGAGCAGCAGGGCCAATGCTGATGAGGAGTCTGTGTGCTCAGACACCCTTGTGCCAACCCAAACCTTCCCATTCTCCCAGCCTTTGGTACATTGCCAGAAGGACTGGCTGGCTCCTAGACACAAGTGACCAACTTCGTCATCCTCAGCCCTTCTTCTCACTTGGGAGCCATGAATTATTCACAGGTTCTTTTAGCACATTGTACATGTGGCATCTGAAGTTGCACACAGTAATGAGGCTGATGAGCCACCCCTCTGAGTGCACATGTGGCCACACCTGCAGCCACATCTGCACACCAGGGAAGGTACTTTCTTATTCTCTTCTTAATGCATCCCCTCTCTGCAGCATCTCAGGCACTTTTGGTTTTGTGCTCCTGCTGCTTAGTATCTTCACTGAGCTGTTCACTATGATGCTCAGGTCTTTTCTCCAGAGATTACAGTTAATTCAGAAGCCATCAGTGTGTCAGAGTAGTTTAAATTATTTCTTTCAAATGCATTACCTTTTAGTTCAAGTTCATCTGCCATCATGTTAGGACAACCACTGGTGGTATTAGAATTGTCTGGTGTTTCAAACAATCCTTTGCAGCTTTTCCTTTCTGATCAAGCTTTTATCAGCTGCATATTTTGACATCTCATTGTTCATCAAATTCTTAGTGTTATTAGGAAATACAGTACTTAGAAAATCCACTGAAACTATGATCACAGTCTTAAGACATCTGTCTTAAGACACAAAAAATCTATAAAAAACCTAATGGGTGCATTCCTTATCTCAAAGCCCATATTTGTCTGCTGTCTGTTGTAAACAGATCCTCATGGAAACTGAAGGAAATCAGGGTAATGTATGTACAACATAGTCACCTGCACATGGGTAGATAAAAAATAGTCCTTATAGACTTCCTTAGGGTGCTGCTCTCTTAATATTTTTCAGCCTTAGGCTTCAGACACTTATTTCCAGTGCCAGCTTGTCTCTTCAGCAGTTGTTAATCCAGGACAAGATTTTACCTCACCTCCTTGTTACCAGACTTCTTTCCTATTCTCACAGGCAGAATCCTATCGGAAGCTTTTCAACACTCTAAATAAATTATATCCATCATCTTGCTTTAATGTACTATTTTTTTTTTTTAACTCAGAGAATTCTATGAGTTTAGAAGTATAATTTACTCCTATGTCATGCTAGTACATTCTTACCAAATTATAAAGATTCTTGTGCTTTATTAGTCTAATTATTTTCACAAATTTCTGTGCACTGAAGTATTTGATTCAAAAATTATCCTTAGCTCCATTTTTAAATGTGGGCTCCACGTTGAGCATTTCTGCCTGTGTTGGTGCCTCAGTTTCTGCTTTATGTGAGGGAAAATTGTCTCAGCTTTTAATCACAAACTACCTTTAGATATTACTGTAACCTCAGCAACTCTTGGGATTGACTCAGCAGAGAAAGCAGCAAACCTTGAAAAGAGAGTTTTCAACTATTTTTTTTTAAAGATTGTTTTCAGATAACTATTTTACTACAAATCTCCTCCACAGTTTTAACAAATCTTGTTATAACAATTCACTGGGTGTTTCACATAAGCTGCTGTGACACAGTTGTTTCCATTAATGATTTTATTGGGAATATTACAGGAAACTGAGGAAAACAAAAGCACTGTGGGAACTTTACCAGCTAGACTAGTGTACTTAGCTATGAGGACTATTATTAACCCAGTTACAGAAACATTTACTTGAATAATGAATGAGCTATTACTGCATGCTGTAGGCTGTGAGATTTAAAAAGAAAAGCTGAAAGTGTTCACGCAGAACAGTGAAGGACAAACAAGGAAAAAGGAAGAATTTTATCAAATATTTAATTTTTCTTTTAGGTTTGTTTTGGGAAGGTATTGATTGACATCTGAGGATAGTGATCTTCTTCCCAAAGACTAAGATGAAAACAATCCCATATGTGAAACTGCACCTTTGACAGGGTGTAAGGTAAATTAGCCCTGACACAAAACTTTTTATTTTTTCTTCTCTGCAGAAGTGGACCCTCTTCCTCCTCTCTCACTTTATCCCACACAGCTCAAGGCAATTTTTCACCAAGCTGCCAGGAAGAGCACAGTCAGGAGGTGCCAAGGCTCTTGCTGGGCAGTCCTGACCCCTCCAGGCTTGAGCTCTGCTGCCCAGAAAGGTGCCCAGCTGCACCACAGGGTCCCAGCTGGCTGGGGAAATGGCACAGAGGACACAGAGCTATTACAGAGTGAGGAGGGGACCACTGTCCCTCTGGTCACACACGAAGCTGAGTCCCCCTGAGTGCTTTATGGTCACCTCTCTGCACATTTCTGCAAGGTCTGGTCCTTTCAGAAGGGAAAAGGATTTACAGCTGCTCTCCCATGGCCCAGACCAAGGACAAGGTGAGTAGAAGATGAAGGAGAAGATGAAATGACACCTCCCCTTCTGGCTCCTTCCTTGCTTCCTTTTCCCTTCCTTCTTGCCAAAAAATAGAGAAAGAAATGAAGTGAAACTATTTGAGCGCCTCAAGCTGAACTCACAAATAGTTTCAGGACTTTAAAACCACATTTCCGTGTAAATTTAGTCTTCCTCCAAGGATTTCACCAGCTTCTCCCTCACTCCTGGTTTTATTTTCTGACTGGTTGTGGTGTGTTGAGAGGCCAGCAATAAGTCCATTGTTAACACTGTTCAGCCTTCTGTTTGGAAAAAACTTCCCTCCTCTGTAGGGCTGCCCATGAACTGTCTCAAAATGTTTCAAGCTCCTTGCCATCCCTTTTTCACCCTGCCTGCCTTTACTTTTCTGACATCTCTCCAATTATGTTACTAACACACTTTTTAATCACTTGCTTTTCTAGAATAGTAATTTGATTTAACACAACTGTTAAATTTTTCCCAGGTGAAAATTAACCATTTACTGTCATTTGTTATTTTTCACTAGGTTGAATTCACATATGCCAGTTTTGTGCTGATCAGCTTGGAAAAAAACTTTACCAAACTTTAGGGGTGTATGTAATTTATCTTTTCCCTATCCATGTGTTAATAAAAAATCCTGTTTATTTCCTTACAAGTTCACTGAATCCCTTGAAGGCAGACTCTTGGAAAAACACCTGAAAAAAACTTACTTTTTTTTCAATTTTAAACTTTATTATTAATTTTGCAGCTAATTTTGCTGCAACATTTTCATATTTACAATAATTTCATATTTATTGTGTTTTCTAATATGAGGCTGTTTATATTTCTTTTTGTGGATGCACAGAGGAGGGGTTTTAATTTTCTGGAAGATTCCTGGATGGCTCCAACCACCTGTTCAGTTTTTCTTCTTTACCATCTGGCAGAGGGAGCTGCAGGGACCCAGCCTCAGCCTGTGTGCTCACACTCTGACAAACAGGGTGCCTGCTCACAGTGGGAGCCACCCTGCCATGCCCAGGGCCACCTTCAGCCTCATGTTTGCCCTCTCAGGGCTCACTCCTGTGATGGAGCTGAGATGAGGATTCACCAGCATGAGAGCAGGTGAGATGTGCATGGAGAGCTGAGCATTGCACATCACTGGGAATCACCTCGTTGCTTAAAGCTCTGGCTTTAATAGATATTTGTATTGGCTTTGCCCCCCAAGCTTTTTTTCCTCTTTTCTCCATTCATCTTGCCACCCATAAAAGAGTCCAGAGTTTGTACAGGGACACAAAAGTCATTTGAGTAAAACTAGATTAACTTCCATATTGCAGTCATTCCAAGAAATAACATAGTTAATACTGTGTCTGAGAGTAAAGCACATTTGGACTTCTTTCATACTTTAATGAGAAGTATATTCCACTGAGTATCAACACCAAACAACATTGCCTAGAGATATGTTAATAATGGTTTTGTTGCTTACTGGAAGATTAAGATTTCACAGTTCTCACAGAAGCACAGCATTCTATGTAAATTCCTCTTAAACTTCAACAACAGTACTACAGAACTGATAATTTATTTATTTTTAAAATGTCAGCAGGGTATGACCACTGAGATGAAACATCTCATTTTCAAGAACATCTTCAGGGATGATGGCAAATTACAGGCACTCACAGCAATGCATGTGGCATTAAAGAATACAGTGTATGATCAAATATGACAAGTAGAGAACTGTTGGGGGTTTTTTATAAGCAAAACAATAAATTTGCCTAAAAGGTAGATAAATTGTGATAAAATGTAATTTCTGTACTATGGTGTTCTAGTTCAATGGTTCTGAATAACTAAGGAATTTTGTTTAATTTTTATTCCAGAAATTTAAACCCTCTCATCTTCACAGCTCTCATTATTAAACATCATCTGATATTGCACTAGACAGAGAAATAATAACCTAATAAACAGCAAAACGGTTTTATACAAAGAGATTTTTTAATGTTTCCCTCCTAGGGAAACTATCATAGAATTTCTTGCTGCTATTTTATATAAGATACTGCTGTGGGGTTTATATTTTCTTTCTTAGGTGAAGTACTTATTTTTTTCAAAAATTTTATCATTCGTTCATCTTTGCAATATTTTTTTTTAAGTCTCAGACTTTCCGCTGTGTTAAAAAAATTATCCAGTGATCAAAATGCCAATGATACACATGAAGTTTCATTTGCTGAAATAAAACCACAGATAGCTTAATAAAAAAATAAATTAAAATAAAAAAAAGACAAAACAAAAACATGTTCCATCAGAGCAGCAGTGGTCTGGAAATTGCCCTATCAGTAAATATGCATCCAAAGATCACAGAAGATACAGAAATATTTAAGGGCTCAGTGTAAGAATTTCCTGCTTAAGTATATCACCCTGTACTTTTTTATTCCTTTTGGCAATACTGTTTCTGTAGAAATATGCCTTAAAAAGTCCTAAGAAAGAACCCTCAGTGCTGCACAAGCCCCAGACACAGACACTGTCTCGTGTTTTAAAGGCTTT
The DNA here is from genome assembly GCF_029582105.1 of Oenanthe melanoleuca. Taxonomy (NCBI): domain Eukaryota; kingdom Metazoa; phylum Chordata; class Aves; order Passeriformes; family Muscicapidae; genus Oenanthe; species Oenanthe melanoleuca. The sequence goes on from NC_079335.1 coordinate 134,244,076, forward strand.
AGGGTCAGACACTCAGCTGGTGTAGGTCAGGATGGCCCTGCTGACCACAGTGACTGCTCATATCAGGTGGGACTTCAGCTTTCATGATTTCCATGAACTCTTTGTAGTGTACAGTGGGTTACAGATTTAAATGCTTGTATTTTGTTGATTATACAAATGTTACCAAAGAACCTGATGTTGAAACAAAGTGTGTTTCTCTACAGAACAGATGTTTCTCTGTGTTTAGATACTGCAGTGACCACTGTATGGGAAAAAACTTTCTCTTTCTAAAGTCTCACTTGCCAGAGAGTTTATAAGCCTCATGCTCAGGGCTGGGCACAGCCTGCCCTGCTTCCAGCATTTTCCCTGAGCTCACACAGGGATTGCCCTTCTGTGGGCTCAGGGATCAGCCCTCCCTGAACACCACCACACCTGAGGGTACACACACAGAGCTGTGCTACACCCACTGACACAGCCACAGGGTCCTCAGCAGCTCCTGAGTGCTCAGCTGGCACTCCTTCTATGGGAAATGAGTTTTGTTACTGAGGTGGGCAGGGCTGCCCTGGGGGAATGGCAGTGCTGGCTGCAGAGTGCCCGGTGCCACCAAAACTCCTGAGCTGGAGTCATCCCAGCCCTCAGCTGTGCCATAAATGACTCAAATGCTGGAACAGAAATCCAGGAAAGGAGAGGATTCACCACTCTACTGGGATAATTCATGCTGCTTTACTGGGGGAAACATTTCTTCAATATTCCCCAGGACTCCCTTCAATAGGGGAGTTCTTTAAAAACCATTTCTTCACCACCTCCACTCCTTATCCCAAAACAGGAGCAATGATTACTCAAGAATGTATTTATAATCTCTCCAGTGTTCTGCCCCTGCCATGGGCCATTCAGAGTAGCAGTAAGAAAGTCTCAGATTATTTTTACACCATTATGAATGGCACCAGTCTGTTATTTCCTCTTCATCCTGTGCTACACTGGTTGTACCTTGGCCACTTAGGAGCTTTGGTCTGCAGCCTCTGGAGTGCTGGTTCAGCATGTACTCCTGCTGTTTTCCCTGTTGGGAAGCTTGAGATGATCATCTGCAATAGTTCTCACAGACAATGTAGGATAAAAACCTGTTTCATGAGTATTTTGTGTCTCATGTCCATCCCATTGCAAGCTGAGCCTTGTTCCCAGTTTTCCTTTCTGTCATGTGCAAATACAGAGCACCAACGGTTGAGAAAGCCTTTGGCTAGGCTCCTACTTTAATTTCAAAGCAGAAGACTGACTGGGATAGTGTGCACCTGGGAGAATGACAGGATCACAGTATGGGCTGTTTCCTCCAGCAGCCACCTGCAGCAATTGCCTCCTTCTCCAGCCATAGCCCACAGTCATTGAGCTGCAGCCTGAAACCTCAGCAGAGAAATCTGGGAGCTCAGCAGAGCTGAAACACACACCACTGTCTGCTACAGCTGCACCCCATGTCCTCCAGAAGTCCAGTGAGCTGGGGTTTAAGGCTGAGTCCTGAAATGCAGGTGAAGAAAATACATTCAGGACAGAAGTTGGATCAGAAATCTATACCCCAAACAGGATAAAATGCAAGACAGATTTCTATTCCAGACTAGGCTAGACAGAGGGATGTAAGAAAGAGAATAAATGTATACAAAAATTGGAAAGAGGACCAGTATAAAAAAAGAAGAGAGGAGCAGAAATATTCTTAGTACTGCCAAAGGAAAACTGAGATTGATCTCACAAAGCTTGAGGCAAAAGAGCAAGAGCTCTTTAGCAGTGTAAAACATAAGGAAATGGAAGTGAGATACTATGGATCCAGGCTTTGCCTCAGTTTCCCACAGGGGGGATGAGTTTAATCATGAGAGGAAAAGACAGAGGATGGTAAAAAGAGCTGGAAATCACGGTGGAAACAAAACTCAAGGAGTTGAATGTGCTTGGTTCAGAGAAATGGTATGATCTCATCTGTGCGTTCTGAAAAATACTGGCACAAAAAAATGGCAAGATGGGTGCTTCAGAAGGAAAACAAAGCACTCAGATTAATTCTAGGCTCATTAGTCTGTCTCAGCTGTATTCATGGTTTAAAACAGATTCTGAAGAAAATTGTAATTAAAAAAGGTGATAAAGCGCGACAGGAGTGATTTTAAGGTAGCTTCTGCCAGATTGTCTTAGATAAAACATTAAGTTTCTCTAATAAATAAAATATTCCACACAAAGTCTCTGGGCTTTAGTAAGATATTTTACCCTAGGTCATATGGAAATCCTTTTTTTTAACTGGAAAAGCTGGGGTCAGTTGGGAAAGTGAAAGGTGAGTAAGAAGTTGGCTTAGAGATAGGAGTGTGGAGGGAAAGGAGACAATGAGTAATCCTGCAAGAAATATGGGGCTGGAGGGAGGTTACTAGGAGAGACTCCAAAATCTTAATATTTTGATAATGACCTTGTCAAAGCCATTAGATCTGTGCAGATGAATTAGCTGGTGACCTAATGTTGAGAAACATCATGAATACAGTGGAATAGCAGAATACCATAGAAAAGAAGAATTACATGGCCCTCGAGGCTAGAGTAAAGGGAAGGGATGAAATCCTAGAGTACCAAAAATGAGCTCATGCTCTTGGGAACAAAAGGTCTTCATGCAGAACCAGTCCTAGCTTCCAGCTGTGGAATTTGCTCAGTCATGCCAGCATAACAAAAGTGTTATCTCTCATCGATTGGACTGATAAGGAGCCTCCAAAACACCTTTGAATTATGGAGCAAAATTGCACGGGCAGAGAGTGTCCAGGCTGCAAGGTCTGTCTTACCACAAGTTTCTGACAGTCCTGAGCAGGAGCAGGGGGTTTGGAGCAGGTTCAGAAGCAGCAGATGGTCAACCTCAAGGGACTGGCTTTGGAGGAGAAGGCTCCCAAATCCTTCAGTAAGAAATAGCAGGAGCTATTTTCCTCCCTTAACGTGGACATGGAAACCCCCATCTCTTGGCACCTTTTTTTGGTCAGTTTTCATGTGCCATAGAAAGGGCATGGGCAAAGATGACTTTTTGCAGAGCAGTTTCTCTTGAGGCCCTGTGAGCCCTCAAGAAGAAGCACTAGCCAAAAACATAAAGCAGGAGCCGACTCTAAATTTGTTCCCTTGCCATATTGCTCTGCCACCAGAGACACTTGAATTCAGAGTGCTTGAATTCAGATCTAAGCATACATGCTTGCAAATTCACAAATGCTTTTCCCTGAGCTAGAGGTACTTTGCATAAACTGAATGGAGGCAGTTTGGATTAACTTGGCTATAGATCCAGCACAGACCCAGAATTTGGGTGTTCTCACACAATAGAGGAAAAGGAGCCTTCTTTTAGCTTGCTGAATAACTACTGGATAGTATTTTCAGTAATCTTTACAGAGTATCTGTAATTATTAAATGTGACTCTATAAGCAGTGGATAAAGATCTCTGAAGGTTTGAAATGGCAAATATTCTAGATATTGAGTACCAGCAAGGTGTGCAGATGGCCAGTCCTGCGTGTGAATAAGCTATTAAGGTATTTATAAAAAGCCAGAAAATTAATAACCTACCCAAAAACCTCTCAGATCAGAAAAATAAATTTAGTGGCTATTTTTCAGCTTTGAAGGAAAGACCATCATAGGTCTATCCAATTTCCACATGTTAAGACCTCAAAATTGCAGTCAAATATGACTTTGGAGTCATTACTGCTGCAGTATAAGGGCTTGTCTATAAAAAATGCACAGAAAGAGTTCGTCTGAAAAACAGGAATTCTGATGACATGGTATCAGCAAGGAGCTTGGTAGAGATCCCAAACACATCTATAATACATGGGCTGAAATCATGGTTTAAATTTATTGTTCAATTACAGCTTCAGGCTCTTGGAGTTCACTGCTGCCAAGAAATATATATGACATTAAATTATGGAATATTTTCTTAAATATTTTAATACATTTGAGTACTTGTAACATTTTATTTAAGCATATTATTCAGAGAACAGAAAACATTGCTCTTTCTTAATTAAAGGTGTGAGTCAGCAAGACCAATAAAATGCTTACTCCAGTGTTGGAGAACACTCTGAAGAGGGAGAAAAATCCTATTAGAAAGTCCCCTATTATCCTGGCTGTGCCTGCCTGAGTGACATCTCAATGTATTTTTGCTGAGTTTAGCCTTACAAGGCCCATCCACTTATGGCACAAGCTTTCATTTCACCATTAATTTATTTGATTTGTCAAGAGATTAATAGGCATGTGAGATGTTAGTTAAAATTTCAGAGCACCTTGTGAGGCTCTATCAGATAGAGGAAGGCTGTTATTAGCAGGATTGTAGATGCTATCTGAAGGGTGGAGGGTCACAAAATGTGAGGTGGCACTGGTCACCTTAGGTGGGAAAGGTCATGCAGTGCCTTCCCACTGCCCTGGCCAATGATCCCAGCAGCAAAACTATCCAAAAAGAACAAGATAAGAGATAGTATCGTAATTTCCAAAGAGTATTCTGTCAGGGCTTGAGGTGTTTTACTTCTTGTGACACCTGCAAGGCTCACTTGACCCTGTAGCTCTGTAGAACCAAAAGGGTTAGCAGAATAAAAATTTGGTCTCTCACTTCTAGGATTGGACCCACACCTGAACAGCTCAGCAGCTGGAGGCTTGGCCAGGTCTGATTATTGGTTCTCTCATGGTCAGTCACAGAGCACTGGGATCCAGTTTTCTTTCACCTTTTCTATTCTTTGGAAACCACAGCAGACAAAGAATGTATCCAGGCCTCACCCCTGCATGGGCTTAGGCTTTCAGCAGGCTCTGTAGCTAAATGTGAGAGGGAGGAGAACCCTTGGTCCTGTAACTCAGATGGAGCTCTGTGGAGCAGCAGTGCAGAGGATTACAAAAACATTTTCACCTTTACTCTAGCTCTTCTAATTGCTGAAAGGATCAGTCATCAAAGCAGCTTGCACAGCTCTTCAAATGGTTTCAAATGATTTGTGAGCACCCAACTTTCTCCACTGCATTCAAGAACCATTAAAGAGGCTGTCTCTGATTTGAGATCTGTTAAGTAGAAATGCAGTATTTAAACTGGGATTACCCTCTCAGCTGCAAATTTTTAATAAAATTTCTAAATGGCAGCATTACTGTCATTAGCAATGAAGTAGATACAATTATTACTAAGTGAACATTTGATACATCTTAATAGCATCTCATTCTAACATGCAGGAAAATTGCATTAGTTCCAGAATGTATCCTGCAGGGAACAATCTCTCACTGCCATGAGGCCAGATTCCCATGTTGTTCAAACCCATTCAGTCAAAAGAATAATTCTGATAACTTCTGATAGGTTTGAGAGAAAAATATTTTCAACAGCCTTCTACAGATCAGAGGTCTGGTCCCTTGTGGGGGTAAATCCACGAAGGAGTTTGGTCACTGTAATGCTCTTCTATTCCACAGCCTCCCTGATGCTCCCTGTATCACTAAATTTCTCAACTGGGAACACTCCAAAACAGGAGATGAGGGTCAGAACCCCTTGAGGCAATGACAGCATCTGAAATGAGATTTCTCCTTCCTGGAAAGTCCTCCCACCACAAAAACCTGATAAAACCAGGTGTCAAGGGGCAACATGTCCACCTGCTTCTCAAGCACTACACAGGTGGGTGCTGACCTCTGGAGAAAGCTCTCAACTCTGGGCCCTGCCTAGGCAGAGAATGCTGACATGAATTCTGAGCCAGCTCTAATGGCACCTCTGCTCTTTCCTTTTGTCTTTAGGTTTCTCCCTCAGAAGCCAAGACCTTCCATGCTCTCTCTAGGCTGCAAAAGGCTGGACTTAACTCCTTCTGCATCCTGTTCCTAGTCCAAATCATCTTATTTTAAAGCATTGCCTAATTTGAATCAACTAAAGTGTCTTTTTTTGGATGGCACCATAATGCATCACTGAGCCCCACAGCCTTTCACATCCACCAGTGTCTCACCTGTGTTGAAAGAACTGAACTCAGCTCCTCTACCTGCTTTCAGAGATCATTTAAACCAGAGCTGTGCTATGCAGTTCCTGTCCCTGTTAATGCAGGAAGTGTCTGTTCAAGACCATTAGCCCCTGTGCCTGTATCTCATTTTAGCTTCAGGTAATAGTCTCTCCTCTGTGAGAGCCACATGCAGAGCTGGTGGTGCTCTGCCCCACTGCCATCCTTCCAGGAGACTTTCTGAAGTGAAGCCTTGCTACTGTGCAGATCTGGAAACAGCTGTCTGCTGAAGTTTGCTGTGTCTTCAAATATTTAATGAAATCCTTATAGGAGCTGTGGCTGAAATTAAAGCTGAGAGAAGAGTCTGGTAGGATTTGAAAAGCCCGATTCAGTGAGAGTCATGAGAGTCTCTTGAAGCAAAGCTCTCTGAAGTGGTACAGTCACTGCTCTGGATGAACATATGTTTGCCTTGTCCCTGTAGGAGTGGAGCACATTCCCCACCAACACAGTCTCGTTGTTCTAAAGAGGGATTTTCTGAGCATCAGCAGCTTGTCCAAATGCTAATCCTGAAATTATTGAAGCAATTCTCTAAAGACTATTATTTTTCCAATACATATTAGGGTGTTATTCTGAACACTGCTTTTCTTTTCATCTCTCCACAAAACCTGCAAGAGATTTTCCTATTTAAGATGTGAGTCTGCACCTTTGAATTTAGCAGGAATGTTAGTATTGAAATAATATAAATTCAGATTTTTTTTTACATGGTACAAAAAATAGGACTTTTCCAAGAGCCAGAACTTATAAACATCATGTATTTTCCCCTTTTTAAGGGGAGTGGCGTAAGAGTGTTGCCAGAAAAGAAATATTCCCTGTTCTCTTTCCATTTCTCTCTTGTACACACACATTTACAGTGAATGTCAAGAAAATTACAGCATAAATTACCATAACTGAGAGTTTAGAAATTGCCCAGAACTATAAAAATGTTGGACTGAAAACAGTCAGAAAGAGATTCTGACTCACTGAGTACTGACCATGAGCACTACAGTGGAAGAAGATGGACATGGAGCTTGCAGTGAGAGTCTGGCAGTGTCTGTAGGGAACTCTCACTCTGTGACTGAAAACATCCCAGATAACACATATCCCCAAAGCCATTTGGGCTGAAATGTAGATCTACTCCTCCTAGTACCAGATTGGTGGATTTCTGTACATTGAGAGCAGCAGTGTTACTGCTACCAGCCCTCACACTTAGCCCTTCCCTTTCTAGACAATTCCATCAGTATAAAGCCATATTTTATATCTGAAGATCAGGTTTATCTGGCAGTTAAAGCCCCCAGTGTAATGTTTGCAGAGGTCTGACAGTCCAGGATTTACCTGGAATGTGACTGCAGGCAGGAGAGGCAATGGTGAAAGTTGTGGGTAAGGGAAGATCCAGACACCAAGGCGCTGGCTGTGAGCATGACAGCACTGCAGCCTTTGTGCCATGGCTCCCACCACATCCTGTGAATCCTCTTTGCACCCTGCCTTGCTTCCATTACATCTCTCTTTCCATCTTCAAACATCAACACTGCATGGGCGTGGTGTGGTTTTAAACTGCCCTTCTATGTCCTTCACTTTCATGCAGGGAATACCAACCATAATGTACTTTCTTAAAAGTTTTATCTAAGACCAACATATTTATGTTACAGATATCAGATCTGAGTTTTTCAGAATCAGCATCAGCAGAATGTGTCAGAATAAGGCAGTGAATATCTTGGCATACCTGTATTCCTCTCCCCATATGTGCAGGAAAGGAGTGGATTCAAGACACTGTGACTCTAATTTACAAGCAGCTTTCAGAGTTTCTGTTTCACATGTAAAGCAATGACTCCCTTAATCCTGAATATTTTCATGTAGTCCTAAAAACACTAATAATTATTTGGAAATTAGAGCAGAAGCATCAAACTTTTATCAGAAAATTTTGTCCAGGGGTTACTTACTTCTTGAGGAATATATGTGTTAGTGTGGTTGCTTTCCCCTAAAACTCACAGGGAGGATGCTGCTTAACACCCTGGGTGTTAAAAAACCAATAGTCTCTTCTAGAAGTGAATCTGCAGGGAGTAAAGTGACCCATGATGATTCATAATTTTCTGGGAATAAGCAGCCCAAGACTGTGTCATCAGAATGGGCAAATCCCATAAGCACAGCAGTTCTGCTAGCAGCCACCTGAGGTTAAATAACTTGCTTGAACATCGTCCAGACATCCTGTCACGGCTGTGAGGTCACCATGGCAAACGATAGATGGTCATGTGTGAGTTCAAGGACAGAGCTGAGCTTTATATGCTTTGTTCCTGGGTCAAAAGTATTTCTGTCCTGTATTGATTTTGTTATTATCCCACCACAAAATAGGGAAATAGCCAATACAATGTATTTCTCAGAGGAAATGAGAAAGAAGTGAGGAGCTTTCATGCTCTTTCTTAACTGAGCAGTTCAAACACCTCTGCAGATTTTCCTTTGAATTTACTGATTTTTTCCTTTGAGCTTTTTGCAGGTGGAAATTTTCCTGGGAAAAAACCAGGCTCCTCCTAAAGAGAAGTAACCACATTGTTGCAACAGCTGAAACCTTGGAACCCTCCACAAACATTTTCACAGGCTGAAGGAGTAGCCAGGCAATAGGCATTTTCAAATTGTTGCTATCTACCTTAAATCATCCAGAACAGCCCTGTGTATTGCCAGTTTTTGGCCTGAGGTGTAGGTTTCTTGGGCCTCCTGGAATAACTCCAAATCCTGAGTGAGATGATGGTGCCAAGGCTTTAAGTGCTGCAGCCCTGCTTCTATGGCTGTGCAGAGCCAGGGAAGAAAAGAGATCTGGGTCCTGCCAAGCACACCACAAACCACTTGCTGAGCCCATTGTTGCTTTGTTTCCCCTAAAATAGGGGTTCTCTTCTTTTCCTGGCCATGCTTTTCACCGGTATGTGATCTGACTTGTTCCCAAATGTGAAAGGAGCCCGGATGGGCTGTGAAACTGCAGGGGCCAGGGGCTTGTCTGGTGAAAGGAAAGTCTCAAGCTTCCTTTCCCAGCCCTGGTGGAGCTGGTGGCTGTCTCCAGCAGCAGGTAGATCACCATCCTCCTGGGAGCACACCCCACATCAGCAGTGTCCTGGTTAGGCCTGCCCCAGTGTGAGGCTGCAACCTCTGGTGCTCTAGGCACCAACTTTGTTGGGTTATCCTAAATGAGCAAAGCAGCTAGTAGTTGCTAAAAGGTTATTTATTACAAAGCACATTAGTCTCCAAAGCAAAAAGAAAAGCAATGGCAGGAAAAGCAGAAAAGCGATGGCAAAAAGCAAATGGCAAAAAGCACCAACTCTCCCCAATACATATATTTAGGATTTTCCCAACAAGCTAAGACACAAACTCAGACCACCACTCCTTAACCTATTAGAATTCTAGTTTCTTAACACACCAGGTTACATATAAACTACACATACACTCTATCTTGTTCTATCTGAAAAATATAAGCAATATTCTTACTCAGCTCTATCATGTCTAAGTCCTGTCTACAACCATGGTCCTGGAGCCTCTACTGAAAATACTAGCATGTTTTTCAACCTTCACTAGAACTTGCGATTCTGCTTGGGTATCTAAACCTTTATTTACTAAAAGCATTAGAGCTCATACTAAAACTTACTTACTTACTTATCCTAAAACTTAAACTTACACCTCTACCTTATGTGTGAGTGGCTTAATATACTTCAATCCATCCACAGGTTTAATTCAATCCCTGCACTCTGATTTCTCTCTGAAGCGTTCAGAGACCCCCAACTCACTGACTCCAGCACCCCAGGATTCCAGCTTGTTAGTGACCCCAGTGCCAGCAGCAGAAAAGGCTCCCTTGGGATGCACATCCCTCCTGACCCTGCCTCATCCTGCTTTGCACCACTCCTGGAGGGCAGCAATGGTGTGGGCTGGAGGCAACAAAGGGAGGGAAAGCATCAGGGGCAGTAAATAAGTGCGTGTTAAAAGTTAACAGCATCAGTCAAAAGCCTCAGAGATGGAACATTATCAATCCTTGAAAGTTATTATGCAGAAGCAAGATGCTGAGTGCATAAATATTTTATAGATCTTAAACTATTGAACAGTTATTGGAGCTGGGATTTAATCTCTTTCAGCCTGACTTGACAAAATAACAAAAAACAGGGTCATAGTGAGAAAACAGGCTAAGGACTGGTATGATGAAACCTTGGAGTCTGTCCAGAGAGTCCATTCTTCTCCCATGCTGGTAATTGTAATTCAGTGTGACTTTAATGAAGTTACTTTTTATTCACACCCAAAATAAGCTGGAAAAAATATAGTGCAAAGCTCTTGGTTAATCTTGGAAGATTTGCAGTATTTGAACCTCATCATCTGTGTTGCAAGGTTTCATCTTCTGTGTGGTAAATATTTCTAGTGCCTTTCAACTGCAGATGTAGACTTTATTTGGTCACAAAACCAAAGGAACAGACTTGATATATAAGGGCCTTTAGATGTGTCCTAAAGTTCTTCCCACAAATACATATAAAAATTCCCAAAGTTTTCCTGAAGGAATGCTTTATACTGTGACCCTTTGCATTTCCATAATGGCTTTCTTTGCTGCGTAAATTTTAAGAAACATTGGGAAATGCCCCAGTGTGGCTTTCCAAATGAGGAAGGAGGCTGGTTTCTACCTCCTCTTTCTCCTGAATATTGCCACAAAATTAAAACACTGGAACATATTTTTGCAGTGAAGGTTAAAAATACATTTTTTAAAATTTATTTATTTATTTGTTTATTTATTTATTTATTTATTTATTTATTTATTTATTTATTTATTTTTAGGAAAAGTGTCCCTTTCTGTTACTTTTAAGGCTTATCAGCCTTGGTCATACCAACAAGAGGTGCCCATGGAGCACTTGTACCAGCACTGCAGAAACATTGGTCTTGATTAGACTGTGTCTTTATGATAGCATAGCTTAGACCCCGTTAAATTAAATTAGACTTCCCATTAAATTAAATTAGTCTCCTCTTTACTTCTTGGGCTCGCCTGACACCAAGAAAATGAATTGCTGTGATTTACATGCTGCTTTGGCTTGTACCATCTTTCAGCTGCTCAACATGTAGGACACACATTTAAATCCATGTAAAATAAAGTAAATGAAGGTGGATTGAAGGAAACACAGGAGTGTGCAAGATTTGGTGACTTGTGTGGGGATTTGTCCTACCAGTCTCAGTCCTGGCAAGGAGGGAAGCCTTAGTGGCCACAGCAGGATTCTCCATCCTTGCCCTCCCCTGCAGACCCAACCCTATTGCCAATTCTGGGTTTATTTGTTTCTCTGAGGGATGTGGAATGTTTTTTATGTATTTCACCTCCCTTCATCATCCTCCCTTACTCCTACCCCTAAGGCAAGCACGGAACAACATTCCTTTTGTTACCTCCAAAGAAAAACTTGTAACATTTCATTCACTCATTAGCAATTTTCGGTGTTTGTTTCCCTCCTGGGTATCAGCGAGACTCCTTCATTTTGACTTTCTGCCTGCTCAATATCACTCTCCTTCTTTAATGCAACAGCACAGCATATTATTAAGAAATATTTACTGCATTTAAGCAACAGTTTCCACGAGCAGCTGGTATAGAAACATTCTGTTAAACTTGAGGATGTGTTTTATTTTTGAAGTTACTTCTTCACAATGTAAATTCTGACTCTGGAAATTTCCTTCCAATATTTAATCTGCTCCTGGGAAACTCACTTGCAGCAGCTGTTCTTTTGAAGCTGGCACACCAGAGCAAGCTCCCTGTTAGATAAAGAGTGTTTCTCATATCTCCATTCAGAAGAGTCAACATTCACAGGCTCAGCTAGATATCTTCCAGCTTCAGCAGTGCTGCTGAGAGCACAGTCAGCCTGAGCCTTCAGCCTGTGCACTTTCAGACTTCCAGGACTTTACAGAGCTTTAGGGGTTTAGTACTCTGTCATACACCATTTGTGAATTTGCCTTCACCCTGGCAAGATAATTGCCTGGATTTTGAATTTCCTCTGATTTGTCCTCACATCCTTCTTTTCTTCACTTTATTCTTTGCTCACAGACACCTGCTTGCTCAAATCTACATATTAGAGGGGAGCATCTTATTTCCTACATTCTGCCTTGGATGTATTCATAAACTGTTCTACATGATGCTGAAGTTCTCAAAAGCCTCAGACTTGGGTTATAAGAAATCCTATATTGCTGAAATTTAACTATATCTGAGAATATCATATTCAGCAATATCTTGCTGAATTAAGGTGGATTAAGCTCAATATCAGTGATGTTGGAGGGAGCTCAGTCTTCTTCAGAACAAGTCCCTGCCTGTGTAGGGCACTCCTGGGAAGGTGCTACAGTTCTGCTCCAGGGAGCTGAAGTTACTGCTTGCATCACAGCATCCTTTCTATTTTAAATGCTCCAAATCACTGATTTTTCGTAAGAAAATATTAATAAGATACAAAAGATACATCAAAAGATACAAGCTAGAAGTCCTTTATTTCCTTGTGTTGTGCTACACTTCTTCATTGTAAAATGACAGTTTGGTTTTATACAACACAAGATGGATTTACCTTTTCTGCACATAATGCAGATTTTTTTCACATAAAGGTGGCATTCAGTAATATTGATTTCCTACTGTTATATAGACTGTCATGTTAGTATGTCTTCATTAGCTTTATCAGTGTCTTTATCAGTATGGGCCAACATTGTTGATCCTAAATCTTGCAATATGAATAAAAATTTTGCATTTTAGAGGTGCAGAGTGCAAAATGCCTCTCCTAGGATTTACTGGAGTGGAGATGTCCAGCAGAACAAGAACTAAGGAAGTTTTGAGACTCCAGACTCGCAGCTGAGGGAGTTCCAAGACAGGTGGATGCAACAGGCTGCAGATGCCACGAGATGTTCAGTGCTGCCTTAGGCTGGGGTTGCAAGGTCTGCACTGCCTGGCTTGTGCATGGTCCTGTGGATAACCACCAGCCCTGGCCCCTGCATGCACAGAGCAGAGCCAGAGCCCCTCTGTGCCCCCTGCAGAGGAAGATAACAGCCATGGCTGCTGGGAGGTGTCACAGGCAGCAGAGGATGCCCCAGGGTGATAAAAGTGAGGGTCAGGACAGGCAGACACCAAAGGCTGTGAGGACACTCCTGGCTGTGCTGCGTGGTGGGGTGGGATCCCTCTGCCCTCCCTGGATCCTCTACCCTCCCTGGAATCCCTCTGTCCTCCCTAGATCCCTCTGCCCTCCCTGGATCCCTCTGCCCTCCCTGGATCCCTCTGTCCTCAGCCCTGGATCCCTCTGCCTTCCCTGGATCCCTCTGTCCTCCCTGGATCCCTCTGCCCTCCCTGGATCCCTCTGCCCTCCCTGGATCCCTCTGTCCTCAGCCCTGGATCCCTCTGCCTTCCCTGGATCCCTCTGTCCTCCCTGGATCCCTCTACCCTCCCTGGAATCCCTCTGTCCTCCCTAGATCCCTCTGTCCTCTCTAGATCCCTCTGCCCTCCCTGGATCCCTCTTTCCTCCCTAGATCCCTCTGCCCTCCCTAGATCCCTCTGTCCTCCCTGGATCCCTCTGTCCTCAGCCCTGGATCCCTCTGCCTTCCCTGGATCCCTCTGTCCTCCCTGGATCCCTCTGCCCTCCCTGGATCCCTCTGCCCTCCCTGGATCCCTCTGTCCTTCCTGGATCCCTCTGTCCTCAGCCCTGGATCCCTCTGCCTTCCCTGGATCCCTCTGCCCTCCCTGGATCCCTCTGTCCTTCCTGGATCCCTCTGTCCTCCCTGGATCCCTCTGTCCTCAGCCCTGGACTCAGCTCAGCAGCAGTTGTGCCATACAACATCTGCTCTTGTTGTGACATCAAAGAGATCTTGAAAAAAGTAAAATAGGTACACAGCCCAAAATACATTATAGCCAGGCTAAAGTGGCCAATGAAAGGTTTTTTATTTGACCACACATGTTTGCAGAAGTTTGACTAATAATGTGCCAACTTCAGGCCAGGAGGTTGATAGGAGGGGAGAGGATTGCAGAGCATAAAATGAGCAGTTATGCACAAGTGGACAATACAAATGATAAGATCTCTAAGACTGCAATTAATGAGAGAATAATAGATGATCTCAGAATTAAAACATAAATTGGAACACTAACATCTGGAAAATAAAGACCCACGTGAACATGAGGTGGCAAATATGGAACAGTTTGTCCCATATCTTAAGAAACAATAAATAATTCTGATGAGTGGAGTCCTTTTGTGTACTGCTGTGTATACTTTGGGCTCAGCAACCTAGAATGTACCTAAGAAGTCTTCCCTCAGATTTTTTTTTCCCTCTAACAAGACTTCAAAATATAGTCCAGTATATTTTTCACCCAGTGCTTTGGTATCATGATGTCATACACAGTTTAAGGAACTTAACAAGAGAAAAGAAAGAAATTTAGCAATACAAATTTAGCAATACATACTAATCCTGTTTAGCATCTTAGGAAAAATACCATGGAATACCTGTTTTTCAAGTCTCTAGGCTAGGGCAAAGAAAGCCCATGCATGCAGTTCATGAAGGTTCTCTAAAAATCTTCACTGTCACTGCAGCATGTGTTTTAAATGGTTCTAGTCCCCAGTAATCTGTTTTCTGGTTTCCTTCCAGGCCTCTTCATAGCTATCTCCACTTGCTGCAGAAATCCAGTACTTGTGTACGTGGGAGGTGTGGTGCAGCACGGATTTATCACACCAAACAGAGCACTCCTCACTGCAGGCACACTGCTAATGCCCCTGAAAGGCCAGGGCCTGTTGGAAGGGACTTAAATCATCTGCTGGGATTTATTTCAGCTCGAAGTTATGCATGCAAAACAGTCATAAGAAGGGTGGCTCGATGCATCTTTCCTGCCCAGAGCTTGCACTGCACCTTCAGCTGAGCTGCTCTGGCTCAGACACCTGGAACATGAGCTCTCCCATCCCTGTCCTCCTCCCTCCTCCTCTTCCCAGGGGGGAAAGAACGACCAGGGGAAGCTCCCAGCTGCAAACCTGCTGTCAGAATCCTCTGAGATGTGTGACCCCTGGGCAGGGGCTCAGCAGTGCCTGGCTGCCCCCTTTCCACTCCTTGGCTCGGACATCCCATGCAGGGACACCAGTGCTGGGACCCCTCTGGCAGCCCCAGCTCTGCTGCCTCGGGATCCTTGGCTGAGCTTGAGGGGTTTGCTGTTCTCACCTCACACCCCTGCCCCAAGCAGTTGTTACATCTCAGCCCAGATGCTCCATTTCAGAGGCAAATGCTGTGATTCCTGTATACATTTGCTTTCCCAGCTTGTCAAGCACTTAAGTGCCTTTCATCTTGAAGTATCCTAAATGATAATATGCACTTATATAGCTTAAGCTCCTCTAATGAATGAGCTTCTTATAAACACTTGGTAATTAGGTCTCACAACAGCCCGATGAGCTGGGAACAGCTCTGCAGTGGTGCAGGGGGCTGAGCTGAGGCTGTGGGAAGCAGGCAGGGCTCAGGTTCCAGCTCAGCTCACAGCTCAGTGGCCAGGAGCTGCTGGGAGCTGTGTCTGCACTGAGAACAGTTGTCCCTATGTCCACAGGAAAAGAGCACAGAAACCAGACTTTTCCCAGAAATTACTTTCCATATGAATGAGGATAGTGAAAACTGAACAGTTTCTGCTTCCTCAGTGCCTGCCCACAACTGTTCAGAGTCGTGGTGACCAGCCCAGCCCCTTGTTGATGCTGGTGGTGGTGGGACAGGGACCCCTGGCACTGCTGGACTTGGTCAGCACAGGGAAGTTCATGCCCATTTTGGGAGGGACAAGAGGTTTCTAGGCAAGAATCAATTGGCTTCAGACATGTTCATGAAGGAAACAACAGAGAGAAATGTTCATATAGTCAAATGAGCACTTCCCATCAGAACACATTCCAGCCAAAGGGAAAAAGAAAAGCCCTAAACAGGTCTGCCCACAGACTGCTCTCACTCTGGGTCTTTTTACCTTTCTCAGCACTGCTGTCATCTGTCACTGGCAGCTCTACTGGGGGAATTTCCTTTCTTTCTATTTTGTAGCACTTTTAGCATTCATCAGGAATTATACATATCACAATTCTAGCTTTCAGCTAAAGGAAAGGACCTCTTCTGCAAGGTCTTTCATTGTGTCTTCCCCAGTGGCTCTTCCAAAGATATAATGAAATCTGCTTGTTTGAGTCAAAGAAATTGGCACTGTTCAGACACATGCAGCTGCTACTTTTCCTCTAGTGGGCTCTTATGCAACTTCCAGATACTGAACTACCTTTTGTGTGTGATCTTCCTATCTCTTTGCTGCTGTCACTTGTTTTATACTAACCCATAGGATTCAGGTATCCTGCTGAGGTATCATACAGTAATGTGGTTGCCTTCTTCCTGTGATGCCCATGAAGACATAAATCCACTTATTTCCCACTTTTCTGAGCCCTGAAGTTACCCACTCCAGCAGTACAGTAGTGTGTGTTCTGCAGTAAAACTAAGATAGTAACAAAGCATCAAAGGAAAAAACCTGTCCCTGTGCTTTTTCCAGCCCTGTTGTGGGTTTGCTGGTGCTGCCAAGGTGTGTTTTTGCTGACCTGTCCTGCCTGCCCTCCTGCCCTGTGGGGGTGGTCTCCCCTTGCTATTTGATTGTTCCTTACTGCATCTTTCAATTCAGTTTGTGCTTTTTTTTCTTTTTCTCATGCCAGCTCCCCCCTCCATCTACTTCCCTCTGTGCTGAGAGTTTTCCTGCCCTCCAGCCTCACTCCCCATTTCTGTTCAGCTCTGCCCCAGTCCCCAGCAGGAAGGGACACCAGCCCTGTCCCCTCAGCACACACTCAACAGCAAAGTTGCACTAATGCTTTCCTTTGCCTTCTTTCTCTCCCCTCCCTCTCTCTCGAGGTGAGATCTGTCTTTCCTTACACCAGAGAGTGTGAGCAGAGAGAAACCAGACTCAGGGCAAAATTCCCATTAACTTCAGTGGGGGCAGGATTTCACCTCAAGTGTTTCATGTTCTGGGCACTGGACAACAACATGAAAGGACTCCACCCTTGTAAAACCTGAGCTGCTGCAGCCATTCAAGCCAAGCAAATGCAGATGCCGTTCCTGGTGCCCCCTGCAAGCCCCTCTCCACAGCCACACTTGCTCCTCCAAGACCTTTGAAGGTCATTAATCTCCCCTCTTAGCTGTTTGTTGTTGCCATGTTGGCAGCTATTCCTGAGAGAGGAGTTACCCCTGCACAGCCTGAGCTGGGCTCTGCTGTTGCTGCTGCTGTCCAACAGTACCTGGAGCCCTGTTGCCTTTCAGGTGTGCCCCCCTTCAGCCCAGCCTTCCCCATCTTGTTTGTGTTATTGCTGCTGCTGAGGCTTTGCAAGCCTCTCTGGCTGCTTCAGTCATGTAGGCTCCTCTGCTTTCCTGGGACATTTATTTCTCCAGAACTATGGTGCCAAAACAGTGAATTCCTTAAATCTTGCTGTCTGCCTTGCTTTCCACTTGCCTTCTGGTGATCTGCCTTCAGTTTTACCTGCACTGCTGCCCTGAGTAGCAGCAGCACCCAGCAGCACCCATGCCTGCAGACCACAGCATTGCCCCGTGCCTCGGGGCTGTCTGCCACTCTGGCACTGTCCTGCAGTGGCTTTACCCTTGATTGCTGCAAGCCACTGCTCTGGCCCAGCACTGTGCCTGTGGCTGCTGACAGCCTGTCTGTCAGCTTGCCCTGGGGTCTAGGTTTTGCTACTCATTGGTCTCTTGCTGAGCTGGCATTTTGTCCCTGGGAGGATTGCTGCAAGAGCATGGTATTTCCAAGTAGACATCTCTTCTTATCTGTGCATTTTTGCTCCTGGCTCTTTACTGTCATTCCTGCCTTTCACTTGTTTTGTAGGTACCCAGGGGAAGAGTTCTTGTGCTCAGATTCCCCTGGTAGTGAATTATTTGAATTTTGCTGCAGTGCATTACAACCTACTGTCTGAGAAATGTACCTTGCATTTCATGATCTCTGTTCTTGCTTGAATGCCTTCCACAAAGCCCATTTTTAGAAAGAGAAGTAGCAGTTTAACATGGCCATGTAGTTAGTGCCTTAAAAATGGAACAAATCAGTTCTGACTCTGTTTTGGGCCTAGTATTTTCCTGACCTGATCCCTCAATGGTCACACTATTTGACACACATCAGCTGAGCATCCTATTCTGGCTGCCAGAGATACACCCTGGCCTGCCTGAGTGCTCATCCCCTGGTGCCAGTCTGCTGGGACTACTGCTCTGCCTATTGCCATGGCCACAGATGGTGTCTCACCAAGCAGCACCAGGGAGTTTCCTTGGCACTGCTCCTTCTACAAGTGACCAAGAGCTGCTCTACTCTCTACAGCACCTGGAGCTCTTCAGTACTTTGTTAGATCCTGGACATTTCTGACATGGTTCCATCATATGTTAAATACTATTTATTTTTCTGAGAGAAATGTGGCTTGGGATTTGTTCTAAGAACAGTACCTTGTTTTCCACTGTAGTACTAAAAAAAAAAAAAAAAAAAAAAGTAATGTAGTTGCTTAGTGTAATTACATATGTCATCAGGACCTCTCTGGGATACTGACACTGATCAAACCCTCTAAGTTGAATTAATGGACCTAAAAAAAAAAGAGGAAACTCTTCTCTTGGTCTTGCTGTACCCAACAGTATGCTAGGACTCTTCCACCAAATGCCCAGGGCTCAGAAATTTCTTCTGCTTTGTTCACAGTCATCCTTCTGTGGCAGCAGGCTGGAGCTCTGCTTGTCCCACAGAGACTGAGGCCCCCAAAGCCTCCCCATTCCTGTCCCTGGGCTTTCCAGAGGGAGACAGCTGCCTGTACAAAATGTCAGATTTCTTCTTTGGTTTGGGACTTGTCAATCAGTGTCCTTCAGAAACCAACAGACATCAGATGCAGAGGATTGGCATTGGGCTAATTTTGCCCAATATTCTCCTCCTGACTGTTGTGCTGAGGTTGCAGAATGCAGACACACATTCCTCTGTCACACAGCTCTGCAGTACCCCCAAGATGCTGGTGCTGCAGCACCTCTCTGGCTGGCCAGATGCCCAGGGGCATTTCTGCCAAGCTTTCCTTGCCAGGAGCTGTGTCAGCACTGAGAGGCAGCTGAATGGCTCATCCATCCCAGTGAGCCATTACTGCACCACAGGAGCTGCACCCTATGCCTGCACTATAGGTATAACCATATTATTTAGTCATTCTTTTCAATGTTGTTTTCTCCCTGGCACAGGCAGACCCAGGTTCTGTGCTGGCACTGGAGGATGAGCCAGGCCTGTTTCTGCAGAGCTGCCTGTCCTTCATCACTGTCCTGCAAAAGCAGATGTTCTGCAGCTTGGCACTCATGGGTGCACTCTGGAGCAGGGCAGGGAGCCCATCTCCAGCTTCAGCCACGCCTGGGGCTCTCAGAGGCTGTGCTGCCCAGGGCCTTCCTCCAGGAGGATTGTTTAGATACTGCCCAGACTTCCACCCATCCTCTCTTCCCCAGCAGGAGCTGTGGCTGATCCTGGTGACAGCAGCTCTGTCTTTAGCTGTCTCAACAGCCACCTTGGCTGTCCTACTGCTCACAGAATGGTTTGTGACCCAGCTCTTGGTGGCTTTTCTCCCCCTGATCCAGCTGTTTGCATCACCTGGTTGCA
Organism: Oenanthe melanoleuca; assembly: GCF_029582105.1. Classification (NCBI taxonomy): domain Eukaryota; kingdom Metazoa; phylum Chordata; class Aves; order Passeriformes; family Muscicapidae; genus Oenanthe; species Oenanthe melanoleuca. The sequence goes on from NC_079335.1 coordinate 134,263,594, forward strand.
CCCACAACCAGAAGAAGGTTTTTTCCCCAGACAGTTCAAAAGAAGACTTTCTCTGGTGCCCATATCTGTTCTGCCCTTGTGTCCATGATTTCCTCAGGGCAGTTTTGAGGCCCTCACTATTTTGAGGCATTTAACTATGGTTTGGAGCTGTTATTTTCACTGATCGTTCCAGCAAGCTGGAAACACATATCTCACAAATGACTCTGTCATTAATCAGGGAATATTTAATGTCTCCAAATTCATAGGTGATGCCAGATTTCTCATCTGTGTAATATAAATCTCAATTTTTCCTCTTGGGCAGTCTCCTCTGCCTGGAGCAGGCCATTTGTCTGACACTGTTATCCACTTGTTCTGTAGTCTGGATATTATTCCTTGCTGAAGTCTTGCTCACTCCTTGTTATTTCCTGGGTCTGTTGAGACCAAGAAAGCAAATAAAAATCTTTACCTTCATTTTTGTCGTTTCATGGCTCTGGACAAGCATTCAGGTTTTGCCCCCACTTTTCCCCTACTCACAGTATCTCTCCTGACTCTCTACCTTCTTTATCTACTCCTGGAGTCTATTTTTTCATCCTACAACCTACTAAGGGCATGCCTCAAGTGCTGGGGCCAAAGCTGGGAAAATAAAGTCTGTGATATACAAAGTTGTTGCACCTGTGGCAAACACTGAGCCATGTGCACAGAAATTGACCTTTTACTGCCTTCTCCAAAATATTCTGCCTTGCAGGCTGTTTTCCTCCCCCAGTTTCCAAGCACGTTCATATATCCAATGCCTAGCCCAAGACCTCCTACCAGCATGACCTCCTACCTTGAAATCACTCATTTCATTAAAACATTCCTCCAAGGTAGTCTGGGTCTGCTTCACAAACAGAGAACCACAAATTCCAGAATTTCAACTCTTTACTCAGGGGGAGAAATAAGAAAATAAAAATTAAATTTAAAAGAATCTTTTTTAGATGAAAGCAAGTGATAAGAAGGAGGGGAATAATTTTTTATTCTGTATGATAGAAGAAGAGAAAGCTTTAGATGTTCAGATAAAATGGCAGATTAGAAAGCCAGATATTTCTGATTTCTGATATAAAACAAGGATAGCAACATTTCCTTGGGCAGAGAGTGGGGGATGTTGGAGGGTGCAAGGGGTGGTAGGAAGGGGATTTTGGGACATCAAGTAATTTAGACTTTGTAAATATTTCAAAGAGTAAGAGCTACTTCCATTAGGTTCTTCTGTTTACTTCATCTAGGCAACACAGGTGCTTGCAGATCCCACTCCAGATGTATTGCATGTCCTGTATTAGGGCAGAACCTGGCTGTTGTCTTGAACTAACAGAGTTCTGTCTGTCTTCTGTAATGAAGAGAAACCACAACTTCTTAGAAGCATATTTTGGAGAAGTAAATAAACAAGAAGAAGGAAATTGTGACCTCTAAGGGAGTTCTAAAGTCTCAGTAGACAAGGAAGCTGAATACCAAGTTTCTTTAATTTTTATTATGCCTTTTTCTAAGTAGCAAGAAAAAAAATACAAATTTAAAATAAAAACTATCAATAACATAAAGAAAGAAATGTGCTTGAGACTGAAGGATTTATGTCAACATCTGGGCTTGGGGCTTGAAAACTGGGTGGCTGAGGTCATTCCACTTTATAAACCCAGCTTATGAACAGTATACACAGCCTATGAACAAGTGCAAACCTGGAGTCACATAAACAGTGTATTTCATTCCTGAACATTGAAATAACAAAAAGGGCAGAGCCAAAGGCTTCCTCTCAGCATATGCACTTTAAATATATGTGGAGGGCCTTTGTGACACAGAAACAGCAGCAATGGCAATACAGAAAATGAGACTGAGCAATATTTATATTATTCTTTTTTTTTTTTTTTTAACAGGGGCAAAGGGTTAAATTTGTTTAATGATGGGCTGCTATGGTCAAGGATATGGGCTCCATCACCTTTCCAAAACTCTCTGAACAATTAAAAGTAATAAAATGTTTTCATAGAAACAAATTCTTATTGTAATCTGACACTATTTCCTCCAGTAAACTTACTTGTTAAAGCAAATAAGGACACCCTTGCTTTATGGTCAAAACTGAAATTTAAAAAAAATGAAATGGACTGTTCCTTCAAATCTTTGGCACCCTTTTCTCCCATGCACCTTCTTGTCCCAGCCAGGAGGTCAGAGCTACCCAGCAGTGCACAGGGATAAACTGTGACAGCTGTGTTCCACCTTTGGAAACCTGTTCCTCCTATGTTCCACCTATTAGCAAACCTGCCCTGATCTCAGTATGAAAATGGAGAGCTGTTTCTGCACACAAGCATTGGCCTCATGCCTTTTGGTTGAAATTAGCAATCACAGGAAGCTTAAGAGCATCTACAACAAAAAGTTCTTCACTGTCTCAAACCCCAAAGCCCACATCTCTCAGACCCAGTGGTGCTTCTGAGACAAGGGGACAAGCATCCTGCCAGACTCTTAGGAGATAAACAGCAAGAGGACCAGGAACAGTGTGGCACTGCCTCAGCCCTCAGAGCTCCTGCTCTGGGATAAATGAGATAACCTGCCTCAGCTTGGTTATCCCATTTCAGAGCACGGGGCAGAGCTGCAGAGAATGAAGGATGCAGGATGTGGATCAGAGGGCTGGAAAAGCATTTGTAGAGGGAGCCTGCTGGGGCTAGGATTTTCAGTTTCTGAAGTGAAATTATTCTTCTTTTACATGGCTGTAATGCAAATCTGTGAAATTATGAATGGGCTTGTGGGGGGGGGGAAAAAGAGAAAATTAAATGCTATTTGTCACAACAGAATTAGAGACTGCCAAAGGGCTTATCCAACAGGAAGTTTAAAACAAACATCAGCCCTTTTTCTTCCAGTTCTTAATTACTCTCTGAAATCTGTTGTCACAGGATGGGGCTGAAATAAGAGCTAACTGAAAAAATAAATTGATTTGTTATTTGAAATTGAGCACTACCATAACTGATATGTATATCTAGGCTTCAAACTGAACTACTTATTGCAAAATTCCTTAAAACACTGTTATAAAATGGGAGGGTACTAGGAATCTCATTCTAGTTGTCCCTTTCTCCGTGGAACTCTAAGATGGCATAAAACACACTAGGGCTAGGACTGAGGGCTGAAGGGGCTGGGTCTGATCCAACCTCCTAGATTCCGTATTCTTAAGAGAGTTATGGGCAGGTGGCCAGGCAGTGTGCAGCCATGTGAACATCTTCATGGTGGGAATGTGGATACACTGACTACAGCCTTTGATAGCCTGGAGCTGCAAGGAAGGAGTGCAGAGGAAGTTCACACCTGCAGACCTGATCCCTGGGGACTTGGACACTATCCTTCATGGGGAATGTGCATTCCAAGCTTAATTCACTAGTCTGAAGATGAATGAACAGTGATGATGATATCCTTTTGGGAGATACTTATGACTTTCATCTAGCTGATGACACAAACTTTTTCAAAGAACTTGCCAATGATTTGCATGAATCACAGCACAAAATTAAGCATGTTTGTTCCACCAAAAATTCCCACAGGGCAATATTGATCTGAGATTGCCTATGAAGTAAAAACCTGACTATCTAGACTTAAAAGGTCTTTGTCAACCTTGGGAATAATAATTAGAAGATCTTTTCCCTTCTCTGACCCTTGTTTGTTAAGTTGTATAAAATAACTTTGAAACAGTGCTGTCTTTCTGTGAGGTTGGACCACAGCTCAGACAGCAGTAGACGTTCTGTGACAAATAAACCTTTCAGGAATCATGGACCAGATAGCAAATTAGAGATCATAAATAGGCAATGGATGAAAATGTGTTACCAAATCTTGATAACTTTCAATCCTGGTAGTGGCATCCAATGGACAGCCAATGTGATTTCATGCTAGTCTGGGCCTGCAGATTTTACAGATTTTAACAACCTCTGTGAGGTAAGTTAATCTAATTTACATACACCACTGCTAACTGGGGCCAAAGACAAAGCAGAAGAATGGAATGATGCAGAGAACTTTTAAGTGAAGAGAAAACCTTTCACATGTTGAGAACTGGTAGTGATCAAAATGTGTTCTTAGCTGATGGCTGTGCTAATTTCATGTCATACACCTGGACCAGCACAGCCCAGATGGCTTTTCTTTGGGTGTCTGTGCAAAAGCAGGGACTTATGATGTCACAAAAGCCACAAGGCTTTATCCTGATTGCACTAGTTCATTGAGCCAGGGCTGATGTCCTGATTGTGGGACAGGGAGGAAAAAGCTGGACCCCCACTGCAGTTTTTGGTGGATGGGCAGAAAATCCTGTCCTTCAGCAAGCTCATTTCAGCTCAGTTGTACATGGCCCCTAAATCCAGCAGGGGAAAAAACTTGGGCAGAAAAATTAACTCAGTTCATTTTCTTCAAAATGTCAATCTGTTTTGTGATCTCTTACATCCACAGAAAAATTTCTGCCTTTTTTTTTTCACACAGTTTGTCACTTGAGACCTATATTTTCATTCTTGAACCTTGCCAGTCATTTCAAGAGTTTCAGCACTGAGAAAAACATCTTATCTCCATAACATCACAACAAAGGAGTTACCTCTTCCAATTTCAGACTCAGTCTAACAATTCATCAGAGCAAAACTTTCATAAGATTTCTGAATGATTTATTTGTGCTGTCATGAAAATATTTACAGGTTCAAGATTTCAGTTAATGTTGCATTTCAGACATTATCTGCATGGTGGATGCTTCTGCTTTCTTTTTCCTTTATGGGTTGAAACTGGTGACAACTGGAACTTTAGCTATTTGTGCTTTTGTACAAATTTGTATTTGTACAGAAAAAAATGTCCTGTTTTTCCTATGTAACTATAGCATACTTAATTGTTGGAGTCAGTAATGTGTGTTTCTACTGTGCTCATAAAAATGAAAGAAACTCTTCAGGAGGAAGGAGGTATTTCACTATAACACTGTTGAGTTCTGTAAATGTGCAATGTACAATTTTGGCTCAATTTTTAAAATTTTAATAATATTTTAATTTTGCCTAATTTTATCCCATAATCCTTGTTACAACAGGTTGCATATTTTAATACTAAAATTTATTTCCTTCCCATTTCTTAATATTCCCTGGAGACAGCCAAACAGCTTGACTACCATTAAACATGTATTTTACATTAGAGCCCAAATATTTGATTGAATTGGTTATTTCAGTGACTTAATCACCTAATTGCTGAGGTTTTATTTCTATGGTAGAAATTGTCAGTGAGTTTGGAAGATCAGTTTCATTGCTGGAGACTGGAAATAATCTCCTTCCAAATGACATAAATAGTTGAACAATTCAGGCAAAATATGCCCTGAATGTACATCCAATGCAAACTTTGGCTTAAGCAAGTTAGAACATCATGTCTGTTTTTCTTTAAATTCATTTTTACAGAATACTAGGTGTCTAGTTGAGCTATATTTTAAGATTATGACATTGTTAAAATTATACTTTTGTGTGTCTATGCTCAAAGCCACATTTATGATTTTTTCCCCAAGCATAGTCATGTATTGCTTAGATTAAAGATAATGTTGCAAAGTGCTCATTTTTAAACAGATGCAATCAATATCACAATCTTCCAACATCTGCAGTGCAGAAACAGAGAGAACCTGGAGAGTTGAGGCTTTCCAAAAGGAAATATCATGAGATGAGAGTGAATTAATATTTGGAAATTACATCTCATATATTTGTCTTAAATATGGATTCTAGATAAAATCTCATCAGCCTTTCTACTTCTATTTAAATAAAGCATGTTCTTTAATGGTGAATAGCAGCATCACTCCAAATCTATGCATTAGTACATATTCTATGTTTCAAATGGTTTTTATAATTGCTAGTTGGTGAGAGCAGACTAGTGCTCACTCAGCTCCCTGGTTTGGTTGGAAATTGAGCCAAAACACGTTCTTGAAACAGAAGGAGAAAACCTGAGGTGTGGCACGGAGCAAGAGCAGAGAGTAGATGTGCTCCATAAAAAGCCTGTTCTTCTAGTACTATTCATTTTAACATTTTAGGATACTAAATGTCTTGGAAGTGGTAATGTTATGGCAAATCCAAGCATGTAAACACCCAAGTTATGTTCCAGAACTAACAGCAGTAAAAAGCCTTGCCATAATTCCAGGAATTCTCTTGGAAACTTTGGGTGAGGACTTTGGGGAGGTAGCTGCTGCTGAGGAGGAGGAGGAGGTCTGTGGCTGGGTGGTGAAGGCTCTGCTGCCCCCCTGCCCACCAGCCTGGCCTTGGGGCTGTACCATCAGACATTCCCAGCAGAGCCACGGGGAGGGCATGGCAAACAGCACCTGAACGTGAGATGCAGTGACTCTAAGAGCTCATGGGGCTGTTTCCCAGGTGGGTGCCAGGAGATCCAAGTGGCCCAGGGGAGGCAGCTGGCTCCCTGTGCAGCCCTGGGATGCAGTCGGTGCGAGGGGATGAGATGCCTGGGCTCCTGCTCTGTGCAAGAGGGGAAGGGGACAGAAGAGCCAGTCCTGAGAAGGAAGGTACACATAAAAGTGCAGCAGACATTGCTGCCCACCACCACAGCAGGCCTGGGGCTTGGTCAGGAACCATGAGGAGCTGTCTGGAAGCCTGGCTGAGCTCTGCTGGCAATGGGAGCAGTGGTGGTGCTACCTGGAGACACAAAACACTTCTGAAACCCCACCTTTGGAATTAAACTCACTGCAGCATTCAAATTTCACAAAACATTTCAGGCTTTGACATAGTTTGACATAGGATTTTATGGTGACATTAAAAGGGTGAGGCTGGGGTGATGTGTCAGGCAGGTGGATACTTCTCCAGATCTGCTGTGCAGCCACTGTTGCTAAAAATCTAAACAATTACAATTTAGATACAGACAAACAGATAGTGGATTGTTCTCACTTTTTGTGAAATGAATCGACTGCCAGACTGAGACATTGTATGCCAAGTTTCAGAGTGGAGTGCATTTTATGGCTGAATTATAAACCCCTGGAAGAAGAGGTTTGCATTGTAAATGCTGACACAGCCAGAGCTGTAACAGAGTGAAGAGTATTGCAATGATATCTCATTTACCTCTAGCAAGGAGCACATAAGCAAAACTAAATAATGTATTCCTGCTGCTACACATCATTTAATCAGTAAAACTTTTCTCTGGTTTTATTTGGTAGGTTAAAATTACAAAGGTTGTGCATCGTTTAATCAAGAATAACTATAGTCTGTATATTCCTCTGCACCACAAGATGTATGTATGTGCATGTGATAAAACACATATTTATTTTTAATTTGTTAAAAACTATTTTACATAAAAGAAAAATTGAGAAAAAACAGAAAAGCATAACAAAAAAGTAAGCAAAACTGCAGTAACCTTTTGTAAATGACTGCAACCATCACAAAGGGCACATACAGGTGACTGTTGCATGTGATTGAGAACCCAAATAGTACCTGGTGCTGCCTTTTCTCCAGATATGAATAATTTACAGCAGAAACCCCAGAAATGCTCTGCTGTAGCACAACATCTGCTTAACTGAGCAGGAAAGGCTTGCATTGAGCTAGCAAGTTAAAAATGGGAGGACAGTCATTCATAGGCAATCTGAAGAGAGTCTGGAAATTTTGGCCACTGGCTGCCAGTCTCTGCCACTACCCACAAATGCAGCACATGTGTTGGGGATGTATTTGGTGCAGAATTTGCTGGAGGAGGCTGTCTCAGGTTGGTCCTGTGCAAGAACCAGTGCCTGTGCCTTGGCATTCTGTACTGTGACCTCTCTGATGTCCATTTCTGGGTGTGGTTTGGCAAGCTGCACTGCAGAATAAACCTTCTAATTCTGAGAAGTGGTTTTTCAGGCACCTCTGTCATTTCTGGATGAAATATATTCAACCTTCTGGAGCAGACAAGTAAGCCTAACCATGCAATGTACAATGTTTTCTCCTGTATTTTGAAAAAACTGAAATGACTGAAATAATATTTCAGGAGAAGATTTTGCTCTCCTTGCTCCAGTGTGCTTTGGCAGTCCCCAAGCAGTGAATAGTTTCTCCAACTCCAGAGGAATGCCTCTTGGATGAAGAGAGGGCTCATGGTGAATTTAGCTGGCCTGCTGCTGCTGCAGGAATTCAGGAACATGCTCTTACACATTATACAGGAAAAATTACACAAATGTCCAATGACAAGTATATATTGTTCATGCTGTATCCAAGAAAAACTATTGTGTACATGAAAGAATGTGTCTGTTTGGCACTAGCTAAAATAAAACAGTCAAGAATTTGTGGTCTGGGCTCTTTTTAAGTCTTTACATGATGAGAGTGAGCACCAGTTTCTGAGCATTTTTGCAACTCTTCCCTGTGTTGGTCCTCTTCCCTGTCCCCTTGCCAGCAGTCCTGCAGTTTGCTTGACTGTGAGCTTGAGCTCTGAGATTAGTGACACATCCTACATTTTTCTGCTTAGGCACAGGAATCAGATTGAAAAACTCAGACTGGTTTTCTTTTTTGTAATTTGTTTATTTCTTCATCTACAAAGCAAAGGCAGTCTTTGCTCTGTAATTTAATGTCCATTTCTTTTTCCACCAGGTTGGTTTGGTATTTCCTTTGCAAACCTCAATTGTTGGCATTAAAAACTTGGCCATTTCAACTCTACTGAACTAAAACTTGGCAAGCAGATTGTCAGCTAACATTTAATTTATTCTTCTAAAATATCTTGCTTTTTATGAGTAATCTAGGACCAGTCTTTATCCATGCAATCCTCACAACACTTCTAGGTCTTCTGAAAGTGAATCACTGGGAGCAAGTGGCTTAAAAATGCTGCTGACTCCCCTCACAAGCACATAAACCAGAGACTGCAGAGCCCAAATTCTGTACCAAAGTGCAGTTGTCATTCTGTCTGTCTGTCTGTCTGCCTGCAGGCAGCCTTTCCTAACACTTCTCCATATCTGGCCAAAGTCTCCTGGCAGGAAATGCAGACAGTCCTTACCAAAGTCAGAAGGGCAGAGAAGCAAGAAGGCACAGAGTAAATCTCTCCTGTGCAAGATCTGGGCTGTGTCACCTCAGTGCTCTGGCAAGGTGTTTCCTGTTAGAAAAGGAGCCACAGCTTAAAGGAGTTTCTACTTCTAGTAATAGACAGGAAACTCTACCAACTAATTATGTCTAAAAATGGTGGTGTCAGGGTGTAGAGAGGCCCAGATGAAGCACCACAGAAGCAAAGCTCACCCCAACCCAGAGCAGCAGCTTGCAGCCAGAGGAAGGAATAAGACAAAGGGGCCGTGTTGTAGGGCCAGGTCTGTTAGGAAGTGGGAAAAGCCCTTTACCATTGCCTGTAAAGATAAAAGTGCAAAGTGTACCCAAGTGTACTTCAATGCTGATAGTCAGGTTTGAAGAAAAGTAGCTCTGAAAGCTCCCTGTGAACAGAGGGAGGAGCAGGTTTCACAGAATCACTGAATATTCTGAGCTGGAATGTACTCACAAGGATCATTGAGTCCAACTCTTGAGTGAATGGTCTGTTCAGAGATCAAACCCATTATCAGCACCCTACTCTTGCCAATTGAGATAATCTTAATGATGAGATACAGCCCTGACCTTTCCTGACCACCAGCTGACATCCCTCAACGTGTGGTGTCTCCAAGTGTGGGGTGACAGTCCTCAGCCCTCTTCCTGAATGGGTAAATCACAGTTGTATCCCAGCAGCACAGGGAGCCCACTTTATGTGGACAAACCCTCTGGTAGCCAGCCCTGCAGCCATGGCCAAGTGCAGCACATTTGTTCAGAGCCAGCTGGCAATTAAAATCTGATCCCATGCAGGGAAAATATATTTAAATCCGGGGGGGGGGGGAAGGGAAGTGCCTATTTGTCAAAAAAACATAGGTAGAATAAGGTGGAGCTCTTCAAAGGGGTATAGCTTAGCATGATAATATTTTGATTTCTTCCTCAAAAAGCCAAGGAAAGGCAAGTGCAGGTCCCATGCACCCCATCTCTGACCCCATCACCTCACCAAGGCCATGGAGTTGGTGGGACCTGGATTCACTTTGGAAGAGCAGGGAGAACAAGGAAAAGGTTTCCTGACCATGATCTTGACACATGATTCCTGGGAAATGTAGCAGACACTACCTGATTCCTGGCAAGTGGCACAAACAGGTAACAGCAGCTTTTAAAAGAAAGCCTCTTCTAAAATTGCCCATTTTGAAAGGGAAGGAGGTAGTCAGAGCACTGTGGTTTAACTGCTGAGTAGCAGCTCCATTTTTGGTCTGCTAGCAATGAAATGCTGCTTGGGTTCATGGTGCACCTTAAGTACTCCTTGATTGACATGGGAAAAACTGTTCAAAGCCCAGCATGCCAGGATGGATGATATTGTTTTTCTGAACCCAGTTGCAGGGTATTCTCTTGGGATAGGTGGCATACCATCTGACTCATCTGCTACTAGGGTGTGCTGCTAAGTGACCACAAGTTAAATAAACTTGAATTCCTCAGTCATGACTGAGGGATAATGAGGAAAGTTCCCTTCAGCTCTGCAAGTAGATTCTGCAGGTGTTGGACATCTGGAGCTCCCTCAGCTCCCAAAATCCATTAACCATGGAGAAGAGAACAGACTGAGTAGATTATTGTGGGTTTGGATGAAACAAGAAATCAGAGACATTTGTGATGAACAAACATTGCTTATAAGTGCTTGCTACAAACACTGTTCCCATGCTAAATGGCTTTTCTCTAGAAGTTACCACAAAGTCTTTGCTTTTCATGAAAATCATATAATCAGAACAAGCTACCTGGTCAGGACAGTCCTTATAAAACACTCAAATAAATTCTCAGGCATGTGAGTCATTTATTTCTTCATATGTCAGGAAAGCAGAATACATGTATAAAGCCACATAACTCTGTAAAGATAACTTGTGCTGAAATCCAACAAAGCATGTTATTTTTAGTAGTTGCGGATCATAAGTGGACATTTTACAGAGAAACCTACAAAAGCTAGTTGTGCTTTCTGGTAGTAATTACCTCCCACAAATATGACTCACTTCTGCAGTTTAAATGCAATGGTTTAGTGTCCCAAAATCAACAGTTTTATAAATAAATCTCTGAATCACAGACTGAATGCCTGAAGTGTTTAAATATTTCTTACTGGCCTGAGAAGTAGTTTGCATTTAAGGTTTTTCTTCATAACAAATTCCCAGTGAGAAGGACTGACACTGAAAGGGAATGAATACAGACAAAGTAGAAAGGCTGCAATGATACAGGCTGCTCCAGAAGTCTGGAGCAGGATAGCATGCACTAAGGTTTCTCAGTCTTTAACACTGGTGGACAGGAAGTGGGATTACTAAACTAGATGTGAATAGGACCCAGGATGAAACCAAATTTTCCTGTTTCACAGCATCCTGTTCTATGGAAAGTGTACCAGGAGGTCACCTTGCTCCATTCAGAACTGGGGGGACTGTTTCAGGTCTCCTGGGTTTGCAGATGATCTCCGTAAGAAATGACGGTAAAAAAGGAGGCCTCTCCTCAAAAAGCCAGCAAGGTTAAAAAAGAAAATAACATCACTTTTCCAAGATAATTGGGTTTGATGTTGTGAAAACTGCAGTTAATATAATAGTTAATGACTCTAGTTAACTTGCAGTTGGTTTTTTTTGAAGTGACAGGAGGTTTTTCGCTCGGGTTCGCTGCCTGCCTGGCGCTCAGCAGAGGAGCTCCGGCAGGAGGGCGATGCCGCGGCTGGGATCGCTCCTGCCGGGAATGGGCTGCACGGCCGGGGGAGCGGAGCTGCCCCGGGCATCCCTGCATCCCTGCCCCGGGCATCCCTGCCCCAGGCATCCCTTCCCCGGCAATCCCTGCCCCGGGCATCCCTGCATCCCTGCCCCGGGCATCCCTGCCCCAGGCATCCCTTCCCCGGGAATCCCTGCCCCGGGCATCCCTGCCCCGGGCATACCTGCCCCGGGTATCCCTGCCCCAAGAATCCCTGCCCCGGGCATCCCTTACCCGGGTATCCCTTCCCCGGGCATACCTGCCCCTGGCATCCCTTCCCCGGGCATACCTGCCCCTGGCATCCCTGCATCCCTGCCCCGGGTATCCCTGTTCCGGGTATCCCTGCCCCGGGTATCCCTGCCTCGGGCATCCCTGCCCCAAGCATCCTTGCCCCGGTATCCCTGCCCCGCCTGCTGCTGCTGCTGCCGCCGCTCAGCGCCGGCTCTCGGCTCTTTCTGGGCGCGCTCCCTGCTCTGCAGCTGTTCCCGCGGCCGCTCCGTCCGCCCGGACTTGGCAGCACACGGGGAAACACATCGGCTCTGCGGCCGCCAAGGGCCGGCTGCTGGCGGGGCCTCCCCGGGCCGGCTGCCCGGGCTGCGCTGCCCCGGACGGGGAAGGACCGAGCGCGGCCCCGAGCCCCGAGCGCGGCCCCGAGCGCGGCCCCGAGCCCCGAGCGCGGCCCCGAGCGCGGCCCCGAGCCGGCCGGAGCAGCCGCAGCGCTCTCGCCGGGGCCGCGCAGCCGCGCTGGGAGCGCGCCTCCGCCGGGAGCGCGCACGGACCTCCGCGAAAGCGCGGAAAAGGGAGAAAAAGATGGATCTCACCTGTAGAGCTTTACTCAAAGGAAAAGGAGCTCTCTCAGAAAGAAAAGAAAAAAAAATAAAATAAAAATTAAAAAAAAAGCTTTTACTTTTAATTTTTGTTATGTCCTTTCGAGGATTCTTCTAGTTTCACTGCACGTTAAACACAGATTTTCCCCAGCTAGACAAAGAAAAAAACCAACCAACCAACCAACCAAAAAACCCCCAAACCCATCTCTCCCCTAGCTGACACTGCCATACCAGCATGGCTGTCTTGCCTAGAGGTGACCTAAATAATACTAATCTGATCAGATAGGAAAGCAGAAATATTTATACGTGTGCACGTGTTGAAAAGTCAGTTAACATGGAAAACAAAATCACACAGAAGACAAGAAATGTAGATGCACAGTTGAAATCTGTAAATCTTCTATCTTTATTTAATTGCAATCTGTCAGTTAAAATCACTACCGAATGTGGGATTTCTACTGAGAAATTATGTATCATAAGTGACAACACAGAACATGCAGTCCTTTTTATTTATATTTAATTAGAGAAAAAATTACAGAGAAAAAGGAAAACCCAAGAGAACAGAAAGCTAAAGAAATAGGAGCTGAATAAAAGAAAGAGAGAAAGAAACAGGAACATTTTAGAAGATCATCCACTAGCAATTAATCAAAGATTTCTAAAAAGTTCAAGCCCGGAGTCTGCAGCCTTATCTTGGCTAAGGAGTCTCAATGTGATCTACAAAACAGCCCACTTACAAGTAAATGCATTCACCTCTTGGCTGACTCATCCTCAGACATTTGCCTTTCTCCTTTATTTATATTTCAGCTGCTATAAAATCTCTAATGCTTCTTCAAACCCACCTTTGTGGAACACACTGATCACTGCTGTTTCTACTGCATGGCCACTCAGAGACCTGCTGTACCAGCCCCAAAAGCAGCTAAATCTCCACCTGTGAGTTTTAAAATTTTATTGGTAACAGGACAGTGAATTTATTTTCTCTCTCATCTCAGCAACTGGAGAGTGATAACTTTGCCAGGCTCAGTTATATCCATTTACATTTATTATATCTACAAATAGATGTTCCTCTGATATTATGTAAGCAAAGATTAGAACAAAGCACATCATTATGATTATTGTGAGTCTCCATTTTTGATGACTGTGCACAATATCATTTAATCAATTGCATAAACTCCCTACAGTGATTCCCTGTGAACTGCAGACTTTGTGTGTGTTGCCAGCCACTACAGCACTTGCTTTCCACAAGCTGCCTGCTCTGGTGCAGTCAGCAGGCACACACTGCCTAAGACTTTCAGCATTAATGCAATTTTTAAAAGTGCAAGGTCTCCTGATTCTTCTATTTGAAGTTTTACATTATTATTTTGCATAAAATACAAGAAGAAAAGCAATAGATAAGGTGGCACCATTAACATAGGTGGGATTTTTTGCTTTTTTTTTCCCCAGAAAAAGTCAGGAAGGGGGACTGAGGTACTAGACATGGGCAGAAACTTAAAAGGAGAAAGTGTGAGATCAAGAATTTCAACTAACAAAAAGAACAAAACGGAAACAACAGAGGAGCAAGATAAGCATGAACTTGCTTGCTGATCAGAGGATTAGTGCAGCTGAGGCAGGATTGTCCTGATAAGTTACAAACACAATTATAGGATGCAAAACGTGATCATAAGATACAGAAAAGCACTGGCTGCACATAGGAAGAATTTGGGCCCTTGTCCAAGGCACTGGACACCTCTGCTGACATCTTTGGAATAACTGGGATGCTCACACAGAAAAGATAAAGTCAAATTGGGATAGGTGCAGAGTGAGGCTACGTGGTTAAGCATCTTATTTTATGAATAAACTACCTTATGAGACTACAAAAACCCATGGCCAAATAAAGCCAGAGTGGAGATATAATTGCTGTCTTTAAATCTCTCCTATTCATGTTATTGATGCTAAGCAAAAAAAAAACAAAAAAAAACAAAAAAAAACAAAAAAAAACACCAAAAAACAAAACAAAACAAAACAAAACAAAACAAAACAAAACAAAAAAAAAAAAAACAACAAAAAAAAAACAACATAGCAATGAAACATGAACTTAATAGGTTTGAAAACCCACACTGGCTTTTCTGAACCACACTTGAGAGCTATGCAGGCACACCAGCCTTCCCAAGGCCAAGTCAGAGATGTGACTGGCCCAGTTAGCACAGAGATGGAGTGTAAGAAAGAAGGCTTGGCACAGAGACTGCTGTGCTCCACCTACCTATCCCTGCCTATTCCTTCCCCTTGGCCAGCTCCACAGAGAGTCTGAAGCCATGGGGGCACTTCAATAGCCTGCAAATGCTGCCCATTTACTGCTAAGAACCTCTCCCAGAGGGAAACAGGTTTATCTTCAGTAGGTTGGAAAAAGACTATTTATCCTTTCTTCCATTCTGAGTCTACAAGGTGGAAGCAAAGGTGGCCTAAAATATAAACACCCCAAGGCTTAGCCCCTCAGGGAGCAGGGCTCAGGTACAGCCTCCCTGCTGCTCTTGCTGAGGATAGCTGCTCTGGCAGCCCCTCTGAGAAAAGGGAGCTGCTAAAGGTCACATTTCTCTGGAGGGACAGCAAGTTCCTGCGCAGGTTGTGCCCCAGGCAGAACCACGGCACAGCCCCTCTGTCCTGGCCCTCTCTCCCCTCCCTGCAGAGAGGCCAGGCTAATTGGGTTCCTATTTTTGCCCTTGCTACAGAGGAAGAAAATTTTCTTCACAGTGAAAAGATGTTTCAAAGGGAAGAAATGCTGCCTGAGCTGGCTGAGCTCAGTGGCTCTGGTGCTGTGCTCCCTATATGTGTTCAGCCTCTTGCTGTAGATGCTCCAAGGCTTTCCCCTGGTATTGTTTCCTCTCAAATGCTCTGTGTAGTCACCCGTTCTCTGCTTGAGATCACAGCTGTGAAATGCTTCAAGTGGTGAGTGTGCTGTCCCATCTCTGGCTGCAGTGACGGAGGGGACAGCTACATAAGCCATGGAGGCAGGACACTGGCACATCATCCTGAAAATGCAGTTTGAATCAGTGCACAAAACAGAGTCTGATTAATGTATCTGCAGTGCAAAAAATGAACAGTGATTGTCCTTTGTTTCTCTATTTGTGACTTTGCAATGTGGATTGATCACAGTGCTCTGAACTCAGCAGATTTTCTCCCTGCAAGCACTGGAAAACATTGATGCTTTATTTACAAAGTATTTCTGGAAAGCCTGTTGCACACATGTATCAACAACTACTTGCTTGGATGGCTTTGATTTAATAGGGTTTTGGAAAGCATATGGAGAAAATTTCTGTTGTAGTGTGTTTGCCTTAGGAGTGAGCCCTGCCTGAAGGAGGGAGCTTTTAGGAGCCACAGTGTGTCCAGGTAAAGTGGGTGCAGGGATGTGCATTTGTGTCTTTTTGCAAGCTCTGGGGCCTGTGGCTGGGTTGTACCTTGCTGAAGAATTCAGCCTGCATGTAGGCAAGGCTCTGTGTAGAACTTACATTTGCTAAAATGTTTTGCTCAAGGCCTTGAGTTTTATAACATTTTTATGACGTTTGCTCTTTGGAGCAATACCTACAATATGTTCATTTTCCTTTTACTCCAAGCTCCAGCAATCACCCTAAAATGGCATTATGCAACACAGCACATCTGGCCTGGAAAAGGGCAGTTCAACTATTCTATATTTGGGTTGTGATCATTATTGTAATGTAGGTCTAGTGAGGGGATTTGAAGACAGATAATATCGCTAAAATTTGAAAAAAATTTACCTTGTCCTTTTATGGTATTTGTTTTAACTGACCTTTTTTATTTCCAGATCATGGGAAAAGCCCTTCAGAGTTGACACACAGGAGAAATATAGAATACAAGCAAGGTGCGTCTAGAGTCTGCAGGGATCCAATACACCCTGCACTAACAGTTAAACAAGTGGGAATTTGCATCCCTCTAACATCACAGCATTTTGGCTAATTTGAATTTCTGATTATTCACTCCCTTACAAATAGTTTCTAATTTCATGGTGTGCAGTAGCAAGTCTGAACACACAAAAATCAGGTCACTGTTATTCAGACATCTTTTATTTCAAAATAACCCACTACCTGATGCAATTCCCTTTAAATAGTACATCCTCAAATCATTGCTTTAGAAGCTTCCTTAAAATTTGTTAAGGGGCTTTTCTGCTTCCCCATTGAAATTTACAGTGGTCTGTTCAGCAAGGAAGAAACTAATCATGGTCCCAAATCTAAGAAATCTACACACACAGCCAAAATAAAGTAATATATACACGTTAATTCTTTGCAAGAACTGGATTCAGATAACCATAAAAGTTATAGAATCCAACTATGTCACCAAAGCACCAAACAGAAAAAGCCAGACCATTTAGTAACTTATCTCAATTTAATCAAGTTGCAAGCACATGAAGTACTCGTTTCTCAGCCAGCACTGTGATTTTCAGATGGGAGTCAAACCTTCAGGATTATTCCAAACAGGTCTCACAAGTTATTTAAAAGTACATATTCATTATATATAGCTTAATTATTTCTCTCATTTCACTTAGAATGAAACCCACACTTGAACTTTTTATTGGCTTAAAAAAGCATTATTAAACCTGGTTAAAGACCTTACTTTCACAATGCAGACTGAAAAATAGAGCACACTCATGACAGAGCAGGTAAATATGAAGGACAGATGCATAGATGCTAATGTGAAAGGCAACAGATCTTACTCACTGGGAAACAAGGAGGAACTGAAAGAGAAAAGACTGGGAAGTAAGCAGAAGAGGAAAGGAGACAAGAATAAGCATAACAACCTGAGTCAACATTAACAAGAAAAGACTCCCTGAAGGGAAGAGGTCCCTTTCTCATGACTTTTCTGTTTATTGATTCAAATGGAAGTAGATAGATACCACATTGTGGACCTGTTTTCTAATTAGCAAACAAACTGAAAGCTATAATTAAAACATCTGATTTAAAGAATGCATGAAAAGCAACCTTACTGTTTTGACTATGACCTGTTTAGTCTGCTTTGAGCTTTTTAGGAGTTCAATATCAGGGGTTATGGAACAGATGGGAAAAAGTAACACCAGCACTTTTTTTTCCCATAAGCTAAATAATAGGGCATGGAGTAGGTAGGTATCACATAAGTGGTAGACAAAACCTTGATTTAGATTCTAGAACTTGTAAACACCCTACACATTGGAATTTTTAGTTACTGAAAATCAGTAATATATCTTTAGCCTGAAAAACAAACAAACAAACAAACAAAACAAACAAACAAACAAACAAAGCAACTTCCCAGATAATTTTAGGATGCAGCAATGAGTCAAACTTACTCATAAAAAAGTCACAGTTTACATTGCTTTTTCTTCCATATTTTATATGGGAAGGATGCCTTCAGCACACTGTAAATCAGTTGCATATTCAATGTCATTAACCTTAACAGAGTCCTCCCAAGGTTTTGAAGCTGTGCAGTGTCCCTGGTCACGCTCACAGCTTGCAGCAATCACGACTAGGTTGCAGACATACTCCCACCAGATTTTCTGGATCCAATGAAGCCACAAGAACATATGTGTTTGCACTGATCCCACGCTTAAGCTCACCACAGGAAAAGCTGCTCAGACTTGCTCTAAGCCTGCAGTTAAATGGAAGAAGACAGACAACTTCCAGGGCCTGACCCAATATCCACCAGTTTCTCATGGAGCCTTGGCAAAGGCAGTGTTAGCCTGTCCATCCAGCCCCTGGGTGTTGGTGTCCAGCACTCCCAGCTCTAAGAGCTCTTTCAAAACCAGGAGCAAGATGTCTTATTTAAAACCTGCTGGTTTGGGAACTTCTCTCCAAATACTCCCACAGGAAAGCAGCAAAGTATCAAAACTCAATATCTAAAATTATTGACATACTGAGTAACTTGTGAAAGAAAACATCTCTCTAATCACAGAAACAAAATATTTGTTTTGCTTCTGTGAACATTAATAAGGCCATTTATTTACCAGCCATAATTCAAGTTTTACAACTTTTTATTTCTTAGATCTGAATGATGACAGCAAAAACATCTAGGTTACATCAATAATCTCCCGATTTAATGCTGAAAGGGGACTTAACAAAGAATGGAGCTAAGACATGGTGCTGTATGCTAAATAATCTTCACTGACCAACACCCCCAAATTATGTCATCTTTACACACCTTCAACATTTTATTATTATTGTTAAAAATGTCAGTATCCAAAGAACATCTGATAATGCTTTCCAGAGAAACACCTAGGAAGAAGCCAGTGGGTCAGGTGGTCATGTTTTTGGTTTTACAGTGATGCTAAAGACAAAATTCATTTGTAAATGCAAGGATAAAATCTACACTTCAATGTTTTGTAAATATCAGGGAATTTTACTGGTAAAACAGGGAAGGAAAATAACTATACATTTCACCCACTAAAGTTAAAATTGCTGGGAGGTTATTTATGCACATATTTCTACTGCCTTTCAGCATTTTTACTAGTGGATCAATCAAGTGTTTCTCTGTGATCTAATTCTATCCCTGCTTTGGAGCATGCTTGAATAGATGGATATTTTTTCTTTTTTTTAATATCCTTATGCTAAATTTGTAGAGATAGCTACAACTTCTGAGAGTTTGCACAGAAAGTAAAAAGGACTTCTCAAAAAGATTTTCTATATGGTCAAAATAATATCTTTTTGCTTAATTTCTTGATAGATACTGACAAAAAATTTGCTAAACTTCTGACTTGAAAAAGTCGGACTGCAGGATTTAGCCAGCAAAGGAAACTCCTGTCTAATCAGGTAAAATTTCAACCAACGAACAGCTGAAATTACAGCCAACTAAAACCTGCCTCTTATAATGGAAATGCCAGACATCAGTAATTGTAGATCACCACCAGTTCTGCCTACAACGGAGTGATTTTATTTTCATCCATAGAAATTAATGGAGTTTAAGGAAAAAAACTTTCACCTATTAAAATCAAAATACAGGCTTCACTATTGCTCTGGCTTGGGCCAGCCAAGCAGCAACAGAATTCCCACCCCACTTGTTTGCTGTGGTTACACAGTCCTGTATTATTTCCACTATCTCACACACAGAGCCAGAAGAACTTGGAAGATGAAAATACTTTTGCTTTCAAATATTTTCCTTTTAAAAGCAGAAAGTTAAGTGTAATTCTATGAATACATTATTATTTTGGAAGCACTGCAGAAGTCAGGAAATTCCAAGTCAATGCTATATTATATTCATTGTGCAGATGTACCACTTTCTATTCCCCTTTTCCTTGCTAAAAATAACCTGTTGTGGCGTCTTTTTTATTGCGGAATGTGCAGTGGGACAGTTTCTGCAGTAATGCTGGGATCTCCACCCAGGGGAGATTAGTTACATCTGAAAGTGGATGGGCAAAAACCAAGAGTGAAAAATGGCTGAAAGCAAGGCACTTTGTGCAAGGAAATGGAGCTCATAATCCATAGGACTTTCATTTTGAGAGATTCAAGACACTGCTCAATTTCAGACAATTATCTGGGGTGCCTCACTGATGTCCCACTAACCAGCAGCTTCATTATTTTTCTGTAACACTCTATCAAAAACTTGTACTCCAAATTCTGGGAATGATTACTAATTTAAATCTTTGGTAATTCTCTTGTTCTTTACGCTTCATTATTTTGGTGAAGTTCATTCTTAACTACTTAGGAATATAAAGTAATAAATATGTATATGTATATGTATATGTATATGTATATGTATATGTATATGTATATGTATATGTATATGTATATGTATATGTATATGTATATGTATATGTATATGTATATGTATATGTATATGTATATGTATATGTATATGTATATGTATATGTAATTAAAATGAGAAAACAAACAAAAAGCCACCAAAAAAATCCCCTCGAAAACCAAAAAAACCCAAACTCCAAGAGTTCTCAAGTGACTTACACTGATGTACAGCCCCACCTGTTCTTCCCAGACATAGGTCATCCTTTTGCCTGAAGGCTCTGCCTAATTGAGGATCCTTAATTACCAGCTCGTGCTGCAGGATGTCTTCCAGCCTGGTCCGGCTGCCTCGTTCTGCTAATCGGGCGCTAATGGAGCTTTTCCCGGGGGATGCAGGGGGGTGTCCCGGGGAGCAGCGCTGGGCACGGGTACCCAGCCGGTGCCTGAGCTGCTCCCGAGGCTGCTGCCTGCCAAGTGCACACCAGCAGAGTTTCCAGAAACCTCTGGCTCATGGCTCTGCTAACCAGGCAGGAATTAAATACTACACAAGGCAGTAGGGCTGCTTGCCATTTCATGCCTTGCTTTAAGTAGCACTTTGACAACAAAGTTCTTTTGCTGGACTTCTCCCCAAAGCACGGTTTTACTTCTCCTCTTGTCGTTGCTCTCTGCCTTTGTAAAAGCAGCTTTTCCAGCTGTATACCCACTTCCACCCATCCCTCTGCACAGCTGGCTCCCGACAAATTCAGTTTTGGGAAATAGATTGCATTCAGCTGTGTCACTCCAAAAAAGGACCAAAACTGCTTTTTCATTTTTACTTCCCTGTAGGGCAACTACAGGGTAATTACCCCCAACAAATTGCATTGAAACACTCTTATAATGATATAAACTGTTACAAAATACTAAATGAACTAAAACCATAAATTTGGATGCCATGGGTATTAATTCAAGCAAGAAGTGGAGATCAAGCTCCATCAGCAGTGTGTAGAAGAAATAGAACAGTGATGCTGGCAAATCTTATAGTGGGGCCCACTATAGACAGTTCTGTAGATACTTATTGATACTAATTGATCACCCTAAAAACCCGTCTTCAGTAGAGTCCCGTGGATTAAATCAGTGGGATTGATGCTGGGTAGAATCTGCAATTGCAGTTCTTGGGTTCCATGAGTAATGGGGCCCTCCTTGTATTTTCCTTGGATATTCAAAAGCAGAGGCTATGAAAGCACTCCAGCCCTGCACTGTGTTTCCTTCTATAATTTCCTAAGATCCTCAGCTGTAATTGGACTCCCAGCTCTCCTGGACTCCCACAGGAGAATATGTATTGACTTCATGCTGACTTGACTCAGCAGAATGTGGTGAAGCATCATCTCAAGCATCTCTCTGTTCATATCAAAGAGCTCTGATTTCCAGGGAATAGCTTCCCTTGTCTCTCTAAGTGCTGTCTGTGGATTCCCACTCTGGGAGCAGTTGGATAAGCAGTGCTGTCAGGTGAGGAGGGAACATGCTCCCAGTGATGGATGCATTGCCAGCAAGCAGAGCACTAACCACTGGTCAGATGGACTCTGTTCAGCAAACACATGGTTAGAGCCTGACAGAGAAGCACTGAAAAATTCATAATGGAAAATGAAAACAAGGTGATTACTTTTAGCCTTGTGGAATGTGATCTAATTCCTAATGGGAGAGGCAAAGAGAAAAACCTGACACTCTGCTCAATGTATATCTTAACCCCTAAAATGTCTTAACATATAGTCAACATATATTATTCTTTGTGTTTTATTATTATATTTAACAGTGTTATTATTTAATCACTACTCCCTATTGCTTTCTACATAACCCTAAGCCAGTAATTTCTTAAACTCCTTGGCTCTCTTTACACAGGAAAGTTATACTCACTTAGCATCTAACAGAGGAATTTAGCTTATATCTGATACTGCTTTGCATCTTGCTTCAATATGTTTTGATTAAATATGGCAAGCTAAAATATTCTTTCTAATACGGGAATGATGTTTTTCTTTTTAAAAGATCCCAGATGGTCAGATCACAGAAGACAGGTCTGTTCACTGAAATTAACAGTAACTTAAAAATTGGAGATTACTAGTCCCTTATATCAAATATCATCTTCTAAAGGGAAATATAGAAAAATTACTGCTACATACTCATCCTGAAACTTACATTCTCAGGCTACGAATAAATGTCCTGATATTAAATGATACCTACGTTTTCTTTTTTGAGATCATATCTTTCACTAGAATGTAAAAGGGCTCTAAAAAGCCTGCTGATGGATTGTGGTCCAAGGAGCAATAACTGCATCTTCTGTAGGAAGCAGGAGTCTTCCCATGACTTCAGGATGTAATGGATCTCTGTAATGAAACAGCATGCTCACCTTTCATACACGATCTAGGAGAATACAGGGAGAGCCATATGGCATGTCCTAAAATTAGATATCACTTAACATAGTGCCTAATTGCAAGGCCACAGAGCCTACATCTGTTGGAACTGGGTGTAGCATGAAATGTCAAATGCAGATTTAGATCCAAGTAGGACTGCAAAAGAGAAATGTTTTCGGCATTCTTTAAATTGAGGAAGAAAAGAGCTTTCTGATGAGTTTGTTAATATTCTAAGCGGGAAGAGCAAAAGGTTTGGAGAAACCTGTATCTTTTCCCATCAGGAAAGTGGAATAAAAAGTATTTAGAACTTTTCTGCTACCTACTGCCCCATGTTACTCCCCAACAGAGATGTGTCTCCTTAGCTGGTAGCTGACAGTATAGTAGAAGCTGCTGGAACAAGAAAAGACCAAATGAATCCTCAAACACTTTTCTTGGTAAAGGAAATTTCCCATTTTGGCTAGTTTCTCAAAGCATTTAGGAAGACTACTCTGATGAATGAAATGTGTCTGACATGATGTATGACCTTCCATATATTGCGTAAGTCAAAATCACACATAAGCATCTGCCCAGGACTGCCTTCCATGGAAATTCCAAAATCGTCTTCAGAGTGGGGCCTGCATAACCTGTATGATTAGGATTTGGAAACTATTTTGAACCAGGAGGAAAGATACATTAACACATTGCCAAGTGACACACCTTCTCAAGCTGCAGGAGAGATGGGGTAATGTAGCTAACATGTTATGGGACAAAATTAAAACTCTGTGACTGAAAAGGGAAGCATTAATATTTCCATTCTGTAATGTTGCCATCCATGCTGGATATAAGTGGAGCAGCTGAAAAGAACATTGATCCTACAACTGGAAACAGTAGCCTCTTCAGCCACTTCAAATAAATGGGAGAAAGACTGGATCTGCAGCTGCTGGTCCAGTGGAGCATTTTTAATTTGGACTACTGCTGTTTTCAGTTTGCTAATACAAGGGGATTTGAACAGCAGCCTTGGCTGTGGTGAGAGTAATCTCCTGGGAAGGGATGGGGCAGCCAGATGTGGGTATAACCAAGGGATCATGAATCTAGGCCAAGCCCATGACTTTGTGACCTTCCTAATCTTTAAAAATAGCTTTATACATGTGCGTATATATAAAAACAGATAAATTGTAGTAACAGCCATAAACGTTATTTAAAGTTGTTTTGCATATTTATTAACATTCTGAAAGGTAAGAAAAGCTAATGAAGAAAGGCACCCTAAGCTCTGGTGTAGTAGGACATGAGAGACAGCATTGTGTAGCAGGCAAGTAAAAGAACATACAGATGAATTTACATGAAATATTTCCATTTCATTTTAGCCATGGGCTTTCCTCTGGTACATTTGGTGATTCCTGGCTGGCTGGGTACCGTGTCTACATTTTCTTTTATGTATGAAGAACGGCCTGTTTGCTAAGCTTGGCATTTCAGACTAGGTGGTCACAGCAATGGACAGGTCTGTCTGTTTGCTTTTTTTTTTCTCTGATCTTGCCCAAGTCAACAGAAAGGCTATCCATCACTATTCCAGAGGAAAAACAGGCTGGGGAAAAGGCACCAAAGCAGTTTGCTTAGGATTCATACAGCATGCATCAGTTTAAGGAGAATGGAGATCCAAGCAATGCATATGTCCTTAAAATACAGTTACAGAGGCTACATAACAAATGTAGTGGATTACTGCTCAAGAGAAAATGTGACTGTGATTTGACTCAGATTAAGACTAGGCTGTGGTTAGAATGTCTTGAAATAGAGTCTGAAAAATAGCTGGCCATAAACTACCTGTCAAAGGGGAAATTAACAGGAGTTGAAAACATAATTTTTCAGACCTTCTGGAACAAACACTTAAGCAAGAAACAATGTTAAGATAAAAACATTACAGAACATTTAGGAGGAGAGCATTATTTATGAAGCAATTGGCAACTAAAGATGTTTAAGGTGAAGAGTCCATGGTAGGTACAGTCCTGGATGCATGGTGAAGAACACTATTAAGAGAGGAGTTTATCCATTTTGTAAATTAACATGACACCAAAAATTATCAATGAATCCCATGAAGTTTTTGACATTATTTACAATAAATGGCATGGCACCAAAGTACTATTACTAATACAATTAAGTTAATTTCTTCTGTCCTCCTCTGAAAGATGCTGCAATGAGGAATCCAAATACATCTGGCTGCAGGAATAAACTTCAAACTTTAGAATTGCACATCTCTGAAGAATAAGGCCTCCACAGTTATCCTCTCTATGTTAAGATTACCCAGATGTTTTAGAAACTTCTGTCTGCATTTCAATTTTTTTTTTTGGGGGGGGGGGCGGATAGGAATTGATTTTTTTCATTCCATAACAAATGCTTTTGTTTCCTTTGGTGTTGTGTGAGATACAGTAAATTATATGAAAATCCACAGAGGATGGCCTTGTCATGAAACAGTATCCAAATATATTTGGCAAAGCAGACATCAGTTGCAGGTGAGACTACAAATTCTAGGACTTTTCACCCCACAAAACTGGGAGAGAAAATTAGAGCAGAGGAATGAAGTCATCTCTAAAACCCCAAACACCTCATGACAGGAAAATATACCTCACTGATTGGACTGAAGTCAGGAGTAAGAGATGGGTTGGAATTCATCTCACTTCACTTAAGTGCCTGTGAGATGTGCCAGGCTCTACTGACTAGATCCCCACTAACTGCAAAGGCAGTTGGAAGGAATAGCCCACAAGTAAAACTGTGTGAGGCAGCTGAGTCCCACACATGGTCACCTACCATGGTTACTACACAGGAATTAGCATCACCTGCAAGAACTGAACTGCTCCACAGAAGGCCTACCAACAGCTACTGAATAGATAATGAATATTTTAAATAAAACAAAATTACCTAAAACGAATGAAATTTTAATTTTTTTTTACTTCAGATAGGTTTTTGGTATTTGAAAAACTGTGACCAGTCAAGATCCTGGAGACACCTACAAAGCTCTGGATTACTATTTTCAGCTTCTACTTAATTCCAGTTACTCAGGATTCTTCAGATA
This sequence comes from Oenanthe melanoleuca, assembly GCF_029582105.1. Lineage (NCBI taxonomy): Eukaryota > Metazoa > Chordata > Aves > Passeriformes > Muscicapidae > Oenanthe > Oenanthe melanoleuca. Next base: position 134,289,202 of record NC_079335.1, read on the forward strand.
AATTTTCTGAGCAAGTGAAGATCTGCTTCTGGTATTCCCTAATCTGCCAAATTATTCACTCTACCTAACCACCTGCAGATCTTTAAACTTGGTTTTTTTCTACCTAAATGCTCTTCAGCAACCAATTTGGGCTTTTCAGAACAAGCCCAGCATGCACGAAACATTGGGCATGATCAATCTTTAATATGAAATCCCAGTAGTCACTGAGTTCCTGCAGGATATTAAAAACCAAGGTTCAATTATATCCTCTTCTAATAAAAATCTGAACTATTGTCATTCAGCAATGATGGAAATTCACCTTCCTAAAGAAAATTCAGATGGTCTTCACATGTACTGATGAATGTTTTTAAAGTACTTAAAATAATAAAGGAACTAGAGAAATATTATAATCTAATGGCCAAAAGACTTACCTAAGTGGTGTGGAAGAGTGTTTTAAAGTTCTTTTCTTAAGATGACACAGGAGCTCTTGTAATTTTACAGTACTTAGTCATCAATAAGAGAAAATGAAAGCTCTTCATAATATCTAAAGCCCAGGGGTTTAAGATACTGCCCACCATAGACATCTCTATTCAAATCTTCCCTTAAAGAACAGGGAATCTAATAAAGTGAATTTTCAAATCATTTAGTTCATAGAAACCTGTGGACCTCCTGCTCTGCTTTAACAATTGCTCTAATGCAGGCTTTTAATACTTGGGTTAAAAAAAGACCTTTTCTAGATGAACCCACATCGTTTAGATCTAAAATCTTTTTAGATCTTTTTTTTTTTTTCCACAAGGGAAAACAGAAAACCTTATTATTTGGATGGATCCAAACTAGGCTTTCTTTTTTGATAGCACAACCCAAAATTCTTGATATGCCTAGCCTTACATGAGAATCACAATCCCTTTCCAATTCTATACCAACACATGATTATTTTTGCACTGAACTGCTGTTCCTTGCTCCAATAAACTCAACTCAGATATAATTACACTAGAATTATACACAGCTTTGTAGTTTCAACAAGTTTGGTCTATGCATCTGAGTTTCAAATATATTGCATTTGAACACCATATGTTTGTAACTATCAGACAGACCTTGCCAACCCTGAGAATCAGACAAACTATGCTGAGTACACCAAAGCTTCACTTCACATTCCAGAAATTAACCATTGCAATATCTGTTTCTCCTTATGGCATTGGCTGATGATTTGTTGAGGTCTCTTAAGGAAAATGAGACTTTCAACTGTATTTATTTGTTTGTTTGTTTTGGTAGACTCTCATACTCCTTTTTTCTGTTTTTCTTTATGTTAATTTTGTATATTCAGAAGACATACTGCAAGCTCCAGAACAACAGCTTTCCTTTCATGTATTAACAAACATTCCCTGGAGAAGCATTATGCACTTAAAGTGAGAAAAAACAAGAAATGAGAGATAACAAATGAGTAATGCCTATCATTAGAATGTGTTTCAACTACTAAACCCCCCAAATATAAATGAGAAGACTATGCATTGAAATAATTAGGAAATCAGTTTTAAGTTGGGATTTAGAGCTGTGTGAACCAGCTGTACAGACATCATAACAAAGGGAATAACCCCAAATGAGAGCCAAATGAGCAATTGCACAAAACTATGAGACAGCAAACAGCAAGAGGCTGGGGAGCAGAACTAAATTAGAAATAGAGTGGAAGTTACAGAAGCAAACAAACATGATCCATATGTGGAAATATTCACAAGGCATTAATGTTTAATTAGTGTAAAGGATAAGAACACTTAGCAGAGTCATCATATACAAAGATGAATGGAAAACACACTGCTATTAAAAGCAGGCAATCTAACTGCACTACAAATGTAAGTTGATCAGTCACAACTTCAGATGTAATTTTTTTTTAAATAGTGCTTTGAAACAGCACTTTGCTACCACATCTAGTGGTAGAAAATAAAGTGTTGAAGTACACATTCTCATCTGAAATTCCAGGTATTTTGAAAACAAACACAAACCCTCCCACAACTGTTCACTATCTACCACTTACACCTAAATTTGCATTCCAATTCCATTTTGAATACATGAGATTTACCTTTTGGATGAAGAATGTGAAATTACCTTTTTTTCTCAATCAATTTTTTGCTTGTGAAGGCTCTGAAACAAAGATGACACTGGAAGTTAAATTTAGTATAAGAAAGGAAGAGTAGATCTTTGTTATGTTCTAATACATTCATTTTTTATGGCATACTAACCTCACATAGGTATCAGCACAGGTTAATTGCTTTCAAGAGAAAAAACAATATGCAACAAATAGGGCAAAGGGAGAGCAAGAGAAACAAAATGGGTTTGAATGCCTTTGTGACCTTCACAAACACTTTTATTTAATAAGGAAAATGTTAGAAAAGTCAGTTGCATACGTGCAAGTCATTATAACTATCTGGAGCTATGTACTAATTGATGATTTATGGCAGAGTTGCACCCTCACACATCTTTCAAGCAGGTACAATCTCCTCAAGCTGTGCAAAGACATGACAATTTATTAGACCTTATAAGCGTCAAGCTCTAAATGAACAAGTAAATTCATGGTAAAGTATGGAAACAGAAAACAAATTTATGAGATGAGGAAAGTGAAAAAAAGGTAATTTCCCATGATAAATATTTACAAAGTCTGCTCTAAATGAATGTGAAAATTTCAAGCAGCTTAACCATTTTTTAGAGTATACAACATCCCAGAGTACACCTTCAAAACTTATTAGATTCACTTGGAAGCAGAAATTGGAAGACCATCTGAAAGGCTGCTACACTTCTCTGTTGTTACCTCAAAAATAACATTTTATTCAAGATTAGTTCCTTAGCTGCAGCAAACTCTGTATTTCTGTGTCATTGTTCTCCTAACAAATCTTTCAACTATAATTCCTACAGAGAAGTAAAAGTGCATTTAACAAAGATCTAAAAGAAAAGACCATCAACTGAAAAATAAACCTTAGGAACTGAGATTCCAAGAAATACATGGAATTAAAAACAAAAGTGCACTAATGAAAATCAGAAAAAAAATCTCCGCAGATCAGAAATGAAACAAGAAACAATACACAAGAAACAATACTGAGTTGTTTTCCACTGTGAGATTCTCAATTCATTAAACTAAATGAATACCCTTAAATCTAGAATACTCAAGATACAAAGTGAAACTTCATAAGCATCAATAAGGAGTAGGAATACAAACAAAGGACTGATTCCTTTTATTTAATAATACATACTTAAGAGATCATAAATCATAATACAACATACAGGAATATTTTTAAAATGGGAAAAATTGTAAGAATCATTATCTGGTTTTTGTACACCCATAAAACAGCGCGACTATGGAAGTATTTTAATTCTTTTCTTCAGACAATGGAAAGAAATTTAAAAAATGATGAAGTGCAGCCGTGCAATTTCATGTTTTAACTACAAGATGCCTATTTAGGTTGCCTAAATATCCATACAAATTATGCTACTAGAAATTGTTATGGATAACCACTGTCTTGAATTCCTCCTTTAAAGAGATATCTTCTCAAGACTGCCACATTTAGGAAGATGCAGAAATATACCTTTTCACTAAGATTTTGCAAATGAATACATTAATTTATTCTTGCATCCTTGACCAAAAAGTCAGACTGAAAGCTCTGCACTATAATGGAAAAACAGGTTTTCCATTCTTGAAACACAAACCGGTTTAAATTACATATACAACATGCTCATGTATTGCAGAACGTGACAAAGATAATGGGAATTTTAACTAGTTGCTTTGTATCCAGGACTAGAACAATGTATTAGAATAATGTATTTATTAATGTATAATGAAAATTCTTTCACAGTGGCTGCATCCTTAACTTAGCATAGTAAGTAACAGGAACTTTGAATACAAAGATGTGAAGTGCCCAGTTGCTCGGATTAAATACAACAATGTTTAAAAATCAAACCCCAAAACCCCAACCTGTTTACATATCTATTTACAAGTTGTGAATGAGAAATTTTTCGCAATGAATAGTAATGGGGTCATCAATAACTTGATGCAAAACATTATTCTTGACATTCTTTTTTATTTTCTAGACCTTCTTGGGCTCAAAAAAACCCATATACAAAGGTTGCTTTGGTTTTCTATTCTCATTTATCCAAACTATAGCAGTGTACAGCTACCAATGTTCCTGCCAGTTTCAGTTCTGCTCTTCAGAAACTAATGGGTAGCAGGAGTTGTCACCAGTTTCTCCCAGCTACTTAGAAATCTCAGGAGACTCAAGTTCAAACAGACACAATGGCTCTTGGAAAAAGAGCACAACAAACACCAGGAGACTGTTTCTCTTCTCATTCTGTTAGGAAACATAAATTGCCCAAAAGGAAGAGACAACAATTCTTATCCAAAGGTGAAAAGTGACAAAACTCAATAAAAATAAGCTCTTCATATTGCCTGAAGAGGGCCTGGAACTTTGTGTGGGCATGCAGGAAAATATATTCTTACAAATGTACAAATTTTTATTCTTACAAATATGTTTACAGATATTATTTATTATTTGCAATTACATACTAAGAACATGACTAAATTTAAGGAAGTAAAAACTTTGCATGAAAACCTGTATATATTTTAGCTCATCCTCAAATTCATCCAGAGAATGATGAAAGGCATCAAACAATTCCAGAACACCTTAAGCATTCATTTGCAAACAATTTCACAGCCACAACCACCTTCTGCACAGAAACTTTACAAGGATGCTGAACTAAAAACAAAACTCTGCCTTAAAATTTGTAATTCTCTTACTTGAAATTTGAGCTGGCAAGTTTCATTTTTATCTTAGTCAGTTTCATGTTGCAGTTCTTAGCCATCCTCATAGTTTGGGTTCAGTGCTCCCAGCTGATGCCAAATCTAGTGCTTCTGAATGACTCCTGTTAGTCCATCAAGCACTTGGTACTGTTTGATTTGCTTCTTTTGTCACTCTTAGGTAGATCCTTATTAAAATGTTGAAGTCAGCAGCCAAGCATCACTGAGTAAAGACACATATGTAAAAACAATACACCTAAACTTAATTTTTTGACAACTTCAGACAAATGATTGGTACCTGCAACCACTGTTTTCATGTGAGTATCCAAACTTAAGACATGGGGGTTTTTGAGGGTACAATGGATTAGGAAAATATTCCTTTGGATCTTGACCTAATTCTGTATCCATTCTACACCAACACTTCTTTTCTAAGCACTTCTGATTGGCCAGACTTTTGTGGGAGGTTCAGATGCACGGTATGCCAGTAAACTGGCAGTGTTCAATAGTTCATTTTCTATAGACATGTCAAGCTGCTTCCATGAAATGAGGTGACTTGTTACAGAATGTGAATATATAGCCTCTGGAATAGGACAATGCAGAACAGCTGAAGGCCTCAAGTTCTGTAGTATATAAATTTCTTATTGAAATTATCCCATTAAGAGAAATTTTTCACTGAAATTCAATTTCTTTAGATAAAAGAGTTCCCTAGAAACACAGAACTATAAATTCTACAGAATCGTGCCAAGATAAGAAAAAAGAAAGAAAAAAAAAAAAAAAAAAGAAAAGGAAGCCTGGGAGCAAATTTACTAAATTACTTTATTGCCTGAAGTGAAAAGCAAGAGTAAAACAGTACAAGTGTTTGATGGTTTTAATTTTTATTACATCAAATAACAGAAGTTGCCTATTAAGCATCCGTGAAAAATTGCTCTCTTCTTATTTTTTACGGCACAGAATTCTATAGCTCTCCTCCTCTTCGTTAAACCGGGAACTGAAGCAAGCCGGAGCGCGGCAGATTTCACGAACGGTGGGAACGGCGTTCCTGCGGTCCAGCTGTTCGCTTCTCGCTCAGCCCTGCAAGGGCAGATCCGGGCCCCGCCGAGCCCGGGGCGCGGCCGCAGCGCTGTGTCCCGCCAGGTGCGAGCGGAGCGGGCCGGGAGCGCGGCCCCCGCCGGGACAGCCCCGGGGAGAGCCGGGGGAGCCGGGCCGGGCCGCGCCGCCTCAGCCCCGCCGCACCTGGGCCGCACCTGGCAGCGGGGCGGGCGCTGGAACCGCCCCTCAGCGCGGCGCTGCGGGACTGCCCGCGGGGATCCTCCCGCGCCGCCCCGGGGCCGGCGACCACCGACACCCCCACCCCGCCCCGCCCCGCCCCGCGGGGGTCGCCCCGCGCTGCCGCCGGCCCGGGGGTCGGGGGTTCCGAGCCCGCCCGAGCGGCGCCGCCGCTCCCGGTACCTGCAGGCGCAACTTTTCCCCCGCCGCCGTTCAAATGCGCTGCCGTAAAGCGCCCGTCTCCCGTGGCAACAAGGTTCCGGGCGAGCACTAGGTGTAGGAAGGTGATGTAAAAGTAAAACCACCCAGTGTCGTAAACCAGGTCCGGGGGGGAGGGGAGGGAGTAAGGGGGGCGGGCGGGGGAGGAGGTGACTGGAGCATTTAGACACCAGCGAGCGGATCATGGCGGATGGCCCCAGGTGTAAGCGCAGGAAGCAGCCGAACCCGCGCCGCAACAACGGTCAGTCACCCGCGGGGCAGCGCCGCGGCCGCGCTGGGGCGGCGGCGGGGCCGGGGCGGGGGCCGGGCACAGCCGTCCCGAGCGCGCAGGGGGGAGGTCGGGCGGGCGCCAAAGTAATTCCCCCGCCGCGGCTCGCCGGGAGCGCGGCTCCCTCCGCACCGTTATATCCGCTACCTGGAGCCTCCCTCGCCGCCGCCTCCCTCCTCCGCCTAGCGGTGCCTCCGCACTCCGCCGCTGTCCGGGACCGTTACACGCTGCTTCCCCCTCGCGCCCCGCGACCGCCCCGCTGCCGGCAGCGGGCTCGGGGGCCCCCGGCCGCGCCGCCGCCCTCCGGCCCGGGCGGGGACGCCGAGCCCCGCGGGGAGCGGCGGGGGAGCGGCCGCCGCCCGCCCGGCCGCGGCAGCCCCAACTCCGAAACTTGTTACCTGCGCGCTACCCCGGGCGGAGCGGGGCCTCCCCCCGGCCCCGCGGGCGGGATCGCCCCGCCGCCCGCCCGGGAGCGCCTCTGCCGCCCGCCGGAGGTTCCCCCCCGCTCGCCCGGCAGCGGGCCGGCTCCTCGCCCCCGGCGGGCGCTGGCCTTTCGGGGGGCGGCGGTGGGGGACGCCGGCCGTCCCCGAGGGGGCACGCCCGGGAGCACAGGCGGGGGAGGCACCGCCGCCGCAGCGGGCAGCGATTCGCGCGGGGGCAGCGGCAGCGCAGCCGCCCCGGGCCGGCGCCCCCGCTCCGCGCCCGCTCCGCGCCTCCCCGCCCCGCCGAGAGTTGGTGCCCGGCGGCCGCGCTGCCGCCCCGCCGGGCCGGTGGGGAAGGGAGGGCTGCGCCCGGGCGGCGGGGGCGGGCGGCGAAGTTTCTTCCCTTCCCTCTGGCTTCGGAGGTACCTGTTTGTATAATAATGGGTGGTAACGGTTTGGCCGGGGGCCCCCGCTCCGCTCTCCGTGCGTGTGTGACCAGCTGCTGCAGTCTATATAAGGAATTACATTTACATTTCAGACTTAAGGGCTGCTGTGGGGTAGTGTTTTTTCCCCTTTGGTACGTGTGTTACTTTAAGATGCGATGGGAAGGTACACGGCGGGGGGAATAAAGGCTCGTAACACCCACTCTCTACTTATTTTCTGGAAAATGGAGAAGTAGTTCGGTCCTGGTAGCACGACTCTTCGGAATAGGATGTAGAGTAGGCGATTTTGTAACTCTCCTTGGCAATTTTAGGTTTTATGTGGCATTTCCTGTGCAGGGTCACAGATAGGAAGGCTTTGCCTGCGATCTGAGATGTTTTCATATGCAGTGAACGGTCTCCGAAATAGATCGCAGTCACGATCGGTGCTTCACCTCTCTAATCCTGACTGTTCGGGGCGTAACGTGGTGATAAATGACGGCCTTTCGCGGGGCTAACGGGTTGGTTTGATTGCGTTGAACTTAAAAGGGTTTTCTTATTTTTGCTATGTGCGTTTTCTAGCAAGTACTCTTGTTTGCACGCTCATGTTATTATTTCCTTGTCCTAGTGTATATATTTATATTTAGTTCATGATTTGGCTGTGCTAAAGGTAAGTTTGGAAAGTGCTTTTCTCTTTACCTTATTAAAAATGTGGATGATCAGAGAAAGGGGCTTTTCTTGTTGCTGACGACAACATGTGTGACATGTGAGTCTGAACCACCCAGCGTCTGTGCAGGAGCTGTAAACATGTTTACCTGAACAGGAAAGAAAATGGATTTTTCTCTTAAAGATCCAGTGATATGCATACCATACTCTTAAAAGCATATCAACAGATGACTTGAGAGAGAAATTTTCTGAAAACCTGGCTTTTGAAATCGACGGAAAAAAGCTCCTTGATTGCTGCAGCAAATGGCAACTTGTGCAGGTAGAAAAAAAAGATGGTGTTTAGTTTTCTCCTGCATGCATGTCAGCCCCCTCCTGTCTGCTGCTTTCGTTCTCAAGGGAGGGATTTATTTACCACGCTTGCTGTCAGTGTTTTTCCTTTGTGCTTAATATTAGAAAACCAGATTTAAGGCTGTTTAGCACAAACCATTTTGTCTGCAGCGTGCATCACTTGCAGAAAACAAAAGGTGTGTAAGATGTGTATCATTCCAGGTATCTTTCATCTTTATCACTTTTGGACCTTATTGATGTACCCACTTTATTATAAAAAGCTTCTGAGTCTTTAGCAACTAGTTCTGCAATGTAAAATGTAGTGTGTCTTGGTTTAGGCTGGTTTTGGTTCCTTTTATTGAGGAATTAAAACCCACTTAAGTCATTGTGCATTGGAGCATCAGGATCAGTTAGATAATAGAATCCGGATAATAGAGATTTCTCAGCAGTGGGTTTATGTTTGACTTGCAAATATTTACTGAAGAAAATGCATAGAAAAATGTTAACCCTTTAACCTTTAAAATAAATGAAGCTTTTTTCCCCCAAAGTCTCTAAATGCACTTGGTTTTTATAGGTATCCTCTGTTAATGAGGAATGGGCATAGGGGAGGTGCACAAGCAACTGGCTTGTTTGTAGTATAAAAAAACAAAAGCATTTTTATGCTGTTTCCTCTCCACTTTCCCATAGAATAGGAGATTATTACAGAGAGATTGCACTAGACATCCAGTATGCCAGTTAATAATACTGGGCTATGGCATTGAGTTATTATACTGTAAACTTTTCTTCTTTTTATCTCTTGTTAAACTTGCCACAGCTATTCTTACACTGTAGACTTTTGTTTTGTTTTTTCTTTCTTTCCCCTGCTTTCTCTGTGTTTGTGAGCCATCCTGGTGTATTAACTCTAGCTGGAAAGAGTCTTATCTTACTCTAGAGCTGGTTCCTTTTCTGCCTTGTTTATTGGTCCCTACAGGAGATCAGCAGAGAGCCGATTGGTGCTGCCATTAAAGCCTCCACTTACTTACAAGGAAATCTGGCACTTCTTACCTGAAGAAAACTACCCTGTGTCATTGTCCTTAGTTCTGGCCAATACACAAAAATGTCTGCTACAGCAGAAGAGTTAAAGTGTTGAGATATTATGTGATACAGCAGAAACACAGTGGTAGTTGGGAGTTTCTCATCCTATCTACTATTTCCGCCCCCTCTCTTTCGATAGAAAAATAAAGAGAAGGAAAGAGACACAATTTGGATATTTTTTGCCAGTCATCTGCATAGCCACGCTCTTGTGACACTCCTGTGTTGACTTCAAATAGATTCAATATCAGCAAAGGTTTTCTTATTCTGAGTTGGTTTGCAGTCAGGATTAGTTGCTTTCTTAGCTTCTGTCATGTATATGATGGGATTTTCTTAGTTCTTATTAAACAGCAAAAGTGACACGGCTTGTTCTTCAGCAATGCTGTGAGATAAGTAAAACAAACAACATATTTAAAACTTTCCTTCTAGAGTGTAAAAAGATATCAACCTTAAGTATAGATGTTCTGAAAATAAGGATGCCTTCAGGTATGCACGTTTAATGGTAAAAAGAAGAATCTGAGTAAGTTCTGCGTGCCGTCAGGTACATGTGAGGAGAAGGTACAAGCCAGCCTTAGTCACGGTGAGTTCATTACTAAAAGGTTATGTAGGTTGCCTTGTTAGAGTGCTATTTCAGTTGCATTACATTTGGTTCTTCTCTCTTTTTGTTTCTATTAGATAACAATTTTATATTAAATTTTGCTACTAAGCTAAGAACTGTAAGAACGACTGTAAGACTCTAAGGCAAAAGCATATTTCTTTTAGCTCCAAGGTGTTAACTACTGGCAGGATGTCAGGTGTTAGTGACACTTGGGATACAACATTCCTGGTTGTGCCTGTCTTCTCTTGCCCTCTTGCCTTTCTTTTTACTAGGTATCATGTTTTCACTCTAGTGTTAATTTAAATTTGCAATTTGGGATTTGTGGAATGTATTCAGAGTTAAAATTTCAGGCACATGTGAACAGGTCTATATGGACAACTGAATTAACTGTTTGAGACCAAGGAAACCTTCTCTCTTATAAACAAGTAGTACTTCTGTTTTAATGTTAGCTACTGAAATAGAATGTGAGTTCTCTTAAAAAGGAAAAAAATATTTTCATTTCTCTGTCAGCAATCAGTGCTTGTTATTTTAACAGTTGTGAAGCAGGTTGTTCTAAGGTAATTAACTACCTGAGGCAATTGTTCTTTTTATTTCTTCTAAGGTAATTTGTTTCCTGAAACAATTTGCCTTGCTTGTAGGGCTCTGTACATGTGCTGCTGAAAGGGTTAATGAAAAGTAACAAGGAGATGAAACTTTCCTTCTGACATGGGCTTCCCACTCACAGAAATAACTCAATTTTTTTTTAGTTAGAAGTCTGAGGATTTGACTTGTTTGAATTCAGTCCAAATTTTCTGTGGAATATTTTTAGTTGCATCAGATAGACTCAGTGGGGAGGGGTTTCTGTGGACTTTGGGCTTTATCGTGGGTCCTCTTAATTGGTGTTACTGACTTTGGTTGGGCCCTTGCTCTCTGTAAGCTGCTCCTCTGTGCACAGAGCAGGAAGAAGGGGTTCTACAGCTGCTCCCTGCTTCCTTCCCCACTGATACTCCAGCTGTGGTATTAACCTGTAAATTCTTCTTATTGCAGTTTTCCAGTGGTGGGGGGAGAGGCTGAAGTACTCTGAAGTCAAAATGTCACTGTCATGCTGTTCCGTGTATGGAAACATCTGTTTTAAGAGTTTAAAATGCCAGTGAGGGATGGCAGACATTTTAAACATGTATTTACTATGGTAAAGAAATAAAATTAACTTCTGTGAAACTTGGGTTGTAGGTTTTTTGCTTATTGGAGTTTTTTAATTGATTTTTGATCAACTGCTCTCTATTGCAGAGAAACTGCTGGAGCTATATTATCTGGCCAGATGCCTCTTAAGCATCCTTGCTTCTAAATTCAGTCATTATTGTTCAGCAGAAATATAAGCTTATTGCTCTCAAGTCATTAGCAGTTTGTAGTCACTTCAAAAACATTTAACTAATTAATATTGCAAGCTGATTGGAGTAGGTCATGTAGTGATTTGTCAGCTGTAAACCCAATCTTTAGCAATACATACTGCATCTCTGGAAACTGTAAGGATTCTACTCATGATGGTTTCAAATACCCAAAACTGGAGGTTGAAAACCAAAAATTACTCTAATTTTATGTAGGCTTTCATATCATTTTACAAAGTACAGTTCCAGATTAACTTTCAGCTGATTAACATCAATATTCCTGAATTTTTGGTGGTTGTTACCCATATTTTTCAAGAGGACTCATGCCTAGGATCTTTTCTGTTTTGGGCAAGTAAGCAGAACCCTGTCTTTCATTTGTGGTCTCAGAAACATTGGTGTTTCATTCTGGCAGCTATAATAGGCCTGTGATTTTTGAGAACTAAAGTCTCAAATGACTTGCCCAAGGTCACACAGGAAGTCCATAGCCAGACTGAGACTCAGTCCATTTTTAATCTTCAGGACCACCCTTGCATTTGGCTTGATCTAGAGCCTTAAAGGAAAAGAATAGTTTTGTCAATTGGTAGTTACTATTACTTCTAGCTTAATTGTTTAAGCTCTTTCCTATTTATTGGACTATTTTTGCTTTCAGCAAACAAGTGGCAAGATGTAAAACTCGATTTTGTCTTTAGCCATTTTTAGATGGTATTAAGATAGACTATGAAAACAGGAAATATCACCAGTGAAAATACTATGTAATGATGTGCCAGAGAAGTAGAATGTTGTCTTCTGGTGTGTTTTGTATTCCCAAATCTTAAGTTCAGTGATGCAAGGATAGACAAAAGTAAATCACATCAGGAGAGAATTAAAGACTACACTGTTAACATCAACACCCCTACTGGGATATGGAGGGTTTTAAGGGGGCTGTTCTCTTGGAGTTTAACATCTGGGCAGAAATTATTTCATCAGATGGTGGTGATGTTTGAAGTGATCACTAAAGAAGTCTCAGCATATTACTGGTATTTCTAATATTTGAAAATGGTAAGTAAATAAAAAAGCATAAGTCCTCTTCAAAACAGAAATTTTCCAGAAACGTGTTAGTAAGTGCCAGGCCTGGTAAGTCGACTTGAGTGGGACAAACATGCAAGTCTAGGCTTTACCACCACAGCTGCTTGTCACAGGTGGAGCTGTGTGGGAAGTGGCTGTGGGTGCAGGTGGGTGCTGCTCCTGCCAGGGCAGTGCAAAGGTGGGTGTGCAGAGTGCTCTCATATCTTCATGTGTGAGGATGTGTGGTTAGCTCCAGTCATGAGACACTGCAATACATCAGTTTGGGTAGGGATTATTTCCTGCTGAAGGAAATGCTGTTTGAAGCCTTTAGTAGTTAAAAAAAAAAAAGTAAAAAAGGACAATCCCTCAAGCAAAGGTTGGAGAGCAGAGGGTTGTATACATGAGTACTGGATGGGGGAGGCAAAGCATGTATGGGGGAAGAGGAGAGTGAAATAGACAGGGGAGTAGTCTGCTTCTCACTGAAGGTCTGATACCTGATTTCTGATGCACCTTGCTGGACTTCCAGGGAAAAATGTATTTGGCTGCTGCAGGAGAAGATCTCAGTGGTAAATAGCTTGGGCCTTAGTTGGCTGGGTGATGCCTTGAAATACTGGAATTGTTGAGTTGTTTAGTGGGTTTCATGGGTGTATTGTTTTGTAATTCTTTCTGTTTCCATGTTATATTGGCAAGTTTTTAAAACCTTTTATAAGCCATTACCTCTAATACTCCGAGTTGATTTTTTAGCTAATTATTATGTCCTTGTGTATTTATATCTTAGTCTTAGTTTCCTTTTCTGGTTGTCCAGTTCCTTGCATCTTATTTTGTTGTTGGAAAGAGTAACAAAAGTTTGATATTTTAAAAAAAACTGTTCACAGTTGCAACTTTCAAATCTTTGTGACCATTTCTTTTAAGGAAACACTAGAGTTGCTTTCATTTTTCCTATTGGGCTACAGTTTGTTTATTTAATAATCTATGTATCTCTTTCTTGCTTAGATAAGTAGTATTCCTGAGTGACAGTCAAGGAGAATGGAAGCCCAGTCAAGAGCAGTGAGACTTGTTGGATAAAATATTGACTCCAGTTAAATGCAGCATAGCTTTATAAATCTGTTTCAGTACTCCTGAGAAAAATACTACTTCTGTCACACGGTATGTAAGCACCTTTCAGGCAGTAAAAATGTATGTACTGAGTCTTCCTGTGTCTTGGCCTACACATCCAATTCCTTGTGTGAGTATCTGGCAGCTTACATTCATGTGTTACAGGGACAGGTGATGGTAGAGTCGAAAGAAGAAACTTGTTAAATTTCTGTGTGTGGAGCACAGATATTCAGTTGTGAAGGCAGAATTCAGATGTTTCAGTTGGGTAGTGCTGACCCCATTAACCAGATTTCTTTAGACTTGTACATTTGTCCCAGAAGGGACAATAGAGAAGAAAGGAGCCTTTTCTACTTTGACTCACTCTGATTGTCTCAGATGCCATTACTGTAATGTAACTATATCTTTTAACATACTTTTTCAGAGCAACAGAAGTTAACTAAAAATATGCTTTCTCATTTTTGAGAAGTCAGTACTGTTTGAAAGCAGCCTGTTTCAGTTCTCTTCCTTTTCAGCTGTCATTCCCAGCTGTCATAATCTCCTTGATGTGAGAACTTTACCCCTGTTGCTTCAAAGCAGTTTGGTTAACAGCTGTTGTCACCCAAAGGTTAAAACCTGAAAATGGGCATCCTTTATTGGTTTCCTTACAAATATTTGCTTTCTGTTTGGTAGCATCTTTCTTGTGCTCTCCCTTCAATGTGTTCCATTGATCCTATTTTTGGAGAGCTGTGTAAAGCAAATGATCATGTCTAATGATGAATGTATTCTTTGGGATGTGGTAGGCTGCTTAATTATAACTGAAAAAGAGAGCAAAAAAAAAGTTCTTTGCTGTGCTGAGATGACATTGCATCCTGTTCAGTTAGGATCTGTGAATATGAGTAGCAGTTTTTTTCTTTAGTGAAAGGATGTAAAATTAGTTCTTTAAACACCAAGAACTCTCTATGATATGGGAATGTATCAGAAGGAAAAGGAACAACTGTTTTAACCAACTGCACAGTATACTGTACTTCTTTTGATGCAGATATCCTCTTTTTTTTTTTTTTGCAACTCCTCTGTTCTTTAGCTTCTTACAGGTCAAGTGATAGATCAGGAGCTCTGAAGGACCTGGCAAGATGATTGGAGATAAATTAGTTATAAACCTTGCCATTCACCATGATCATGAGAGTGATTTTCATGGACACCACTTGAAGTAAAGGGGTTAAGAGTCTGATGGGATAGAGAGTATTTTTACCTATGAGCTAGTGTGCCTGTCCTTATTAGGATCAAATGTTAGTTGGGCCAGTGATGCTAGAGAATACCTTCAGTTATTGTGGTATAAAATGTTTTCATTATTTCAGCAAATGTCCCTTTCCCAATTCCCTTTGATAGGCAGCCATCCACAGATGTATGTATGGAAGAAAGCAAAATGATACTACAAAACATCACAAATGTGGCATGATTTGAAAAAGGCCTGGGGAAATCTATTCCGTCTGAAAAAGGGTGAACTAAAGAACAGAAATATCAGGCCTTAACTACAAGACTTAAGTTGATATTTGTTGAACTGGTATATCCTTAAAGAAGCAGTTTGGGCTTTTTATTGTTTGATTTCCTAACACCTTCTTCCTCACCTGAGCTAACATAATTTTTATTAATGCCCAGAAGCATTAGGGAGATGAGTTGTCCCTTTTTCTAAGACACCTTTGTCTTTAAACAGTGTTTCTTAATGCTTTGAGGTTTTTTTGTCATGTGTCCTTCTGGGTATGTATCAGATTTTCCTTCTTCACACCTTTTAGTCCATTTTATCATTTCTGTTAAGTTCCTGTAAGCTATCTACTGTAAGTCATGTCAAGTCGTAGACTGGAAAAGGAGATATAGTTCAGAATCTGTAACCTGTTTGATCTTCCATCCTGTTTTGTTTATGTCTTTCCATAGCCTTTCCTTTTCTTCATAGTATTCCTGGCACAGCTGTTTAGTTAAGTCAAGCAAAATAGAACCAGTCACACACTACTGGATTCATTCTTCTGCTCTTGTTCACAGGAAGGAGCTAGGTACAATTTTCCTGGTAAAGGGCATGAGGTGGTGAATAAGGACTTTGAAGCAGATTTGGAGTTGTAATGACTGGCTTCCTTCCCTGCTGCTGTCCCTTCCCCTTCCTTGCTAAGCATTTTCATTTGAAATACTAAGGTGTGGTCATTGGGCATATCTGTTCTCAACTTCCAGTAATTTTTTGTTCACTGCTGAGCTGCACCATAATTACATATGCAAATGTAGTATTTTTTTCCCCCCTTCTTACCTTGTACATGTGGGAGAGGAAGATAAGGTTGCAGAGTACCATCGGGGATGTGCTGCTGTTGAGGAGGTGCTGCAGAAGGAGACAAGTACTCGATCTGCAGGACAAGGCTCAGCAGGGGATTTCAGAACTTCCATGTCTGAAAGGCAACATGAGAACAGTATTCTTGCCAATTTTAAACTTTAGATAGGAGCAGATTGTAGGATGGCTTGTTATAACAATCTGGTTTGATACATTCTAGCTGAGTGCTGAAAGTAAATTGGCATTTCCAGTATGGATTTGTTTAGTAGACACACACACACACACACACACATATATATATGTATATATATATATCTGTAATTATATCCAATAATTTAATCTATTAGACTAGCTTGAATGCTCCCAGTAGTAGCACAAAGTAGACGTCTGTTCTTAAGTGTTGTAATGATAGTAAAACCACAGAGACTAATTCTATGAAACAGACTATCCTGACAATTTCTGCCCTTCACGGTAAGGCTTACCTTGTACATTTCCCAGATTTGTAATTGACAGATGTAATGTATTCCTGGAACACTAAATATGATTTTGAGCAAGTATTGAAAGATTGTACTATAGAACCAATTCTATCAAAATGCCGGGAGACTTCCTGCACAAAAGTGAAATAATACCTTAGAAATGAGAAGCAGAATTTAATTGGTAGTTGTGGCATAGGAAAAGGGAAATAGTTCCAGTGACATGTCATGCAGTGTTACGTGCTGTAGTTCTCTGTTTCACCACGTGATTAATCACGCCTGCATAGTTCATGATGGAGGCAGACACCTTAAAAAGATGAGCCTGGTTTTTACCTCAGCATGTGAGTAAATAAAACTGGTGGCAGATTTTGTTTCTGTGGGCTGAGCCAGTTCACACAAGGAGAATTTTAGCTTTCCAGTTGCAAAGGATACAAATATACTTAGTTGAATAAAAATCGTGATGCACAGCAGAAGTTTCTGATACTGACAGAAAATTCTTATGAGATGTTTGATGTAGACTGTTGTCTGTGGATCTGATGCTTCAAAAATATTTTTGGCAGTACTGCTTGTGACAGTGCTAGGATGCTTTCCTTCAGAAGTAAAATAAAGGTGGTTAAGAACTCCAGCAAATATGGGCATTTTCTTTGTTTTAGTATGAAGTTGCAAGCCTTCTCTATTTATTTATGTCAAGTGCCTAGGAAAAAGTAGTTTAAAAGCTCCTCATTGTGTACTGCTGTATGCAAATTATTTAATTGCATTTGCTTTTTCATATGTATGGTGTCACAGTAACTTGGCATATAGAAAATATATACAACTTTTTAAAAAAGAATGAGTTCTTTTCTGAGCTGGAAAGAAAACAAGTGCTGAAATATAAAGCTTGTCAATGTCTTGCTCTAATAGTTTACAGTTGCCTGTAACTCTTATTTCATCTTTCTGACTTTTGACAATATTTTTAAGCATTTTGAAGGTCTCATATAACAAATTCTTGGAATAAAAATGTTTGGGACTTTTCAAAAGTTCTAAGATGCTCTCTTACTGAGGAAAGTCTTCCAGGTTTGTGCCTTAATGTATCTTAATGGGCATCCTAATGAAGCTTTTTATCCCTTAAATATTTCCCCAGCCTGTCTCCCTTTAAAGAATTTGTGTGTCTTCCTTTAACCACAGTTTTAAGTAGAATTGCCAATCCAGTGTGTGTCTTGTTCATTCTTGGGTCTACTGTTGGAACACTTTGTAGCTGAAGTGTGTGTGCGCATGTGCAGCTGCATGTGCTGTTTTCCTGCCTTTTCCTTTTGTCTGTGAAGCTTCTGGCTGATAGCAGATTAGCCATCTGAATGTGGGCAGCAAAGAGTAATGGGCTGTACAGAATGCCTGGGGCTTCTTGCATACAATAAAATGACTCCATTATAAAGCAAAAAAATGACAAGCCTGCCATGGAGGATATCTGTACTAGGGAGATGGAGAGAGTAGCCTTTGGTTTATGATCATGTTAATGGGTGTAAAATAAACTTAATTTTTTTCAACTGTCAAAAGTATTCCTAGGTGCTTTACAGAGCAGTGCTGACCTCATGGTTCTTCTAGCAGATGAATACTTATGAGCTAAATTGGTGATGTACTATTTGCTATTCCTGATTGCTGTATATGTGTGGGGGAAGGAAGGGGGAAGCATGATGGCTCAGTTTCATTTTCATCATGCAAGTGTGTGTGGTTTTTTTCCTTTCTTTTAATTTTTTTTTATCTCTAATGTTTTGCTTAGTTACAGGATTACATAATCTGCCCTGCAGAAGTGTGTTAGGTTTATTAAGTCTTTTGGAAGATGTGCTAATACAGATTTGAAGGAAATTGGGCCAGGAACATGGCTGAGACACAGGGAATCCAGATGCTGGAGGAGGACATGAAATATAAAGCTGTAGAGACTTGGATCAAGCAGACAAATGAGGCTGTGTGCAGAACCATAGTAGCAGGAAAACCAATGAGGAATCTTATCAAGGTTTTTTTTGACAGCTGTACTTAACCCATTGTAAGAATCCAGTGTTTAAAAAGCCCTCTTGATTGTGTACAGTTTTACTGTGTCAGTAAGCAGTAGTGGCTGCTTGAACGCTTCTAACTTCCAGTTACAGGTTTCAAGAAAAGTTTTTTGTTTGTTTGTTTTTTGTTTTGTTTTTATGGCATTCAAGCTCTAAAAGGTGCTCTCCCCCGTTAAAAAACCCAGGTGCAATATGTTAATTTATGCTAAATGGAAGATCTTCCTGGTTTACATCTGCTCAGGAAATTAAGACAGCTTCTGATGTATATAAGCTTCCAAACTAATGGGCAAGTCAGGATAAAAGCAGTTTGGTAAATGGATGAATTGTTAAAACATAGAAAACTTACCCTAAAATGCTTAATTAAATAAACCTCTTAACTGACATTTGGTTAGTTTGTGTTGCTTGTTGTAATCTGTTCAATATGTCACTGTGGTTACAACTGAAGAGGACTCTGGAAATCTATGCCTGAGTAGCCAAATGTATGAATTGCAACTTTTAATGAATAAAATGTGAATACTGTTTGAACAAGCTTTATTTTTCTCATTTTGTTAGGTGCTGCCAGATCTCCTTGTGACTGTTCTGGTTGTGCATACTAATTTGTTGTAAGAATCATGTCCCTCGAAGATCACCTTTTAGTTACATGTCACACACCAACATTTTCCAGTCTCTTGGATTGTTTTGCCTTAAGCAAAAACCCTTCCTAAAAATTTCTGCTCTCTTCCTATCCTCCAATAAAATCTGCTGCCCATCACTTCCTTCCCCCTCTCCCAAGGAAAAAGGAAGCAACTGAAACTGATTGTACCATAGAGCTCCACAAATGCTGCTCCCTTGACAGCAGTGTTAATTCTCTTTACATTCATTTTTATTTTGCATTCAGAATTGTTTCTATAATCATATGACCTTTTTATGGTGCTGAAGACTGTAGCTACTTAGCAAGGAAGCTGGTGATAAAACTAAAGCTTAGTTAACTATCTCTAACAGTGGGTAGTCTGTAAGTGGTGACAAATAAAATATGTTCCAGACTTGTTTAAGAGAGAACTGTGGGGTTTTTCTCGTCTCCTTTTTCCTTGCCCCATGTGATTGCTGTGGTTTACAGTAGGAAGTCCCTAGTTTCTGCAGTCACAGATAGAAAGGGAGGTGTATTCACTGGTAAGTGGCATACAAAGACATCTGAGTAAGAATAAGAAAGTGAACTCTCTTAAGGGGGAAGGAGTTAGCTACATATTTTACAAGTCTTTCAACATCTGTGACTTAATTGGCACTGCTGAAAGCAGCATGTTGCACATTAATGCAGCTTAGGAGAGTTACATTTATGAATATGAATAAAACTATCTAGATCTGGTCTTGTCTTCTATAGGATTTTCATAGTTGCACATCAGACTGAGAAGGGTATTGCCTTTGACTGACCTGGCTGGCATGGCTACAGTATTGTGCTATGGCTGGTTTTCAGGACAAATATGGGAAATTGCAGAAGAGCAGAGTGGCAGAACAGTTGAAAAATCATCTTCACTTAACCAGAAGAAAATATGGAAAGTAGGGGTTTCATTATCTTAAAATATTTAGGTACAGAAAAAATATTTTTGATAGATGGTTTTACTTATGGTTTTCTGTGGTGTTTAAGGTAGAATGGTGGCATAGCTGACTCAAACACCATATTATGAGGAAAGTTTGCAGGTATTAAAGGATCTGTGCTAATATATTCCAAATATTCGTAGAAGAAGTCTTGTGATGGGGTATATACCATTGAGAGGTGGAGTGGGGCATGTGGAACCCAGTGTCCTTGCTTCCTAGAGACGAATGATTGCTCTTCATTAGTGGCAAGCGATATGATATGTCAGCCTGTCTGACCAAGGGCTACACTGTTTCTAAATGTTCCTTTCTGACATATCCACTAAACCCAGGAATTTGAGAACTTTCTGTGTCCTGTTAGTTTGGAAGTAAACATTTAGTTAATTAGTGTGATTGAAGTTCTCTGTTAAAAAAACACTAGTTAAATATAGTCATAATACTAATAAACAGGATTAACCCTCAATTATAACAGCCTTTGGCTTGATACTTAAGATCTCTTTATAATTTTTTGTTGGCCAATACGAGTACAGCAGGATTGGAATCCTGAGTTTAGAACATGATAGTTAAGAGCTGCAGAGCTATGAAGTGTCTGAAGTGGCATGGGGCAGAAACTTGTAAATCCATATTTTTCAGGTTTAAAAGGTAACCAGTTCAGAATATTCATTGCTAGATTTAACTCAAACTACAACATATTTTAAAACTATGCAAACAGATTGTCTTTTGCTGATTGGAGTGAGGAGGATGCAGAAGGAGCTTAGTGTCCCCTCTGTAAAGTATCTAGCGTACAAACTATGAATTTACAGAAGGCCTTGTGCAAACAAAAGTGCAATGCTTGTCATGAAGTGAGATGCTTAGAAAATACAAGCCTGGAAGGTGCCTTCTTGTGTCCTTCACCTTGTGTCTGCCTCCCAGTTTTCCTTTGTGAATCCTGGTGGCTGGCCCTTGCCTTAAGCTTTGACAAACAGTGCTAATAAGATGTGGAAGCTCACAGGTGTAGAGTGATTTGCTCTTGATTTCTAATTCAGCCCAGAACCATGCAGTTTACCTGTCTTTTAATTGTCTGTTGTTTTTCTTAGGTAGAACAGACTTGTTTCTGCAGTAGACAAGTTAGGGTATGTAAAATATTGTTTGTTGCCATCTTTTCTGTGTGTCATAGGCCCTGTGTGAATCCTGGTGACTCCAGCAAGTATGAAGAGTCTTTTAGATGTGCTGTATAGACAGATGTTATAAAACCTCATGTTTTTGGGTTTTTGTGTGGTTTTTTTTTGTTTGTTTGTTTGTTTTTGTTGTTGTTTTTTGGTTGTTGTTTTTTTCTTATTCTGGAATTTAGTAGTTCTTAAAAGAAGTTAAATGAGTCAGTGCAATGTTCTCACTCCTGGATGAAGTAGTGAATGCTGTCATGCTTATCTAGCTGGCCAAGATTTTAAGATGTGCAGAGCTACAGGGCATTTTTACCTCCCTTCTTCCGCTTCTTCTTAAAGCAAGACTGTTTTAGAGATGGAAAAAAGAAAAGCTACCAAAAAAAGCCAAATCTGTGTTTGTCAGCTTAAATAGGGCTTATGATTATCTCTGCTGTAATAATAGGTTGTTTAGGTTTCTTGGAGCAAATCATGCAGTTCTGGAAAACCTATGTGACTATTACAGAGCACGTCAGTGGACAGTCTCTGATACAGTTGGGAACTCTTTAATTTGGGTAACTTGCTGAGTCTGAAATGTAATCATCAGCTGATCAGCCTGTGGTGTATGAGAACAAGGAGTGTCAAGTTCTGTTTTGGAGGAAGCATATATTCAAAAATCATTCAGGTTTATTCATGTGTGCTTGCCCTTAGATTTCCTTTTGATGTTGGCTCATAATGGTGTTCTGGAAAACCATACAGCCAAAAGCATGTTGATATTACTGCCTTGGGTGTTATTGATGAGACTAATCAATGTCTCTGATTCTATTTTATTTTTTTTTTAGGTCTTGTTAGCTGAATCTTATTTCTCTGTACCTTACAGATTCCCAAACTATCTGGTAGCCCTTACAACCATCTACAAAACTCAGAATATTCTAAAACTAGTAAGCAACTGCACCAACATGACAAATCTGTTTGCATACACAGCATGATAGAATAGGAGAGATTTCTGTACCATCTTGAACACAACCTGCCAGGCATTAGGAAAGCAATGTGCTTTGTTCACAGCAGGGGACAGAAGGGATTTGGAGAGAAGTGAGGCCTGCATTGCCTTGTGATGCTTGTGTTGTCAACCTCACGTGAGAAAGAATAAGTATTTTTTAATCATCTGTCCTGTCTCAAACCCTCTGGAAGTGTTGCTTTTGTTGTTTTTTTCTCCATTTCTGCAAGCAGGACAGTCATGGAAAGCCTGTGTGAAGGTTCCATTTAGGCTTGGGACTCTGGAACAAAATATTCAGTCCTTGAGATCATGTCAGTCTTCTGCTTTTAATGAAATTTTAGTTATTCATGTAGGAAAGATGCTGATGAAGAAGTACTGAGCATCTTCAGGATTCAGGGACCCTATTTTCTTAGCCAAAGAGAACAAACATATTTTGTGCTTCCTTGAGAGATGTTTTTTCTTTTCCCATTTGTCAAAAGAATAAAGACTGTCTTCTGCCCAAAGGTTATTTAAATTGATGCCCTAGTGTTTGAGATGAGAGAATGTAATGCAACTAATTCCTGTCAGTTAATGATGTGTGTCCCACTAAACACAGCCCTCTTGCTGCTGCCTTGAGAAGCAGTCAGTGGGGTGGTCCCGTGTCTGCTGTTACCAAATTGTATGTCTTTGGTGGAAACTGAGGAATGGAGGCTGCTTTTTGGCAGATGCACTCACAGTGCTTTTGCAAAGGAGCTAGAGGTGGTAGTAGTAGATATTGGTGCCTTACTCTTCAGCTTGGGAGAGTCTGGGCTGCAGACAAAGTGACAGAAATGTGTCTGATTGCCAGCTATGGTGGGCCAGCATCCTTATGTGAAACCACCTCCTGTAATAAAGTGAGGTTTGAGATTCTCTCTAGTTAAGATGCCTACTGGTGACAAAATGCTGTATTATTTGTAAGACGTAAAGGAGGAGTTGATCATTGGAAAACACTGCCTCAGAAATGCCACTTTACATTGGCAGTAAAAACAAATAACAACTTGCTTGCTGAACTGTGACCTGTTTTGGAGTGACAGTCTGCAGCTTGCTGAATCGACAGCTGGGCTTGCCACTGTGCTGCCCGGAGCTGAGAGCGAGCTCAACAAAGGCTTTGGAAGAATACATTTGTTTTCGTTCACTGTTATTTCTCAGCAGGTTTTCAGTTGCTGCTTCCCCACTTTTAGTAGCCCTGAAGCTTCCCAGCCTGATACTGTTTCAAGTTAGATTCTTGTGTGTCTTCTTTAGTTATCCAAATGGCAGCTGAAAGTCTCAAATAATATTTGAGAAACAAAGCAAATCAGTGATAAGTTATTTGATAAAGCTTTTTGAGCTCTCTGGTTTAGCTAAGTGATTTAAATGTGACTTTTTTTTCCGGTTTGAATCAACTAATTAACCTCTAGTTATGTAGAAGAACCTGTGGGTTTGTTTTTTATGTAAAGAGGGAAGGATATAAATGGTTTGGTCAGGCCTCCTTTCTAATAATAATTCAAAATTCTGCTGATGAGTTATGTGAGTTGGCATGAATCTGGCTAAAAAGGAAAATTATCCATCAATTGCCAATGTGAGGATTAAATGTTTGTGCAAAAATTCTGTTATGTCTGAGCTAAATTTTGCTAAACATGCTATGACATATTTGGCTGGCATAAACTGTATCTCAGTGTTTGTGGCAATGTGGGTTTAAACTGGTTCATTTCAAATCCTAGCAAGCTGCAGCTGAAACATTGCTGAATGACCTTTGACATAGGGACCCATGAATGCCCCAAGTATGATTTCACTTTCACCACGTTCTTTGTGAATCTGAATGCTTGTCAAATCAGATGTGTGTTTAGACCTTTTCACTGAATATGCTTGGAGGGAAAGAACAAAGCCTGGGGTCAACTTGGCATAATCCCTGCGTTTATCTTTATTCTATTATAGCAGCTTGTGGGGGATGGAGTCACTATTCTCTGTGAGGTGAAAGTGCAAGTAGAGTGTAGGTAGGCTATCAGTCTTTTCTTCCAGACTTTCCCAGCAGCCTAACTGGGCTCCCATGATTTACTTATGTTAGTGTATGGCTGACTGGGCAGATTGCTGGTTGATCCATGTGCTTTGCTGGTTTTTCTACCCATCACTATTCTGGAGCTGCTGTGACTACTCACTGGTGTAAACAAGCACCTATAGCTTGTCCTGGGTAGCACGTGCAGAAATGGCTCTGTGCTACAAAGTGCTTTGTTTTCCCTAGTGGACATGGGAGAGGAAGTAACATGGGTTTTCACATTACAACTACTTTTGCTTCAGCACAAATTTTATTTTTTTTTTAAAGAGATAAACAGCTTCATAGGGTACATATGTCTTTTTTGCTTTTGCAGGCTATTAGTCACACTCAAGTAAGGAGTGACTAAGTCTGTTATTACCTATTCAAATTGGGAAAGCCTTTGTCTCTAAGGGAAGAACCATAGAGTTCTACGAAATGATTGTTATAGACTTTTTGCAGTATTTTTAGATTTTACTCCTCTGGTAGATTCACTTCACAATACAGAATTGTTTCTGTGTGGGGCTAGAGTGGTCTGAATCTGTAAACGAGCTATTGTGTGGTGAAGTACAAGTGGGTGGAGGAACTCTATGACAAAAGGCTGGTTACCTTTACAGTTTGTTCGCTGTACCTCATACACTTTGTGTCAGAAGAAAAGCACTATTCAACGACTGGAGGATAAGGAGGCAGCTTTTCACACGAGGCTTATGGGAAATGTTTTCTGACTTGGGGGTTTCATTTTGTGTACCGTGCACCTTCTGAGGCTTTCCCTGAAACAACTTAATGTGTCTCTGAACCCTGAGCACCTCCTGGGGTGAGCACTTCCAGCTCTGATGCTTTGACCAGTGTTTTTCACCTTAACACGTGCATTTGTTTGTTTTTGGTTTTTTCTGTTGGATTTTTAATTAAATTTTGAAAATTTTATTTTTAAGGAAAGAGTGTGTTCTCTTGTTTTTTAAAGGCTTCCAAATAGGAAATAACTCACCCTCATTAACTTCAGAGATTTAAAGCACGTTAAACATCAAGGAGATCTGTCTTTTAATATACATGTAACTAAACCTGTTAAGAGTAATTGTGAAATCATGAGTGTACTTCTTTAGTTTTTAAACTAAGCTTTGAAGCTCAATGTCCTCAGCAGTTCCCTTCAACTTCTTCCATGTTTTTTCATTGTTTACTTTCTCTTTTCATAACTTAGAGGATAAGTACTTTAAAACCTGTTCATTCAAACAAATATGCTTCACTCAGCACCCAATTTTCAGATTTAAAACACTTTTGCACAGAGAATTACTCTTGAGCTGGATGTTTTGGAGGTTTGTATTTTTTTTAAAGAAGAATTGTAATTTACAAAATATGCCACAATGCTTACTGTTTCTCAGGATAAGAAAACTCTGAACAGTTCCACCATAGGTGAGTGAAACTGATAAGTGTTTTTCAGAGCTGTTTATGAGTTCTTGTCTACTAGTTTTGGGTACTTGTAAATAATACCAGAAAAGCCTTTGCTTGTATTAATCAGAATGAGAAGACAAGAGTCAGATGTTCACTTTTGCAGTTTCAAGTTTTTTAATTGGTAAATCAAACCTTCTGTTCTTAAAATGCTATTTATATGTTACATAATAACTTTTATTTCTGTCACCCTCCTCTTCTGTCAGGCTATGAAACTACATGCTGTGTAAAAGTTTCTATTTTCTTTGTGTTCTCTGTTTCCAGACTGTTTCAAATTTGGAATGTTAAGGGAGGTTTTTTAGTAACTAATGCTCCCACAGCTTCTCCGTTGGTTTCCAAGCCTGATATGTTCTCTTGGGGTTCTTTTTGGTGTAGTTGTCTGAGGGTGGGGTTTGGAGAAGCATCTCTACCAGCTGTGAAGTGAGAAGGCTGAATGGGAGAAGCAGTGCTGGAGGAAACAAACCTGCTGTTTTGTACCTAGTTGTGAGGCTGATCTGATTTCACAGTTGGTCTCAAATGCTGTCTAGGTCAAGGAGACAGCTATATACTTCAGTAATACCAACAGCTGACAACTCAGCAATGTAAACTTGTCAGATTTTATATTTCTCTTACTGTCCCAAGTGCCAGTGCCTGGGGGAATAAATGAAATGTGCCTTAAAATCTAATTTGAATAGCAGAGACCATAAAGGCACAGACAGAAGTGCATTCAAAGCCACAGTTCCTGGCAGAATGGCTGACCAGAAGTCTGCCATGTGGGGGTCCTTCAGCTCATCTGCCCCTGCAACTTGCCATGCTGCTGCAGAGTCTTCTTGCTAATTTGGAAAGTCTTCCTTCTGAGGCCTGGAACCCATTGGCATAAAGCATTCCTTCAAACTGACTGAAATCTATGTTCTACCTTCCTACTCTGATTTTGAGCTCTTAAACAATGTATTGTGTTGAGCATGTGAATGGCCTTATCTCAAAATGGAAACTGGTGGATTTGTCCCCAGGTTTCTCTCTGTCTGGGAACAGATGATTTGAGTCCTCTTGAATGTCTGGCTACTGACAGCCCCAAGGCTTTTGTTTTTGCTTTGAGCTTTAGCTAACTACTGTCATTTGGTTATGTTTTAGAATGCTTTGTTCCAAGAGGAAAATTAAAAGTTACTTCACCTGTTCATTTAAAAATGGCTCTGATCCTATTTGAGTAGCAATTACTAAAGACTGAAACAAGCCAACAGCTCCACGCTGCTAGAACCGTGGAGTTGTTTTCCAGAGTTTTTATTTGTTAGTTTGTGTGATTTATTTATTGAAGCTAGTCCTGTCCTAGTAGCTAAGAGAGGATGCAGGACGATCAAAATAATTACGAATTTAGGTCCTCAGGCGAAATAACAGAGAGGCTGCTGCTTGGGATTACATGACAAAGTATTAGATGAAGGAAATAATATCCTGCCAAGTAAAGGTTTAGGGAAAGTGTTAGATCTGGTGGTGGTCATTTTGAAAAAGTAAAAGTGAGGAAGGAATAGCTTTTGTCAGACTTCAAGACAGCAGAATAATGCAGAATCACTGTCACATTATTTACAGCAATATTTTGCTCAAGTCTTCCTGTAACTGCTGCTTGAATCTGTGTTTTAGTATCTTGATTTCTTGACTGAAAATCATTCCTGGTCAAAGAGGCAGGCAAACCCAAAGGAGAAAAAGAATTAATGAATTGTAGATAGAGGTTTCACTCACACTGTGTTCTGGGGAATCCTGTTTGCCAGGAAAGCTGGGTGTGGACAAGCACCCCAGTAGGCCAGCTGTTGGCATCTCAAGGGTTAAGAGTGTAGCCTGTGCTTTAGCTGCTTTCACTCTTCTGTCCTTTCCTCTGAGATACTGAGGGACTGAGAGAGAGAGGGATGTTAGCCTGCATAATTGTCAAACAAGTGGTCCCAGTGTTATTCTATGGGCAACCAATTGATGCAATCTGTGGCTCTGTCAACAAGTGGGTCTGTTATCTCACAATTGGGAGAGATTAAGAACAAGTGGTCAATTTACAGCAATTCAGGGAAGTGGTGCTTTGTTGTCTTATTGCAGTGTCTGAGCATGCCCTAACTCAAATTCTAGCTTCTGTGTTGTAGGAGTTTTCTGGTGTGGGGTTTTTTTGCTTGTTTGGGAGTTTTGTTTCATTTAGAGTATGTTATTTTCTTTCACTTGACCTTTATTTATTTAATTTTCTAGTTTGTAAGTCCAGTGCTATATATGTATGTGTGGCAACTGGGAAAAATGTGACACAGCTATAATGAAAAGATACATCCATGTCATCCCTTCCCTACTCGCACAGTTCATGAATGAGGGCTTTTTTCCCTGAGCAGTTGCATGCTGAAAGTCATTCTGATGTGTTGCTCTTTATGAAGACAACTTTTTTAGGGCAGAATCTCTCCCTCCTTATGTGTGTCTAGAAACTCTTCATGCAGACTGAAACTTGTATGGAACATAGTTCAGGAATTCAGCTAGTTCTGTTAGCAGGCTTTCTTATTGACTTCTCTTTTCCTCTATATCCTTTTTCAAAAAAGGGTTTTTTTTAAAGGACTGTTGTCCCAGGGTTTGCTTACAGCATGTGCATGTTTGGCCTATCAGCATGCCTATGTACTTTGGCTGTATAAATTGTAGGGTTGGCTCACAGTCTTGGGCACCTAAATTTAGATGCCAGGGTGTGAGCTCATTGCCTGTGCTCCCATTATAGTCTGCAGAGACCTAGCCAGTGGACCTGGAGAACTGTTCAGCTGACAGAACATAGGTATCTGCTTTAGGATGGGCAGAATATACCATTGATTATAGTGGGAACTTAAGCTGTTAGTTGATGCAAGAATGCCTGAATCTGGGTTTTGCTGCCTGTAAACTGTCTCACCTGAATGCTGTTTTTACCTCTACCAGTCAAAAATTTGTTTTATTTACTTATTTGGTTTTATTTATTTATTTCCAATCTTTCACTGTTAAAACTCCGGTAGTGAGTTCTCTCCTGTATGACTTTCTTTTGAAAATAATAGTAGTGGTTGAAATTTCTGAGTGCCTAAAGTTACATCTTGAAGATCTTACCTGCCTTGAGCTTTCTTTTATCAATCTGATCTTCAGTTCTCTGAGACTCAAAGACTGGTATCTTATTCAGCTGGGAAACAGGCTGCCTGCCATCCCCCTGCCCCATGTACCTTCCTTCAGAGCATCTTGCATCAACCCAACCAACTCAAGTCAGGTTGCTTGTGTCTCCTACTGGGAAAGGAATGAGCTTCTTGCAATCTATATGCTATCTCAAAGTGTTGTAAGGAAACAGCAATGAGGTTGTTCACTTCCATGTGCTGTTATAGATGGTCACAACTAGCTTTTAATCTAAAATGTTAATTTCTTTTGATTACTTAAATTGTGCTTTTGTACTGAAATGGTGATCATAAATGAGATTGAGGCATTGGAGTAGGGAGGTTTAATAGTGGGAAAAGCTGCTTTGAAGCTTTGAATTGAGATGTATCTGTGAAGGACTAATTTTTTTATTTTTTTTTTAATAGCAGTGAAGTTTTCAGGGCCTTGAATTCAATGTGATTAGAGTAATTGTTAGTTGATTCAAATCAAGCAAGAATTAATTGTGTAGCTGAACAACTTAGACACACTTTCTGTATAGTAGTAGTTGCCTTCTTGAAGGTCTCTTTGTGGCCAGAGTGCACATCTTGGATTTTGCCATGTGCTCACTAACCACAGGATGCATTCAGTACTTACAGAGTGAAGGGGGGGCAGCACAGATAAGAACTGAAGAATGATGCTAAAACAGATACTTTTAGTCAAATCTCCCACACTGTGCAAAATTATAACTGCAATTGTTCCATCTTTTAGTGCTCATCTGTACAATGTTGTTTTTTTACATTCCTTTTTATTTCATTTATGGAAATGAATCTATTTGTGTTAGAGCAGGAGTAGGGTTCCACCAGTGTAATAAGGTAGGGGACTGGTGGAAAGCAGAGTAGGCATCCTGTAGTAATTCAGCCTGTACCTGGGTCTTGTAAAATCTCAGATTCTCAGGTAAAGTGATAGGATTGTTTGAACCATCCCTACAGGTGTAGATTGCTTAGGAGGAGATTAAGAGGGTTGGTATCTCAAACTCATGCTGATTTTTTTCCTTCAGTATCTTGTTTTGCAGATATAAATACAGGCAGCCTGACAAGTATCCTTTCTTCCTTTTCTTCTCTCCTATAACTGTATCAATATAGTATCCATCCGTTTTGAAACATCAATTTGTATCTGGGGTTTTTTTTGTGTCATGGCTTTTACTTGAGAGCTAAAAATTCATGTTTAAAATTACAGAGGAGATAAGTCTATATGCATAACTACTAAAAGTTTTGCATTAATTTTTCCAAATTTCCATTGAAAATAACTAATTTAATTTCATGGACTAAGCAATATGTTAATCTATTTCTGTAGAAATCAAAATCTCTTGAAGTTATACAAGAAGCTCTATTAAAAATCATCACATTCTTTCAATGATCTGTAAATGTGAGACTTGATTGAAAATTATCTATGCAGTGTTTTCTTCTGATCCTTTCATGTTAGTGTGAATTTTAAGAAGTCTTTAGAAAATACTTCAAAAAAAAAACAACCAAAAACATATTAAAACAACATATTTTTAGTTCTTTCAAGTACCATTTTGAAGAATTCAAATCCATGTGTTTGATAGTGAAACTTATAAAAAGTAGTATGAAAGAAACTGGTGATTTGTAAATAATTTCTCCTATATGTAGCAGTAAGTGGGATTATGTGCTCAGAATGAATGTTCACTCACTAACTTTTCATATGGACCTTTTAGGGATTTCAGTCTTGAGTAGCTTCAGCTAGAATGTGATTACAGAAAACACCAGAAAGTCTTTCAGGCTGTAGTTGCTCACTGCTGCTAATGTCTGAATACCTTTGGAAGGATGGTCCTGGAAGACCATCTGAGGTTTGTGGTGGCCAGCTGATTGTGAGCTTCCAGGACTCTGAAATGGCTCCTTGTTGACAGGAAAATGCTAAGGAGGTGGTGAAGACCAAAGCTAGAATATCATGCCTGCTCCTTGTCCCAGCTCTTCAGAATTGTTGCCAGCATGATGTACGGGAAAGATTGTGTCTGTGCTCATATTAAAAAACCAAGCAAAGTGAAACAAATATAAAGAAATAGCCTAACCAAAAGTACCACCACCATGAACAAAAAACAACCCCCAAAACCAAAACACCAAACTAATGTTAAAATTTTAGCAAAACTTTTAATGCTGAGTAGAAGGAAACCTACTTTTTGTTGGGTAGTTCTAGCAGGTAAAGGTGGATGTCTATTGCTTCTCAGCAGTTACTTCTAGCATAGCTTCTTCTGTGTGTTAGATCTTAAAGACAGTTAAATTTGGGGAATTTACCAAACATTAGTTTGTGACGACCATAAATGAATTTTTAAAATGAGCTTAATAAGCCTTTTAAAAGAGTAGTAGGAGTCATGGACTTCTTGAGCTGGTGGCTGAAACTTCTGTTCTGTGCTGCACAAGGTGGCAGACTAGATCATTATACTGGTATCTGTTTTTAACTCAGGGTTTGGGGTGGGGTGGGGAACCACACAATTCTTTGCAC
Source organism: Oenanthe melanoleuca (assembly GCF_029582105.1). Taxonomy (NCBI): domain Eukaryota; kingdom Metazoa; phylum Chordata; class Aves; order Passeriformes; family Muscicapidae; genus Oenanthe; species Oenanthe melanoleuca. Next base: position 134,320,243 of record NC_079335.1, read on the forward strand.
ATTTGGAAATGGATTACAGTCTAGATATAAGGTTTCCATATTTATCTCCTGAGAAAAGTTCCCAAATACTGATTGCTTAAGAAAAGTTGGGGAAAACTTCTTCAGATGCAGTTTGGTTAAGATTGCATGCATGCAACACATCTCTAAGTTTGGAGAATATATGCAGGCTTTTCCACAAGTATTCATTTATGTGATAATTTGACTGTATGTCTTCTACACTTCATTTAAAATGAATATGCTTGCATCCCTCTCTCATGGCAAAAGTACATTGCAGTGAAAGGGTTGGTGGGCAGCACTGATGTCTGTGAGAGCTTTCCACAGATAGCAGAGCTCTTTTTTGCCCCAACAGGTAAATTGTGAAGTTAAGTAATAGCTAATTCTTACATCACCTCCACTGTTGAGTTTTATGTGTAATCTAAGCAGCTGAAGAAGGATGTTCTTAGGGTTATAACACAAGAACAGCAGGTAAAACTTACTTTCAGGTAGAACTGTAGGTTATTTGCATTACTTATATGTTCAAGTATCAGTCTTCTGAGTTTTTGAATGATGCACCTGGCCATACTTTGTCTGGGGGCTGTGTGATGCTAGGTTTTCTTTATTGGTCACATGTGCAGCAGCTGGCCACAATAAGCTGGAGTTGCTCTTGGTCTATACCTGATATCCCAGATTTCTTTCAACTAGATTGTTGTATTGGGAAGAAACATAGTTACACTCTACAATGTATTGACTGCTGTTGGCTTGTAAAAGCTCAGCAAGGAGTGAGTGTACTGTTAACATCCTTCTATTACAAGATTTATTTTATTGTTTACCCCTCAAGATGTTTGAGCATTTTTTAAAGTCAGCTTTAGACATGAGATGCTGTCAGCTGGGGTGGAAGGGGAAAATACACATTGCTGATACTGTCAATGATCCTTTCTGCTGTTTATTGAATGGAAAACTGACTGAGGTGACTGTTTTGATCCTTGCTCGTGTGCTGATGCACCTTAAATCTCTGACATTACCATTGGAAAGGCTTTGATTGCATTTTTTTATAGCACTGTGCATATCTAGTAATTTTGATTTATCTTCCAGAAGGGAGGAAAAGTGTTTGTGGTGTTTCAAATGGAACAGTAAGGAGAAAGGAACTGTGCTGGTCATCAGCATAACTGCAACTCTAATTGTCAGCTACTTTAACAAAGCAATGATGATGGTGTGAAATAGCCATCTTTTTCCCATTCTTCTCTTGGATGCAGTCTTCTGTAGGCTCTTGCTAGTGCAGTTGAAAGCCAGTAAATAATGGTTGTAACCTACAGTGCTGCAGTTCCAATGTTTGCTTTTTCTCCGAGGTGGTTTTCCTGCTGAATGTGTGTGCTCTTTGATTATCTAATCTGTGCTTCAGTATATCTAGGGTGCCTGGCCTTCTGGAAGCACAGCCCAACATGACCCTTAATTGCACAGCTGGCAAAGGGTACTGGTGTTGGCCAGGATTAGTTTTGAAATGCTGGCAGCCCCAGGAGCCTGTCTGCTTTCTGCAATGGGCAGGAGCTGTCTGGAGGACTCTGCTTGGTAAACTCCAGGAGATTGCACCCTATGGGTCAGCCAGTTTTACTGGATAGGAACAATAAATGTTTCATAACTTTACTTAATAGTATCCTCCTGTAAATTAAACAACAAAGATTTTTTGAGTGGAAGAATTACCCGTGGAGGAATATCCATATGCTGCGCACTTCTGTTCAATGTAGCTCTTGCAGAAGTCAGCAAAAAGTTACAATGTCAATCTACCTCTACAAATTACTATTCTGCAAGCAACATCATTACTATGGTTCAGAAAATCTGGTTCTTTCCTGAAGTCCTGAACACTTTACTTAGTCTAGTCTAATGCAAGCAACATGCATCATAGACTTTCCACAACTGCATCTTGCTCAAGCTGGAATCTCTACAGGAACTACTGTATGCTACTTTAATGTTTTAATTCTTTTAGTTTTGGGAGACTGCTGTTCTCAGCTAAAAATTAATTCTTTTAACTGTGTAAACCAAAAATATCTTTGGATTCTGGGTACTGTAGGGATTTTAATGTATTTATTCTGTTCCAGGTGTAAGGATACATGTGGAAGGAAATTGTTTCGTGTTTTTTAAGTTGGTTAGAGTTATTTCTTCTTTTAAAAGATGTGATTCTTCTTGGTGCAGTAGCATGTATAGTAGAACTGACCAAAGCCAACAATTTCTGTTGATATAATTACAGCACTGAGATGTTGATCATGTACAGGGGCAAAATTCTATGATCTAGAAGAACTCAACTCAAGTTTAGAACAGGCTGCATTGCATCTGTTTTATCCCAAACATGCTTCTGAGTCAACTTAATAGTTCTTTGTGTCTTTGTCTCTTTCTTTTCTTCTTGATTTTGCATTCCTGCTGTGGTTTTCCACAGGTTTTTTTTGTTTGGTTTTTTTTTTTTTTGTTTGTTTTTTTTTTGTTTGTTTTTTTGTTTTTTTGTTGTGAAGATAATAAAAGATGGATGCTTTTTGAGTTTGGGATCTAAGTGGACTTTTCTGCTTGTGGACCTCTGTGAGGTTTTTTTTCCCTTTCTTTCCCCTTTGCCCTGCCTATTTAAATCCCTTCCTCCCCCCTTTGCTCTAATCCCCAGCCTAACTGAGGTGTTTAGGTTTATCTTTAGAGGTGCTCTGAACCATATTTCTGGTGAAATATGAACTTCTGCATGCAAGTGTAGAAGATCTGTGTAAATTGCTGAATGCAATGAATGTAACAATTACACAAACATGAAACTTAGCCTTGGTTTTCTTTTAGGATGGTGCTCTGAAGTTAAACTTGTAATGCTTTTGATAAGGTCAGTAATGACCTAGAACAGTCTTGTAGAGCTGTGCAGTAATTGTGTGTGAAGGACTAGGGCCAGGGACATCTGTATCAAGTCTTTTTTTTTTTTTTTTTTTTTTTGGTAATGGGACTTTCTTTCAATTAATTGAGTACCATCTCATTAATTTGAACAAGTCAGAAAAATGTTTCTTTTAATGAAAGAAGCAAACCTGTTGCTTACAACTTCAATATTTCAGTAGTTTTTAGAGCTGCCAAGTAGCAAGTTCCTCCTGCTGTGCCATCAAGATAAAAGTTTAAATCACAGTCTTAGTAACTGAAAAGCATCTCTGTGACTGAATTAACTGCTAACAACATTATCATACCTGCCAGTGATTTTCTTTGAGGTGTATCAACCAACTTTTGGTGAAGAAGGACTCCTGCTATGATGTCTGCTGGAATCTGGACAGCTGATCACCATTTTCCAGTGGTTGTTTTGAGTCACCAAAGCAGCACTTGCATGATAATGGACCATTTCAAACCTGTATGGTTTGCACTTACTTTAGTAGAGCTGTTGAGTCAAGTGAAGCAACTGTAAATGAATCCAGCAGTTTTTTCGATAGGTCTGAAGAGTTCTGTAAGGAGTAACTTCTGAAAGGGACCTATAAGGAATTTCTTTTAAATGTTTTTGTTACCATGAATTGTAACAGATTTTCAGTGTAGAAAGTAGGCAGCTTGGCATGTCAGGCATGGTTTGAAAAGTTACAGCTCATTAAGAGAAAAGACAAAAGTTTTATGTGCCTGAGACTTTCCTTTCCTAAAACAATTAGCACTACCATAGACCCATTCCTCTGTGTCACCAGCATGAGAAACATAGAAGAAATGCAGTTTTTGTCCCAATGTGTAGGAGTTTGGGAAAAGTCCTGTAAAGAGTATTTCTATAGCTTTGAGCTCCAAAACCAAACAAAACCCAATCCCCTCCTCCCTCCCCCCCAGTTTTAGATGTGGTTGGAATAGATGAAACAAACCACAAAGCAAACTAATGCAGAGATGTCTGACAGTCTTATTTGTAACTCATTTCAAAGTAAGATGTGTGGCATTTATCTGGTTGTAAGAAGCTATTCAGAGTCCATTATTCTGAGGTTTCAAAATTAGATATTCACATTTAGAAATAAATTTCACTGGTTTTTGTTTCACTGTTTCTGATTCCAGGTTCCACGTGCTATTATTACATTAATAAATAGCACAACTAATAAAATATATTAGATATGGCTGGAGGCATTGTTAACAGCTTAGCTTCCACTGTTCCCATGGAGGTGAGATGTGAATGAAGACCTCAACTTGTGTTTTGAAAATGAGAACACAACTTTGCTGCTCTACTTTTACCTATCCAAACATGAAAGTTGTTACGTTGTTGAATTAGCACCTATTTGGGGATTGTTAAGCAGCTTGCTGTTGAGTTCTGTTTAAAATGGCCAGACTTCTTGAAATGTTGCAATACTCCTATGCTGTTTAACTGTATAAACATGCTGTGCTGCCTTCATCCTTTCCTTCCAGCCTAACTGTGAAGTGAGACAGGCAGTATCAGTAATTGTCTTCTATGATGTTGTGCCATGAATAATCTCAGAGAGGTCTACCAGAGTTCCAATTGGAATCCTGAGAAATTGATCTTGTTATGTTTTGGCACCTCTGTGGTATTTGAATGGATGCTTGTTCAGCATCACAAGAAGCACCAAAGGACTGTTTTTCAGACAATACAAATGTGGACATGGGTGGCCTCCTAGATACTTTCAGCTCTTCCTCCAACTTGCTCCACTTTAATGAATGTTAGTGGACAGGGGGAGAGCGGACTGCAGGTGTGTGATGTGTGCTTCAGCTGGTGAGCTCTTAACTTTTTGAGCTGTAGGAATGATACTTAGGCTTGTCTTGAGTGGCCATTCCTGTAGCTGGTTCTTCTGTTGTGCTCTAAGTGCTTTTAATGGTGTACTTAACAATTCAGACAACCTTTCTGCACAGAAATGTCTTCAGAAGCCAAGTTTTGTAATTTACTACTATTATTGAAGCTCATACCTTCCCATTAGAAAAAGGGTGTGCAGTTCCAAGGGTAGCATATCCCCAAGACAAAATTATTTTCTACAGATAACTGTGTGTCTTGTGTCAGGAGAGGAACATCTCTTTTGTAATCTTAGAAGTAACCTCAGAACTTACTTCCAGCAAGGTCAGGAAGGTAGACACTGTGCTCTCTTGTCACTATCTAAGTAGCGCTGTGTAGCCACTTGGAATCAGGATGGAGCTGGTAGTGTAAGTTGAAAATCCTGACTCTTGCTGCATGCTGATACGTCTCATTGTAAAGCAGTTCTGATTCCTTATGCTCTGTGCCTCAAATAGGAGTGTTCTGAAGGTTTACAAAACAGGTTTATGCTGTTTCTCAAGCATTAGGCTGCCACTGTATTTGGACAAAGACCTTTGAAACACAGCCACCTGTTCGAAGTTGCTTTGTGAAACCAGCTATTTCATATTTCCCCGAGTAGATATACAGTGTATTCTTATACTTATACACTTATAAGTGTATTCTTATACTGTGTACTACCCATTGTTACAACTTTAGTCACTGTTTCTGTAAATCATCTATGAAGGAGGAAATGCATCTTGTTAATGCCTCTAAATTTGTTCATTCTCATAATGTGGCAATTCCTGTGCGTTTCAAGTTCTCCAGCTTAATATTCTGGTTTGAAAGTGTTCACTTTTTTTTATACTTTTCTCAACCATCATTTAATGTACTGAGAATTAATTTATTATTTTTCTTCAAAGGTATCCGGCCAAGATGTGGGAAATGTTTTCATCCTGATATTGAAGCATGTCTTGTATATTATCTGTTCATTGACCTGTGTGAAACAGGATGATTCCCATGGAAAAGCTTTTAGCATGATCTCTTGTAATTGTCATACCTGCTCTGTTAATGTAAACCTTTAATTTTCTTTGTTTTGAATAAGAAAAAAGATGTCTGCTGCTTTATGCAATTGACTCATTTAAAGGCACTATTTAGAAGGGAAAGAGTTTGGCTCAGTAAAAAGATTGAATTGTGAAGTATAGAAAACTTGTCTGTGAAGCTGTGGTTGAGGGAGATGAAGTTGAAGTTCCAGCCATCTGTTGATACCTCATCCCAAAACACTGCTCACTTCAGAGGAAGTAGGACATCAAAGGTGAGACAGTAGTGTATTGGAAACTCATCCTGATTGCACTGGTTTCAGAGGTGTTGGCAAGGGGCATAGCCAGGTGCCTTGACTGATATAGCTATGGCAGTAAAACTTCCCTGAGTCACTTAGGAGTTTATATTGACAAACCCTGATTTTCCTGTAACGCACTGGGAGATATTAAGGTAAGCCAGTAAATGTTGTTAGATCTGTCCTTTTTCTAGGCAGGCAATGCAGATCATCACTTGTCTGATTGTGTGGAGCTGGCAAAGCCCTTCAGTTACAGATCTCATGCTGCAGAGTGGACTGGGGTTGTTGAGGCCCATGGAATGTGGGCTTCCTCACCCACAAATCTGCAGGATCTCGTAGCATGGCCTCACTTCTGTGCTGGTGCATGGGGCTCCAGTGGTTCCCTAACACGAGAACTGAAGGCTTGACCTCTTGTGGTTTTGGAGAACCAGGCTTTTCCCCTCAAGCCTGATTAACTGTCGATTCTTTATCAATGTAACTTCTGCTGTGTCATGCCCTTTATTTTAATAGCCATGACTCAGTGTATGGGCAGCAGTGTGTTATGCTGAGTTGGAGCAATCCCTTCCCTCGGTCATGGCCGTGCTTGGGCGTCGAGCTCTGGCTGTGAGTGGCATTGGGTTACTCACGAGAGGAAGGGCGTGGAGGAAATGTGATACAGCTTGACAAATGGCCTGTAACCCTTTTAGCCTCAACCTGCCAGAACATACACACATACTCAAGGCCATATGCTGCTTAAAGATTATTTCATATATGAAAAGAGAAGAGCAGCTGGCAGACACAGCTAATGCAGGGGAGTTCATGGAGTTGAGATGTCCCAGGCTTGAAGCTTCAGGCCTCTGGGAACCAGCCTGCTTGCAGGAGAGGCGACAGACATATCCTAAGGCTGTGCATTAATTCAAAGGGAGAAAATCAGTTCTAAGTTTCAGGGTTTTTTTTTATAAAAGGAGCATAAGAAAAACAGGAAAAATTATCAGGAATTGTACTTCAAGTACAGGTGGTTGGTGCAGTGCTTTCTTTTGAGGAAATAGTAGCTGACAAAAGCAGAATGAAAAGACATCCATACAAATGTAGCAACCCGTAACATGTTTGAAGATACAATATAAAGCCTCAGTGTAAAAGAGCAACCCTGAGCAAGAATTCAAAGCTTTGGAATAAGAAGTTTTCTACTTCTTGGCCCACCTTGGCTTTGTATTTTTCTCTTGTAAACCTCACAGTTCAGTATTTGAGTACTGTCATTTGTTTTCAGCTAATAGTAAGCCAGTCTCAAGACAAGCAGATTCATGTACTTAACCCTCTTTAAGGACCTCCTGTCTCTGTGATGCATTGAAGAAATAATGCCAAGCATTATGACTACATAAAAACTAAAAAGTAAAGTGTTCATATAACTGTAATATACACTGTCTTTGTAGGCTGTAGGCTTTATTGAAGTCTCAGTGTTCCTTTGACGACCTCATTTGCCATCATGCTAGTCAAAGAGCAACTTTGTTAGGGGGTGACCAAAAAAACAATGGAAGAAGGAGCCACGTTCTCAAAAATATTTATTGTGTGCATTTTACAACCATTTCCCCTGCACTTATGTGGACTGAAGATGTTTCTGTGTAACAACTTTTTTTTTGTAAGTTCATCCCCTACTGTTCCCACTGTTCTCCTCAATTGCTTATTTGCTTCTGTCTCATACTGTGAGTGAAGAAGAAAAGTTGAAAAATTTTCCAGTGTTTGGAGTAGAGTTAGCCAGGAATAGCCTTGAGTTGTCTTCCAGAGCAGGGAGATGTGCTGCTGTGAAAGGAGTGCACAGGGAAAGAGGCATGAAAGGAGCTATGGCAGATTCTGTCCTATGGGATAAGGGATGAGGTACACTTGTTTCATCTTAATTTAATGTGAAATGTGGGGGAAGGCTGAGGATGGAGATTGTAAGCTTGGTATTACATAAAGGTATAAGATTCTGGAACTTTGCTTTGTGTGATGGAAGCATTATGTAATAAAATAAAATATTAATATGAGATTTTTCGCAAGGAGACAAATTTAAGATTTAAAACTTGTCATAGCTATATTAAAGCCAGTGGATTTGTGTGATTCAGAAATCGAAGGACTGTCTGTTATGTTCAAGGGAGTCTCTCCCTGTGTGCCTTCTGTACTCCCTTCTCTTCATCTTCCATTTATTTGCTTCCCCTCTGTTGGGGGAGAGAAATGTTAGATGACTTATGGATTTGACTGGCTTAATGCATACAGCCTGGCAGTAACTTTTTGTAATTGTTAACTGTTGATGACTTTCTCCTCCTACTGAAAATACATTATATGGTTGGGCAAGTTGTGGAAAAATTCACTTAAGTTTTCTAACAGTGATTTTTAATGCTCCATTTGCTGGGGGGGCAGTCAAAGTGGGGAAATCAGTTTGGCTGTGAGTTCCATGTTGAATGTGTTTTTCTAACAAAGGTCAATGCTTACAGTTTCACTTCAGAAGTGCTTGGAACTTGTCTTTGCTAGACTTCTGGAAGAAGCAGTTAGTTAGGCTTCATTGCCTATTGAATAGGAGTTTAGTGAATGGTTAAATTACTTTGCATGTGAACTATGACTCTTTTATGACCTGTTTAAAACTAATTAACACACCATGCTTGCTTGAAGCAACTTGTAAGTTTTGACTTTGAAGAACAAAAAAACAAGCTTGAGCAAGTGCTAAACTCCTTCAGTTAGACTTCAGTCCACTTTAAAAAATTTCCCCTGAATCAGAAGTATAAAACTAAACACACTTTACTTTTCTCTCCTATTGTATGCATGCTTTTTCTTTCAGCTACAGCCAGTCACACTAAAATACTTCATTATATTCTACCATGGGAGGGATGGCAATAGCAGCACATGTGGAAGTTTGACCTTTAAAGATCCCTTCCAACCCAAACTGTTCCATGATTCTGAATTTCAGATCAGAAGCATATAAAATGCCGGACACACCACCTCTGCCAAAAAAAAAATCCCAAAACCCAACAACACCCAAAAAACAAGACCCCCAAGAACATACACCATAAGAAAACCAAACCCAAAACAACCCTATCATTAAACAGAACTTAGAAAAGAGAGCAAGAGCAGAAGTATAAAGTACCTTCAATAATGCTATTGGTTGAGGTAGGCAGTTCTTCAACTGAGAGGTTTTCATCACATATGGTGGCATAAAGAAATGTAATTTGTAGCAAGAAGTAAACAAATTATTACTACCATACTTGAAATCACAGCTTAGTTTTGTTTGCCTTGGTGTGTTTGTTTGGATTTTTTTTAAAGTTGTATGTTGTCTATTTGTTTCTTATGCTGATCAGTTTTACAAGTAATGCATAACATTTCAGGAGCAGTATCAAAATACATGAATTATTTCTTTATCAAAAAATGTTGTTCTTTTCTTTTAGGCAATCTTTTGCCTAAGGAATGCCTGCAAATTACTTTTAGCGTCACTGTCAGGGATGTCTTGTATTTTCGTTCCCCTGTCTCAATAGCTGTTTAGAACAGATAATTTAAAATAGAGCTGCTTCTGAGGCTTTCCCAGGCTCTCTGTATATATTAAACATTGGAGAGTCAGTTTTAATCACTAGCAGAGTGTGTAAGCCTGAGCTGCCCTTGTTAGAACATGTGATTGTGGCACATACTGGAAATGAGATTTATTCGTGGCAGTAACTGGGTGGCAAAGAGTCTGAAGTCACTACAGCTATGAAATAAGGAATAATTTGGAGATAAGGAACAAATGAGGAGATGATGAAAATACTGGGTTTTGTCTTGGTGTTCACTTTTAAGTATTCTTCTGACAAGAACTGAGTGTAAGTTTGGAAAAAATTGATACTGTTTTTCTTGTCTCTCCGAAGTTTTGAGATGTAATTTCAGCTTCATTAACATCAGGCACCTGGGATCACTTGTCTTTTGCTTTATTACCAAAAAGCTCCACCTGTCATTATACTGTTATACAATTGTGTGAAATTTTATGGGGATTAGGGGATTTAAAAGCAAAGCGTGTATATAGGTTCAAGATCAAAATGTAATTGTACTGTTAAGTAAATGCTGGGGGGTCACAGTTTGTGCTTCTTAGTCCTGAAAAGGTAAGTTAAAAATTCTTGGAGTAGGGCACCAATATGTGCATCTTCAGATTTAAGAGCCCTCCAGTGGCGAAGTATGTCTTTCATTTAAGCAGATGAAAACAGCGAGACTAAAATTGTTTTTGGAGGTGGTACTAACACATTTGTACCATCTCCTTTATGTTTATGTCTGTTTAGGTTTTATCCTATTTAATGCACTGTTGTATTGCAAGAGAGAAAGGTGGCAGTGGGGTTTTTGTTGTGGGCATCTCCCCCTCCTCAAACCCTTTGTGTTTGTTTAGTTTGATTTAGGGTTTGCTGATAAAGCAGCAGCACTTAGCAAAAGCCCATTAGATAATTGCTTCTTAAAACAGCAATTTGCATGTATTGTTTTCTTAAGTCGTGATAGTCATGCTGAATCTGGTTCACTGTAAGAGTAGTGCCCCTGCTAGCCAAACACTGAGTTACTGCTGGGACAGTTACTTGCTCTAGCTTGAGGTAAATTTCTCTCTCATCCTCCTTAAGCAAAAAAAAAAAAAAAAAAAAAATTGTTTAGAATTTCTTGCAATCTTCTGTTGATTCCTCTATCTTCCAGTCTATTCTGGGTAACAGCTTTACATTTTCTTTGCTATGCTTTTGCTTGTGATCATGGGTTTGGGGACTTTTGTGAGTCTTTCAGGAACTTCTGGATATTGGAGATCAACAGCAGAGACAGCTGGCTGATTGCTCCTATGGTTATTAGCAGGCAGATGGAGCAAAAAGCATGTCAGTCTTTTTGGCATTATTTCAGCTACACTTGCCCTCTGCACAAAGGACTTTTGTATTTTCCATTACACTGAGAATCCTTGTATGGCAAAACAAATCATGATGGGAAAATTAAGTATATGGGATATTTGTACCCCTTGTGACTCTTCACTGTTGTAATCCTTCTGTTTTCAGCTTGTGATAAACTTCATGTTGAAGGCTTTGTTTTCTCCTAGGAAATGGTGCAAGGCCTCAGCTTGTGTCTAAGAGTAAACTATACAGGATCTAAAAGCCTGGAAATCCAGACCATGGCTTCTTCATGTGTCCTGGGGAGTAACATCCTTTTTGTATCACTGTGAACCAAACCAGCAAGGGGTGCTGGAGAAAAGCTGTTTGTGAGAGTGTTTTAATATCATTAGAGAGGTAATTTCTACTAATTAGCCAGTTATTTTGGTTGCCCCAAAAGAATAGAAGGACGTTTACAAAGTGTGGAGTTTTTTTTTCCCTTGCCTTCAGTGTTTGAAACTCTGAAGACTGATAGCCTCATGCTAAACAGGTAAAATTAAGGTAGCATCATATCTTGATTTTTTCCTTTAATTAATGGTCTTTAGTATATGTCTTTATCACTTAAGAGCTAGAAACTGACACAGATTTACAAGAACTAGGGAGTGTTTTTTGGACTATAATAAAGAAGAAAATCCCAGAGTACTTCTGACTTTATATAAAAATCAGATTTGTGAGGGTATTTGGTACACTTTTTTGGCTGCCATTGTTATTTCCATTTTCTGTTAGAAAATTTTAGTGGGATTAATGACTACTCACTCCTTGCTGAAAGCTTTTTTGCTTTAGAATAGTGATGCCCCTGAAGGACATGGGATGTGCTCAGAACCACTTTCACACATGTTGACTTGCTAAACCATTTCTTAAAAATTGTCCTTCTTTAAAGTTTCACAGCTGGTCATGGATAGGCAATCCAGGAACAATTAATGTTTTGGGTTTTTTATGCTAACTGCATCTTCATCTCACTGAATTTATTTAAAGGCTCATTGAAATTTAGGAACTTTTGACTGGTGGACAGAGAATGGCATCTTCAGACAATTTAATTTTTTTGGTGGTTTTTATTTGTTTTTTGGGGTTTTTTTTAGCTGTCGATTGAGGTTTTGTTTGCTTATTTCTGCTTTTCTGCTTCTTTGCAGAGTTTAATCTGATCGAAATTTTTGTTCTTCACTTATCTATTGCATTTGGGATTCAGGATCTGTACTTTCTAGGACAAGTTAGAAAACTAGAACAGAGAATTTTCTTTCACCTGTTTTCTGCACCATGTGAAGTAGCATGTGCTCATATGATGAACAGATACACTAATGTGTATTAAGAACAGGAATTCTCTGTATGTGTATGTGTTGAATGGGCTGTGCTGGGGAAGTGAAGGCATGCAGGTGCATTGCTTCTGTCAGAACTTCTGCATGGCTGTGGAAGGTGTAAAACATTTTAAGTGCTTAGGAGGCAAACTGCTTGTGCAGTGTGGGTTAATGGAGTCTGGATTAGAGATATGTTTACAATAAATAATTGTAATAAACTTTCTATTTGTCTTTTATTGCACAAGATGTAAAATGTGTTGCACGTACAGTGATTCAATACTTGTTAAAGAAACTTTGAGCCTTTCTAGATGAGTTGGTTCCAGGTGAACTGAAAAGCTTCATCTTCTATGGTAGTATAAAAGGAGACTGTATTTTTTTTCCCAGAGCTCTTGGTGGTGATCCTTACATACTACTGTGTCCATCAGGTGCTTTGGGGACTAAATAGTAGTAGGCTGAGGGGGTTTTATATTGTGTGGATGTATGAAAGTAGTCACCTTGTCTCAGAAAATCCTCAAAGGTACATTGAATGGAGTAGAAGATATGTTTTTGGCATTGAAAAATGATAATATATGGTGTATCTATTGTTGAACAATCAAAACCGATATGCTGAAGGATGAAACATACCAGTTTCATGAAAGCATGGTCAAAGCATGAGGAGGATAGAAGGATTTCTTTTCTTGTATAATCCTGTGTCAGGGTATGGAAGGATATGTGGTATTGAAAAATAAGCATTTTTTTTTAAGTGAGCATAAGCAATCTATCTTTAATTGCCTGGATGTGGTTGAAGAAATGAATACCTGTCACATATTGCACTCTTCTTCAAGAATCTTCACCACATGCAGAAGCTGAGCTCAACAAAGTTAGTTGTAAGAAAACCTGGCTTTTTCTACCTAACCACCAGTATTTCTACACTGAATCTCACTACTGTTTTGTTAGTAATTTTTCTATCTTTCTTTTTCTTTCTACACTAATGTGCAAATATGGGTAAGGAACTTGCTGTTAAAGTGAAGCAGGTGACTGCTTTTAACCTTGCTGGAACTGTCTTCTTTAAAGTATTTGGAGGTTTGGCATTTGTCCGTGTAATAAACACTGATTGTTTTCCCACAAATTACTTGCTCTTCCTTGCTACCCTGACAGATTATTAATGAGGAAGAATGCATTCGCCTTATGGAGGGAAAGTAGATCTCATCTTCATTTTTTTCCTTACTGTCTTTGACTCCTGTGCTGTAATCAGCTTCAAAGGGAGTTACTGTGTTCAGTTCTTGGTGCTGTCTAGCTCTAGTAATCAGTCTCCTCCTTCTGAATCAATAATAGGCTTTAAGGTTGCTTGATGGTGAATGAAGAGCATGTGTTTGGTTTTGGTTTGTTTGCTTTATTTGGGGTTTCATTTTTGTGGGTGGGTGTTTGTGTGTTTTTTTTTTTAATTTCACTAATGCTTTAGGTAGAGCATCTCCCACTCACTGTGCCTTTGAATATAACTCTCTCACTTAGAGCCAGTTTAGGTCATTTACAGCCCCTTAATATTGTCAGCAACATAGAACCCTTTAGAGCAGATGGCTGTTAGGCATTAGGTTATTATGGAAAATTCTGTACAGTAATGATAAGCTGTTTTTTGTATTTATCAAGAACATACCCATCTGATGTTTAGGATATTACTCACTGCTTTTCATGCATTTTTTACCATTTTCATAAAGTCTTCAAAAGTACTTTGTAGGTTAATGTGGAATCACTTTTTTGTTTTGTTAGTGAACAAAGACAGTCTCCAGCTTCTTGCTGTGGAGTGCATGATTGAGGAAGTTCCATATGTCTATTTAAGGCAAACCTTAAAGGCTCTCCCTAGAATTAGATAGAGAGCTCTTGAAAGGCTTGATCCAAAGGGATTTCACCTGTTTTAAAGTCTCTTCACATTGAAGTTGTCATCATAAATAGCTCACTATTTTGGATGTACTGCTTGTTCCATGGGTTAACAAAAAATAATATGGTCTTTTAAAGTAGTATGGACCACATGATTTTATTTCAGGAGTCTTTGAAATTGTCAGAAACTTCTTAGTAGAATTTAGCTCCTGATGCCTTTTAAAATTTCTGACTTCAGGTTCCGTTTAGACAAATAACATGACCATAAGTTATAACTTGGTTTTGATCTACTGTGTTTCATAGGCTACCCTGATTGCTTCTCAGTGCATGGATATCACTGGAAGCTTAGAGAAAAACTGTAGGATATGTAAGAACTTTTTTACTCAAGGAAACATATGCAGATGATGTTAAATCTTCCCAGGCAGTAGAGAAAATGCTAACTCCATGCAGTAATTGTATACTGTTAAGTTCAACTCAACATGCCATAAAGTGATGGGGAAATTAATCTTTTTGTTGTTTTTTTAAGGATTGTGATGAACTGGAGCTGTTGAGAACAATCCCTGAAGCAGAGCCATTTTGAAAATTGATTATAATTATTTTGCACTTTTGCCAAGGCTATACTTTGTTTATTTTGTCTACTTAAAAGTCTCCTAAAGTACTTGAGCTAGGTTATTTACCCAATTAAACAGACAATTAGAAAATAAATGATAGTTTTACTACTGTTAAATCCAACTGTGATACTAGAGATGACTGAACATCAAATTACCAGAGCACGTTGGCTAACTCCATGAAGGCAGTTTCAGAAGAGAAGTCAGAACAACTCATAGTTTGAGTAAATCCTGAGTTGGAGTGAGTTCCTCTGGGTGTTTTACAGATGTGTTCTGGTGTACTATATAACTCAGAGTATTGCTCTTCATGGTGAGCAGCTGTAGGCTGAGGACACAACCAGAAGTAGTGTTATGAATAACTGAGGATACTTCTAAATTAATCTTACATTAGGAAAATAATAATTTACAAAGGTAAATGTTGCAGTATTTCCTGAACAAAGTAAATTTGAAAGGCAGCTTTTGTCAGTATAATTAAGGCTTTTGTGGCTTTAATATATATAATTAATGCCTGTCAAGATTTAAAACTAGACCTTCTAAGTAAGACCTCATCCAGAAATGCTCTGGCTTTAGTAGCATGAAAATAGGCACATGCAGAAATGTGTGAACCTCTTTCTGTGTCTGTTTGTGTTAATAACCTCTTCTCACACTATTCAGGATGACAAATAGTGACAGCATACCCAAACAGACAAATTATTGGAATAATAACGATGAATAACCTTAGATACTTGTTCTGTGAAATCTGTCAGCTATAAAGCTTTCTGCACAGCTTTTACTGTGTGCGAAGGTCATGGAAAGCTAGGCAGTGAAGTTGTTCAGAAAGTTAAAAGAAATACTCAAATTATCCAAGTTCTTCAAGCTCTAATAGTTTGTATTTGTCAAGTTTTCAAGTACCATCTCAAGGCACTTCAGTACATGGAAGAAAAATGCTTCTGCAACAGACTGTGTAATCTCACAGCAGAACTGTGTCCCCTTGATGTACTGCTACTAGCCATGCCTGCAGAGATTCCCCAGTTTCTGCTTGTCCTCAAGACTTCAGCTCATGAATGAATTTAATGCTAACAGTCCTCAAGGATGGTTTGAAAAGTGTAATTCATGGTTTTTTCCTACCAGCTGGTCTTCACTGAACTCACAGTTGTGCTTGGGAATTTGCTTTTGCACTCAGGCATATAAAGCAGCCAGAGTAGTTTCTACAACATAAAGGACTGTCTTATTGACTCAAGAAGCAGAAAGAGTAAGTGATTATCCACCTAGGATGGGAGTGGGGCTAGGAAACTGGACAAATTAGACATGTTCCCTAATCTGAGAGGGTAAGGAGATAGCTGAACTAATTATACTAGTCTGTTAATTACATTAGACCATGTCCTAATGCATTAGAGGATCTGTGTGTTTTGGGAAGATAGGTTTCCTACTGAAGTTAAAATAATTTCCCTTATGGTGGGTCTCCTGTGGGGTCTCAGGTCCTGCCAGCAAACCTACTCCAGCAAGGGCTCCTCTCTCCACAGATCCTACTAGGAGTCTGCTCCAGCATGGGCTTCTCACTGGGTCTGTCTTCTTTGGGCATCCACCTGCTCTGGTGTGGGGTATTGCATGGGCTGCAGGTGGATATTTGCTCCACTGGGGACCTGCAGAGGCACAGCCACCTCACCATGGTCTTCACCATGGGCTGCAGGTGAACTCGGCTCTGGCACACGCAGCACCTCCTCCCCCTTCTTCTCCACTGATCTTGGTGTCTGCAGAGTTGTTCTTCTCATATATTCACTCTTCCCTGTAATTATTCCAAGCAGTTTCCCCCTTCTTAAATGCTTTATTCCAGAGGTGTTGCTGCAAGGAGTAGAGCCTGGGTCTGGCTGGCATTGGCTCTGCTGGACATGGGGGAATCTCTCAGCACCTTCTCCTAGAAGCCACCCCATTACCAACACCTTGTAATGCAAACCTGATACAGACCTGTACCTTGTGACATTCCTTCAAGACAGTTGGAAGAGAGGATGGACCTGACTTTAAACAATATTGGCAAGAGTTGAGAGAAAAGCCTCCCAGCAAAACTAATGCTGCCTCGACTTAGTCTGCCTTGTCCTTCCATTGGTCCAGGAGCATTAATTTGCTGAAATAGTTTTGTTTATAGTGACTCTACAAACTTGTTGATAAGTGGTGTGTATTTACACTACACTGAAAGTGAGAGAAGTTTCAAATGTGAGGTGTAGAAGTGATGTTGGGACACTACTGGGATTGTGTGGAGACAGCCTTGATTTGTGACTATGTTGTCCTGGTCTCTCAACTGAGAGGTGTGGTTACTAATATGATTGTGTGTGAATGCCAGTAAGGGTCCTTACAGGGTTTAATTAGCATAGAAGACCATGTGTTTTGCAGGCTGAAATGATTAACTGGTTTTGGATTTGGTAGCTCCATTTTAAGTAGTGATGATCTGTGACTCCTAATTTAGATGAGATGCAGGAAGGAGAGGGCAGAATGAAGGTTAATACTTAAATTTAGATACTGAAATTCAGACTGATATTTGACCTTCCTATTTTTCCCTTTTTTAAACTGCAATATTCTGTTTGTTTCTTCAAAATTGAAGTATATTTATCACAATTTTCATGTTAGTTTTGTGATGATGTTTTGTCATTTTCAGAGATAGTAAAAAGGAGAGCATTTCTGTAAAAGTATCTTTCTATCAGTTAATATTTGTCAAATGCCATCTGTGAGACTTCTGTTAGTAGGCATTGGCATTAGTGATTAACCTGCTGTGCCCACCTCTGTGTTTAACTGAGTTGTATTGTTCATGGGGAAGGTGGAGATGAACAGAACAAAATATGATTATTCCAACATCTAATTAATTCAGGATGTGATTTTGATCTTCAAGTGATGGCATTTAGATGGTGACTAAAATTTATAATTTGTTGAATTGCTAAATATATGTTTCATAGGTTTCAGTGATCTTTGTGGGTCCCTTTCAATGTGGGATGCTCCATGATTATTTGGAAAGCTTTCATGTTTGGGAGGCAGGGGGAGGTATTTTAATAGAGACTTATATATGTACTGTACTTATATATGTACTAATATGGGCCATCATTTACCTGGGCATCTTCTTAGTTTAGGTAACCTGTACTTATATCTCTAACTATTTAGGTATTTCCATTTTTCCTCGTGGAGTGTCTTCTTGCAGTCATTTAAAGTTAAGAGCATTATGATGAAAGCAGTGTCACTCAAGCTTTGAAAATGTTTCATATTAGTATGGTTGTTTGCAGTCCCACACCTTGTGAAGGTACTCCTGTGGTGAGATTGAGGGATGTTTGTTTTGGTTTGGTTTGTTCTTATAAATTTTAAGTAGTTTCCCCCCTTTACTCTTCAGCTGTCTCTATAGTAATTACTCATCCATATATTTGTGCTTCTTTCAAGTAAATTATTGCTCACTTCTAATGTTTCCAGATACTGTCTACTTGAAA